>NC_137273.1:28593406-29193406 GCF_053477335.1 Acartia tonsa
CGCTAACTCTCTCTTTCTTTCTTTATCTTTACATTATTTGTCATTTCTAGCCATTTATATCTCTTTATATTTCTACATACATAAAATTAATTTAAGCTAGTTTTTTATTTGCTTGTTATCGAGGGAAGTTTTGTTTTGGTTCGAACTGCATTATTGCATAAAGCGTAAAAAATGTAAGCCTAATTATCTTAATAATCACCATTTAATCAACAAAACGAACTTTCTGTTCATTATTACATTTAAAGGAATCCTCATGCTACAAGATTTAAACTTTTTGGACGATTCAAACATAAAATCAAAATTTAGGTAAATAATAATTTCCTGACAGTTTCTAGAACAATTCCATCATTTTGTTCCTCATCATCCGCCTGACATTGCAGTAGTGTGTCATCAGATATCTCTCATAGGTAGATTGATAGATAGATATATTTATTTGCGTCCCTAGCACCTATGCGATCCGTATTCAAGGGGATAGGCAGAAAAATAGCATAAAAATACTACTTTTTTCTAAATTTGATATCTCAATTGGTTCAATAGAAAAAAAACCTTACTACTTTAAACAATAGAATGTGTGTTTTCAAAAAAAATAGAGATTTATAGATAGATAAAAAGAAAGACAGAATTAAATATACCGATTTTGTAGAACATTTTCAAATACAATTATCTTGCAATATACAATAATCTAAAATATATAATCTTTCGATATTTGAAGACTCTAAAATAAAAAATTTAAATATACACTCTCCAAAAGAAGTTCAAAAAATTTTCCTGGGCTTACTGTAAAAAATATCCATATAGGTTCAGCAGTTAACAAGATCCTAAGGTACAGACAGACATTCTGTTACTTTAGTATATAGATAGATAGATGAATACAATCCTTATCGTCCATAATCCGTTCTGCGTTCTCTCGTTTTCTATCCCGATAATCCTCGTAACAACAATCCCCTGATCACGTATCACATGGGATCACAGCTTCTGTTAATCTTTACCTCATCAATAACCAGGGATCTAAAGGGAAAAGACAATGGCTGACTAATTTATGTACACCCAAATGTTAATGCACAAAATTACCCCCTTCTATAGATTATAATTAGTGGTTGAAACGTATGGACTCTTTATTAAAATTTATTATAAGTCCCCAAAGAAGTTTAGCCAACGGGCGAGGCTGCTGTCCAACAACCAAGGATAACTATGGGGAGCCTATCTTTCCTTCCCTGTCCAAACACTCGCGTTATTAGGAGAAGCAACACTCAAAAGACCAACTCTTTGATTGCACGACCTTTGTCTTATACCAACAACGAAATTGATTTTTAAAAATCACACAACCGATACGTGAATTTCAACTGTCGTTTGGGGGCAACACACAGTAGAATTGACGACCTTTTTATCTTCCCACCACCAGTAATTATTTTAGATTCATTTCACTAGTTGGATATACCTTATTTCTAGTGTAGAAGTCCTAAATGTGCATATTAATGAGTTACGCCTGTATTGGGCCAAGGCATTTCCCCTACTCTACCTAATGTCGCACTTCTGACATAACAGCAGTAGAAATCATTTAAACGTCTTGACGCGGTTGTAAACCTAGCTTCGAACTCACAACCTCCCCGACGACAAGCGGATGCGCTACGTATTAAGCTTATCTCGCGGATTTTATTGCATATTTGTTTGTTATGACTTTAATTAAAGTTATGCTGTGATCCTTGCCTATAACGTCAGGCATAATGCCGAAAAATGCCAACTCCTCGTCATACTGGGTCATACACTCCTAACGGGTGCGAGTTTTATATTTTATTTAGATTTATGCATACTTAATTGCACGACCTTTGTCATTCTATAGACGTATTGATTAAGCAATCCAACTTTATTAGACAAAATTTTAGGAGAGATTTGATAAACAAAATTTTTTATATAAAATATAACTAATGAATACGAATCAGCAAATAGTGCCTACTAAAAATGACGTCATAAAATACAAATTACCAGTGATAGGCCATTATAAATTGTAATTGACCAATGGTAAAATGTATAATAGCCAATCATTAGTAATTTGTATTAAATGACGTTTTTTATTAGGCACTAATTGCTGATTCAATGAAGACCTAAAATAAGTATAATAGAGAAACTGTGTAATGATACAAAGTGGTAAAAAAACTTTTACTTTTAAAGGAAAATCCGAACAATTTTTTTAGAAGCATAGCAACTCTGTAATTTCACGTATCTGCCAGTTTATATAAAAAAAGATTCTGATTCATGGGGGTATTTTTTTGGGGGAAACGTAATACACTAGGCTCCTATTCAATTTTTGAAGATTTTATTAACTTATGAGCGTCTAGTCCATTTTTGTTTTAGTCTGTTCGTAATGCTATGGGGAGAATTAGATATTTATAATATGTGATTCACTAGACTACTATTAAAGATAGCAGGCTGAAATTTTAGAGGAGAAATTGACTCCTAATAATGAATTTCTACTCTATAACTTGCTTTGTCCGTCTGAAAGTATCTAAAGCTACAAAAAAGTTTTCTGCTGCTGAATGAAATTTGTTTTTAAAATTTATCTTTCAACTCTTCAATTTGATTTGTTCATTTGTATGGACTTTGATAATAGATTTATTATAACTTGGATCTTACGCCAGATTTTCATGTACTCTAATAAAGTAAAACTTGTAGAAAATATCGATGCCCCACCTCCACCCCATTTACCCCATCCCCTCCCCTCCTAATGGATTAACGACCTGACCAATTAATGACAAGGGAAATAGCAAAATAACGATCCTCCACCCCATTTACCCCATCCACTCCTACTGGATAAACGATTTGACCAATCAATGACAGGGAAAATAGCAACCTAAATTGATGACAATTTTCCCCTGTTCTAATATCCAAGTATATACTGAATTCATTACTTTAATGTTAAAATGAAGCTTTACAAAGTGTCTCAAAAAATCAGCCTTGTTACGTCATAAAAATGATGGATTTTCCATCTCTTTTTAAAAGGTTTTCTTTACCACTTCTTCTCTCATCTCCCTCATTTTTATGACGTCACGTGGCTGATTTTTCAGACACTTTTTCCAGATACCTTAAATGTTAAATCTAAATATAAAATATACAAAACATTCCTGTTTGGGAAAATGCAGCTTTCCAGTGCGGTAATAGTTCAATATGTGTCGAAATATTTCCGGGTCCCTGTCGAAAAAGTACTCCTTGTGCTCCTCGTCGTAGAAGAAGTCCTTCTCGTTGGACCCCAACAGGGTGTCCGGGTACTTCTCCAACGTGTTGGCCCAGGTCTCGAACCTGAAACATTAAAAATTTACATATGTCTATCAGGGATCTAAGGGATCAGGGATAAGACAATGGCCGATAAATTGATGTATATCCCTAATAATGATACACAATGATACCCCTTTAATAGATTACAATTGGTAATAGCAACGTTTAGACACTCAATTCAATGAATCGACCAATCAAAATTCAATTAAAGTCCCCAAAGTTCTTGAGTTGACAAATAAAAATAGAAGATATAATTAGAATAAAAGGATATATAAACCAGTACAATAGATGCCTTAACAGTGTGAAGGTAAGATCTAGAATATATATAGAGGCTTCGATATATGAATTGAGTTTTGATAGGTATACTAATAGATAGGTAAAAATAAGTATGACAAAGAGAAAATATATAAAATGATCAAAACAAACAGCGATTGATCGATAGATATATTAAGAGATAAGCATGAATATGTCGAAATATAGATGAATAGTAAAATAAATATACATAGATGTATAGGTTAATGGAAGGATTAATTGATAAAAATTTAGATAAATAGATGGAAAGATAAATGAATAAATAGATTGTTGGATTAATGGATAAATAGACACAATGAAAATTGGATAAATTGAGAGATAGATGGATGGATTAATGGATAAAGAGATGGATTACATCATGAATAAATGAATGAATAGATTAATGGATTGACAGATGGATGGATTATTGGATAAATTAATGGATAGATTAATGGACGAATAAATGGGTAGATTAATGGATAAATAGATGTATAGGTTAACGGAAGGATTAATTGATAAATATATGGATAAATAGATGAAAAGATAAATTAATAAATAGATTGATGGATAAATGGACACAAAGATAATTGGATAAATTGATAGATAGATGGATGGATTAATGGATGAAGAGATGGATTACATAATGAATAATTGGATGGATAGATTAATTGATAGACAGATGGATGGATTATTGAATAAATTAATGGATATATTAATAGATAAATTAATGGAAGAATAGATAAATTTAAATGGGAAGATTAGTGGATAAATAGATGTATAGGTTAATGGAAGGATTGGTTGATAAATATATGGATAAGTTGATGAAAAGATAAATGAATAAATAGATTGATGGATTAATGGATAAATGGACACAAAGAAAATTGGATAAATTGATAGATAGATGGATGGATTAATGGATAAAGAGATGGATTACATAATAAATAAATGGATGGATAGATTAATGAATATACAGATGGATGGATTATTGGATAAATTAATGGATAAATAGATGTATAGGTTAATGGAAGGATTTATTGATAAATAGATAGATAGATAAATGAATAAATGTAGGATAGGTTAATGGATAATAAGGTGAATAGATTAATGGATTAATAGGTAGATATGTGAATGAATAAATAGATGGATATCAATGGATAGATTATTAAATAGATAAATAGATATACTGGTGGATTAATAGGTGGTAAGATTAAAGTATAAATAGATGGTTAAGATAAATATGGGATATATAAAAGAATAAATATAGGATAGATTAATGGACAAATTAATAGATGAATAGATTTACTGACAAATATACGGATAGATTAATTAGTAAATAGATTGATAGATTAATGAATACATAGATAGATAGCTGAATAGATAAATAGCTGAATATTTTAATGGATAAATAGATAGATAGAGTAATGGACACAGAGATAGATAGATGGATAGATTAAAGAGTTAAAGGGTAAATAGAAGGATAGATTAGTTGGTAAATAGATGGATAGATTAAAGGGTAAATAGAAGGATAGATTAATGGATAAATAGATAATTATAAAATGTGGATTCGAACCTGCGACCGCTGACATTAATGACCAACTTTTCATCCTCAGTTTTGCGAATCCCTTTGCATGACGGGGGCGGGGGCAGCGGGTTCGACGCTATCGGGACCCAACCGATGGCGGCTGCCCGCGCAAACGGCAGCCACGCGGCTACTGAAGCCATGATCCGCTTTTTTCTACCGCGTTTTTATTTTAATACTTTTTTTGTTTCTTTATTTTTTTAAGGGCCTAATATAAGGCCAATTTTAATGATATTTTTCACCATTTTTACGAAAATTAAGAAAGTTAATCACTTTTTTATTTCTTTTACATCACTTGTTACTTTTTGAAAAACAAATTTTTATCTATTTTTAATTTTTTGTTTAATTTTAAAATTTTCACTTTTAAAATCACTAATTTTTCACTAACAATAATAAAACAATTATTTTTCACTTATTTTTCTGCCCCTCTCTCTCTTTTTCTCTCTTTCTATCTTTATTTCTCTTTTGATTGTCACTTTATTATAAGAGAGGGACCCCAGATATTTTTCTTAAATTAACTTTTGATTATCTTTTTAGTTAGATATTGAATATTAGATGATGGAATTGCTTGTTTAATTTAAAATCTTTATAAAATTTTTGTATCTCATCCCCGTACACTATTGATATATTACTGAGTTGTGTTATAACTTCTCTCTCTCTTATTGTGTGTGTGTGTGTGTGTTTGTGTGTGTGTGTCTGTGTGTGCGACTCTCAGAGGTTAGACTTCCCTCTACAACTCTCTCTCTCTCTCTCTCTCTCTCTCTCTCTCTCTCTCTCTTTCTCTCTCTCTCTGTTTTCGCTTCGTCGAGGCTACGATTCCGAACGGATCTCACAATAGAATTTTTATGAAGTTTTTTAAGATTATAAATATTTTTGCTGTAAATCAGCTTGAAAAAATTGTGTATTGTGTAGTTATTATTATGTTATGTTTTCAGTAGCAAAACTACTCTCTAATTAAAAGTTTCTGTCAGTCAGAAATTTATGTTTAGGGGGAATCGTGATTTTCTTTGCTGTTATCAATGAAAAATTAACTTTTTTGAGAAGATTCCCTAAACAAATTACCATTTATTATAAAATTTACTTTGCCTGTTATTCAAAACACTTTGTCAGTTTGTACATCCATGATTTTTTTTGGCTTTTGTAATTTATAATAACATGCCAACAATAAATTAATAAGTCAATAATATAGCCTAGTACAAGGATGACAACATCCATAAGTAGCGAAGTACAAAAAGTTATAGATGGGATTACGTACAAGTAGATTTAAAGTGTATTAATTAAAATCAAGAGTAGATTTATTGGAGAAAATAAACATGAAACCTTGTTTTATTTTGTATGATGATGACGGTTAAAGTTAATTGTGCTGATGGGAATGTTGTCAAAAAGTTTCAGCATTCTATCTTTTATAGGAGCTGAGTAAATCCCATTTCCCCAATAGCGTTACGGACTGACGGATGGACGGACGGACTGATGGACAGACAAAGTGAATTATAGAGTAGCTTCGCTACTAAAAACAGTCCTGAGATGGTTTAGGCTATATTCATAAATTTTTACAGTGGTTTTCATAAAATGCGCAAACTTAAAAACACAATTTGCTTTCCTCTAACTAACTTTTTTTTTACAAATTTTCAATGCAGGGTTTTAATAACAATGCCTGTTAAAAATTGGGAGCTTTTTATTGTTACGCTACTTATGGTCATTATTTTTTCTCTAAAACCTCCAAATATCAAACCAAATTTTCCATTGTGAATTTTCATTACTTTTACTTCTGTAATAAACCCGTCTCTCTCTTTTCTCTCTCTCTCTTTCTCTCTCTCCCTCTCTTTCTCTCTCTCTCTCTTCCTCTCTCATTATATTCTCTTTATTTATTATATAAAAAGGAAGAAAAAAAACAGGGGGTAGAATTATGAAAAATAAATGGAGATAATTATAAAAAGGGGGAGGCTAACAATTTTAGAGGCCAAAAACGCGGGAAATAACAAAATGGGGTGGGGGAGGGAGACAAAGGGGGAGAAATTGGGGTTAGAGGTTATGCCTGACAGAAAAACAGTTCCTTTAAATCAAAAAAGCAAAATCACATCATATTTACAGGGCTTCTGTGGCTTCACCTCTAGTGTAATGCAATATCTGTAATAACAATAAAACCCGTTTGAAAAAAAGAGAGAAGGAATATTATTTGCAATTAGAGCCTTCTTTTAGTATCTATCTATCTAATTTATTTGTATCTATCTATCTATGGTATATGTCCATCAATACCTGATTAATACCTTAGGGGATGCTTAACAGGGATCTAAAGGGAAAAGACAATGGTCGATAAATTAATATACATCCCCAATGGTGATACACAAAATTACCCCTTCTGTAGATTATAATTAGTGGTTTAAACAATTGGACACTCAGCTTAATGAACCAACTAATTAAAAAAGTTAATAAAAGTTCCCAAGGTTGTTATGGCAACGACGGATAAGAAAACTCTAAGTATTACGTTATTAGAAGACTTTCTGGACTAGTGTAATAAACAGCCCAATGGCCCCTCCCTCCCGGGATGGTTGATGACCACGGCTCAGGGTCACATCTTGCAGACAACCAACCCTTGTACCAGCAAAAGCTCGAAGCATTCTGTCAACATGACATTTTCTTTTCAATTTTTGAAAGCGAATCTTTTCTATCAATAAGGCCGGTACAGTCGTCCGTACGTAACGGATTACTCTTATCGTTAATTTGGGCATGTTAGAAATTTATATGGTGATTCCTTGAGTAGTTAGGTACGATTTAGAAAGTGAAATACGTGTTATGTTAGATCACAAGTCAAGTCACACCACAAAACAGTGCAGTAGGAACAATATTAAAATATGAATTAAAATTGGAATGATGGGGAAATTATTTTTCCCTATACTCTAAAAGAAAATGAACGAGATAATATGTATTTAGCATAAAACTAGCGGTTGTGCCTCTAGCATCTCGAGTCATAGTATTCGAAGGTGTAAAAAAAATAGCCTAAAACTAGCCATAGGCTTAAATCTAAAAATAGGATAGCCTAAAACCAACCCAGGATATAATTGAAGGTCTCATTAAATGGAGAACTCAATCGGTTCAGTAGTTCCAGGGATCTAAAGGGATAAGACAATAAACTTAGTCAATAAATTGGTGTGCATCCCTAATGATGATAAACAAAATTATTAGTGGGACAAAGTGACTCAAAAATCAGCAATGTGACGTCATAAAAATGAGTAAGATGAGAGAAGTGGGAAAGAAAACCCTTAAAAAGAGATGGATAATCCCTCTTTTTTTATGACGCCACATGGCCGATTTTTGAGTCACTTTGTCCCACTACCAAAATTACCCCTTCTGTAGATTAAAATTAGTGGTTTAAACGTTTGAACAGGCAACTTAATAAACCAACCAATTAAAATTCACTAAAGTCCCTGAGGTTAAGCCAATTATTAAGTAAACGTTATTATAAAAATTTTGGGACTAGTGTAATAAACAGCCCATTGTCCACTCTCTCCCTGATATTGTACCCCGTTGTTACCATTATCATTAGGCAAAAATCGAAATTGATAGGCTCAAATTGAAAAGGCTTTGCTTTAAATACTTGAATATCCTAATCTTAAAAGGATTGTTCCCTTGACTTTCTTCGTCTAGGATAACAGTATGTGAAGAGAAAGGACCACGGAGGGAGGGAGGGGACATTGGACTGTTTAATACACTAGTCCCCAAGGTCTAATAATTTCGATTTCTTAATTGTTTGCTTAACAACCTTATGGACCATTACTAAATTTTAATTAGTTGTTTAATTTAGTTTAGTGTCCAAACGTTTCAACTACCGATTGTAATATACATAAAGTGGTAATTTTGTGTATCATCATTGGGGATGTACATAAATTTATTGGCCATTGTCTTATCCCTTTGGATCCCTGAAAAGAACAAGAATAAAAATTATCATAACTATAACTTTTTATTATGATTAAAAAGTCTCAAAAATGTGTGATTTCTATAAAAGAATAATATCATAGTATAACAGTAGAATTATGTCATTTACAGGCCTGCATATCTGGTGTTATACTGCTCTCATCGAATAACTTTAGAACCCGACTTTAGACTAATACAAAAAAACTGGAGTTTTATACATTTTAATCACAATTTTTTTGAAGAAAACCTACTCTATAAGTGATCAATTCTGTATGTCTCATTCCAAGGATGGTTAGGCGTCCTCTTTTATCATTCAAATCAATGTTACAAGTTTACAAAAGATGAATAAACATTGATTTCATGTGAATATAAAAATCTGTTCCTATAAATGTTAGTTTGTCATTCTGTTTGATTTCTTGTTTTTTTTATTATTTTATCATTCTCGTTATATAAATTTCAGTAGACAGTATACATCAAGCTTTTTTTTTTGGGGGGGGGGGGTGTTAAAGAATAATCACCGGTTAGCAAGATCCTTCTGTACAGACACACAGACATCCTGTTGATTTTATATAAGGATAGATACAAATGATATAAAATATTAATTTTTTTTCTTCCAATTTCCTGAATAAAAATGTTCGAAATATATTTTTTTAGAAAAAAATCTACGAGTCAACCTTTAAAAAATGTTCTAAATTTATTTTTGAAAATTTTCAAATGAAAATATTAACATTTAAATTGATATAACAATGCCGACAGAATACGGCTACGTAGTTATAGCTGTTGCCCTTTTTCTTATGGCAATATGCATTGGAGTCTTAATATGGTATTCAGACAAAATTAGAGATTTGTTTATTAAGATTGTTGAAGCTGCATTTGAAAACTATTTTGAAGACATGGTGAATGAATTTGAAAATGGGGGATATAGTGAAGATGAAGGCGATCGTCGAAGTCGCAGTAGAGGTGCCAAAAGAAGGTCACAAAGTCGCAGCAAAAGGCCGAGCAAGCGAGCTTCAAGATCAAGATCCCGTGCCTCTAGACAGAAAGGAAAGTCCGGCCGCAACAAAAGCCGACAACGGACAACAAGTTCATATTGATGAAAAACATTTGTAAAAATATCGTGTCGTTCGAGAAAGGGTAAAGCTTAAGTGACTGCTCTCATAATGTAAAGTTTCTAAAAATTGTAATTTCCCTCTTTGAATTTAAATAAAACTATATAAATTGTTTTTTGCTTTTTATCTTAATCATTTAGCGAGATCCTTCGGTACTAACAGACAGAAATTCTGTTACCTATAAATAAGAATGCAACCTCCATTTTATATCTACCAAAGGAAGAATTTTACACATGACGCAATTCTGGGAAGATATACTCTGGGAGTCCAATGTCCTATTCTCTAAACACAAACCTTTTCACTCTGGAATTTCCGAGCTACCAAAAGCAGAATTTTATACATAAACTAGGTATATGCAGGGTGGGAGGGGACATTATGCTGTTTATTACACTAGTCCCCAAGTCTTATGATAACGTTTTCTTATTCGTTGGCTTGACAACCTTGGGGACATGTTTTAAATTTTGTTTGGTTGGTTAATTTAGTTGAGTGTTCAAACGGTTTAACACCCAATTGAAATCTACAGAAGGGGTAACTTTGTGTATCATCGTTGGGGATGAACATAATTATTTTTTACCAATGTCTTATTTCTTTAGATCCCTAAGCTAGGTATATGAATTTATCTTTAATCCTCATTCCTTGTAGCATTTCCTACCAGAAATCTAAAGGGAAAAGACAATGGCCGAAACATTTATGTGCTTCCCCAATGATATTACACAAAATTACCCCTTCTAGTTCTGCAGATTACAATTATTGGTTGAAACGTTTTGACACTGAACTAAATGAACCAACCAAAATTCATTAAAGTCCCCAAAGTTTTTAGGCTTATGAATAGTAAAACGTTATTATAAAACTTTTGGGACTAGTGTAATAAACAGCCCATAGTCCCCTTCCTTCCTGATTTTCTAGACCTCTATATAGGAAGGTTGATAAGATAGCTATATGGGAATAATTAATTTTCTTAATTATGGCTGGTTCTACAGTCATTATGTAATAGTCAGGGACGGAGGAGACATAGGGCTTACACTAGTCCCGAAAGCATAGACGTCCAAGGGGGAGGGGGGGTAATGGAGTGATTACCCCCCCCCCCCAAACGAATTTGGGGTTTGCCGTAGGCACCCCCAAAATACACAGTGGGTTCTTTTGAAAAAAATCGGGACATCCAAGAAATTTAAAATTGACTTTTATCTATCCTAGGAATTAATAATGGCTGTAAGTAGACAGCTAGAAAAGGAATTTTTTTAAAATATTAATTTTTGGCGGATTAATGCCATTTTTAAAAAAGGTAGTGAAAAATTTCTTTTCAGTTTTGATGATTTTCCAGATTTTTTTACACAATTTTTTCAAAGCAACCAATAATACATTTATGTTCAGCTTATGCAAATAATTTTTGATTGAGGTACTTTTCAGATACCTGTACCAATGTCTAATTAAAGAAAAATTTAAAAAAAAAATTTTTTTGGTGGTGTAAATTGACATTTTGTGAGAAAATTTCACCAAAAATATTAAGATTTTTAACCCCAAAAAATCAGTTTTCTCCATTTTACCCAAAAACGGCCAGGAGGCCCCGGGTTTTGCAATAATAATATCAATATGCAACATGTATTGTGTATAAAACAGTTTTCACAACCTGGGGCCTCCCGGCCGTTTTTGAGTAATTGAGCATTTTACATTGCATGGTTTGAAAAATTTTGTTCTTGTTAATTTCAAATTTTCCCTTCGTTAGAGGGGGAAGGAGTCATTTTAGAGCCCAAAGCCATCTCTGCAATATTTTCAAACTTTTTAAGGCGGATCTTTCTTGACTTATGCACCATTTGCCTCTGGCGAACCGTTTCGCCTTTATTTGCCGCCGTTGGCGTGATTTTTAACGATTTTTGCCGTTCTCGCGGTTTTAATGGACATTTAAGGGATAAAGGAGTCGTTAAATAAAGATGACTTATAAATACTTTTATTTTAGCAATTAAATTTGCTAAACTTCACGTGTTCTAGAAAAATTTGTAATTATAACTGGTTTTGGTCCAGCAGAAATTCAAATTTGGGGATTAATTATAATATTGCAAACATTATATATGCGTCAGAGAGAGAGAGAGAAATATACGTTTGAGAGAGAATATAATATACGTAATTTTGTTTATATTCAGCGTGGCCACAACCAAAAAAATACTGATACTGAACAAAAAACATGAAAATAAGAAAAAATACTGAAATACTGAACAAAAAAAATACAAATACTGAATATTTTAAAAATATGATTCCTCATTTCAAAATTTAAATCTATCATAGCTTTATAACTAGGGGGATATTTTAAAGAACTTTTAGTTTTGCCTCTTCGATTTTCTTGTGCCAATTAAGCAGAAAATGACTGATAATTATTTACTCACCTTAAAGGGGGGGGGGGGGGGTAAGTTCTAACACTTTAGCATAAACAGTGATTATAGGCTTTGTCTTTGGAGTGAGATGATAGGTTATTTCACAAAAAAGTTTCCTTTTGGGATGTAGTTTTTCTATTTAAAAAAAAATTTGGATTTGGCCTCCAGGTTCAGGTGCCTATAGGTGGATTCTGGACAAGCAAAAAAATTCAAGTTATAACAAAACTTATTTGACAAAAGTTGCTACTTTATAAATTGTATGAACTAATTTGAAGAAAATTTTGAAATCAGGCTCCAGGTTCAGATACTGCAGGCCTCCAGGTGGATCCTGGACAAGTAATATTGAAAATATTTCCCTTAGAACTATATTTATTGAAAAAAAAACTACAACTTTGTTAATAAAGAGAAATTTTTCATGTCAATTTAACAAACTTGTTTTTTAAATTAGTTCATACTAAACCCAAAGTAGCAATTTTTAGTAAATAAGTTTTGTTCTAATCTATAATTTATAAAGTAAATTTTTCAGTTTTTACCTGTCCAGAATCCGCCTGAAGGACTGCAGTACCTGAACTTGGAGCTCGAATTCCAAACTTATCTTTAAAGGGGGGGGGGGGGGGGTAATGCAACCATCTTGTAATCAATGTATAAATGGCACTTAGATTACGAATTTCTATCTGAAATTTTGCATAAGTAATCCTTGGTAGGTCTAATTTTCCTAAATCGAACAAAAAGTTGAAAAAGTAACAGCTAATGGCTCAGCCGTTTTTTGGCTATTTTTATGGCAAATCTGTCATAAATTACATAGGTATAAACTTTTTGAAACATATTTTTGGTTTAAATCATGTGAAATTTTTTTTATTGCATTTCTCGCCGAATTGGGCAGTTTGGAATCATTTGAGGCCATTTATTTTTTTTTTTTAAATTTCCCCTTACAAGCAACCCTGCGGGAATCCCAAATTTCCAAATACTGAACATTTTCAGTATACTGAAAAATGTGGCCACGCTGTATATTCTTATACAAACTTTAAATGAAGATAGCTAGACTTCGAATAAAGGTAATAGGTATTAACACAATATCAAAAGTGTTTTGAAAATTATGTTATTGTTGTTTATATCTGTAAAAAAAAAACATTTGAAAACATGCCTTATAAGTGTCCTATTTTACTTATACTGGACCTACCTAAAAATGCCGGGACTCGAACTGAGTGCACCTGACGCTATATTCATGTTCACAAACATTGTTTGCATTGAAGAAATATTTACATAGATGTTTATTTTGTTAAAATATTCAAATCGTAACTAAAGTTATGAAGGTTTATAAATTTTAGAAAATAGGGTAGCTTCGCTCCTTCAAAACCGCCAGACGTACTTTTTACCAAATGCACATTTGAAGTTAACAGAGGCAAAATTTAAGTTATTTCCTTGCTAAAGCAAAAAAAATTACATCATTTCTTCAAATACAAGCTTATTTATTGAAGTTTACTTTTGTCTACTCTTAATGTCCCGTTTTTTGGCAAAAGATCCCACTGTGAAATATTTTTCATTTTACCCCTCCCATTTAAAATTTACCCCTACCTTGGGGGTTTCGTAGGCACCCCCAACCATTTAGGAGGGGGTATTTACCCCCCCCCCCCCAAAAAAAAAAAACAATTTTAGGGGGGGAAATACCCCCCCCCAAAAAAAAAATAAAAATTCCTAACAAAAAAAAATTTTGGCGCGCTTCACGCGCATTTTTACTACTAGGCCAGGGTGATGTAATAATTGAGTAGCTTCCACGATAATTGCGGGTCAGCTTGTAATGTAACACAGAATACACTCAGCTGTGCGCGAAGCTTACCAATCTAGGATTGGTCAAAAGATTCTCACCTCCAATCTCCTCGTGCATCTGAATCCTAACTTCAGAGAATCAAGGCTACACACATACATACATACACTAAATATTAATACATTATCAAATTACCCCCCTCCCCCAAAATTTAACCCCAGGGGTAAATTTGGGGGGGGGGGTAAACAAAATTTACCCCTGCCAACAGATTTCACGGGAGGTAATTACCCCCCCCCCCCCCAAGCAGATTTTCCCCCTGGGGTAAATATTTTGTAGGGGGTAAAAAAAATTTGCGACGCGCTTCGCGCGCCATTTTACCCCCCCAAAAAGCAGATTCCTCCCCCCCCCAAAAAAAAAAGCTTGGACGCCCCTGCCCCAAAGTTTTATAAAGAGTTTTCTTATTCGCTAGCTCAATAACTTTGGGGACTTTTATTGAATTTTGATTTGTTTATGTATAAGGTTGATTGTCCAAACATTTCAACCACTAATTCTACAGAAGAGGTAATTTTGTGCATCATCATTAGATTTACGATAATTCATCGGCCAATGTCTTATCCCTTTAGATACCTGGTAATAGTATTACAAGCATGGTAGCTATGCCTCTAGAGACTACTATAAATTGGAGGGGGGGGGGGGGGGACGAGGAAACTAACACACCAATTTTTTTGAAAGGTTAAAAGTAAAATAGTAATATCCAGGGATCTCAAGGGATAAGACAATGAAAGATACATTATATACATACCCAAGGATGATTTTTAATAATTAACCTTATCCGTTTATCAAAATAATTGGTTGATACGTTTGGACACTCGAATTAATGAACCAACAAATCAAAACATACAAATCTGACATACAGACTAAAATGACAATGCTTGTTTGTAGATTAGCTTCGCTTCTACAATACAAAAAAAAATAATTTTTATATTTATTAATTTTTTGAGGTAATGTGTAATATACAAAAAAAATTTAATATATAACAAAATTATTTGACTGTTGTTTTAAATACAATAAACATTTTTTACATAAATATTTAAACACTTAAAAAAAAGTTTAAATTAAACAAACCCGAGGCGGATTCTAAAACAAACAAGTATCGCTGAATCGGCTATGGTAGGCTGGTAGCAAGATCGTCAATATTGTTCAAAAATTGGATAAAATCTTATTTTAATCAACCTTCCATGATTAAGAAAGCTTTTCTTAAAAATAGGTAAATTTGTAATTTGTACAAAATAAAAATGGGCGATCTGGCTACCACAGCCGATATAGCGATACTAGTTTTTTTAAGAACCCAACTCTGAACACACTCGATAAAAAATTTCTTAAGAAAATTTTTTGGGTATAGTCTCTATCGTGGCAACGCCTCTAAAGGGGCGTTTCGTCGTAGCTTTTCTCCTACTTCTAGCCCCTGCGGGGGGGGGGGGCTCTAACCCGGCAAAGCCCATTGCCTAACCCTGCGGGGCAATCACCTAACCTAACCTAAAATAACCTACCAAAAGCTACTATGAAAATACGATGAAACCCCCTTAAGGACTACACCCAAAATTTTAATTTAAAGGTTAACAATTTAAAAAAAGAATACAATACAGTTTGTACATTATCTACAGCTCTTTACCCTCCATGGGTCTTGTAAATTTTAATTTTAAATAAATTTTTTTCTCACATTTCTTAAAGTCAGTATGATAAGCAAAGCTGTAATAGTTTGTTGAGCCGTTTTGAGATCTTATGTGTCAAATCCATACAATGTTCTTCCTTGGCGCCGTAGAGCAAATACGACGTCACATGCCTATAATAAATAGATGTAATTATAATGAAAGATAAATAAGTAATTATTAATAATGATTAGAAGATTATAAGGATGGGGGGGGGGGGAGGGGGTTTAATGCAACCATCTCGTAAGTGCCATCATTTAACATGAATTAAACCAAAAATATGTTTTAAAAGTTGATTCCTACGTAATTGATGATGGATCTACCCTGAAAATAGGCAAAAAAACGGCTAAACGGCTGAGCCGCCAGCCGTTACTTTTCCAACTTTTTGTTCGATTTAGGGAAAATAGACCTACCAAGGATTACTCATGCAAAAGTTCAGATCGAAATTCGAATTCTAAGTGACATTGGCTCAATGATTACGAGATGGTTGCATTACCCCCCCCCCCTTTTTTTTTTTAAGTCGTCCTGTCCTTCCGTAACGTATAGTTCTTATCATTAATTTAGGCATGTCAAAATTGACCTATTGATTTTTAACTTCGCATGGTAATAACAGTGATATAATAATCCTATTCATCTCAGTTTTGGAGTACTTATTCCTAGGACAACAAAGTACAATGTTATAAGCGAAGTATCTCTGTAATCAATTCCTAAGAATGAAAATATGTATTTACTCAGTATCCTGTGTTTAAGCTATTATGCAACAAATTGACTTAAAAATTTGTATCGACTTATATATTAATATTTTGTTGTACGTTCTTATCTGCGATTTTAAACTTGGTCTATTTACAATAACCTTTATTATAGGTTATTAGCTTGTCTAATAATGACTTTCATATTGTTTAACTAGTAAGTCTAGGTATACTTTTAGACAGAGTTGTGGATCCGGATCCTTGGACTCAAAAAAAATGCAAAAAAAAAAGAAAAATCTACCTAAATTTATATAAAATAGTCACTTACAAAGACATTCTCGTGATGAGAGCCAATCTTTAAGGTTTAGGTTCAGACTTAAAAATTAAAAGTATTTTTGACTTCGAGATTAAGGAACAAATATTTTTTGAAAAATTTGGTGTTTTTATTTTTATTGTCAAGGATCCGGAGTCGGATCCGGATCCGCACTGACCAAATTTGGAGGATCCGGATTTGCACTGACCAAATTTGGAGGATTGGGATCCGGATCCGCATACAATCAATGCGGATCCACAACTCTGCTTTTAGAGAAGCTTTGTATGGGTTAATAGCAGTTTTTCCGTAATTTTTAGGTTAAGGAGATTAG
Source organism: Acartia tonsa (assembly GCF_053477335.1). NCBI lineage: Eukaryota > Metazoa > Arthropoda > Copepoda > Calanoida > Acartiidae > Acartia > Acartia tonsa. The sequence goes on from NC_137273.1 coordinate 28,610,741, forward strand.
AATGAAACAAAAAATCATTAAAAACACTTTACCCTACATTTTATATTTATCTTCCTATAGGTAAGGTAAACTGAAAGGAAGGGGGACTACTATTGGGGCAAACTATTCAATAATTTACCTGAACCGTTTTTCGTCTGGCGTGTTCTGTGTATGTAACGGCATCCCTCATCACGTTTTCCAGAAAGACTCGTAGTACAGCTCTTATCTAAATAAATAATTAGATTTAAGAAAACATAGGCCAGGGTGTAGACCCCCCTAAAACTTTAAAACCCCTCATTTTACTCTCCTCAAAATTTTCAACGTACATTAAATTATCCCCTTAAACCTTTAAAACCCCTCATTTTACCTACCTCAAAATAAAAAAGCTTGGGCGTTTCTGTATGTAAGGATAAAAAGTAATCATAATCAAGCTTTTCATTACAATACATTTCTTAGTACAAATTTTATTGAAGATGGACACAAAGATCTTAAGGGATAAGACAACGGACACAATGTTGATAATTAAGATTACCTTAATCTTCATTAGATTAAGTTATTTGTTAAAAAGTTTGGAGACAACTAGTTTGGAAACAACTACCTATTGATAATTAAATTAAAGTATCAAAAGAATGGGCCATTAAATAAGATAATCTAGTTTTCAAACTTTGGGTACCAGTGTAATTAACAGTATAATGTCTCATTCTTCCTTGCATCACCCTTGAGTGTAAGACATTTGTTAAGAGTACTTATTATAATTTTAATTGCGCCTGTTTGTAAGCCAATGCTTCTCCCTTTCTATCATGTCACTTGTCTGACATAGAACCAGTAAGTACTATACCTCTTCATAAACAAGACCAGAGATTCGTTTGACGCCCCCTCTCCGTGCTAAACGTCTTATTGCTGGTTTTGTTATGCCTTGGATGTTATCTCTTAAAACCTTAATAAGAATGCTTTTATCATTAAATGAAATATGCTAATTGTTAATATGTTAATGTAAAAATTTAAATCTACTTGCAAATACATCTTTAAAAACTTTCGGAATTATTGGAATGAAATATTTAGGTAGCTATTTAAAATCATTTAAAAAATGAGAAAGTGCTTTAAAAAATTTTATTACTTAATCAAAATAATAGTTTTAGCTTCTAATATAGGAAATTCATTTACCATCCCCCAACGAACGTTTTAAATGAGTACAATATTTGCACGTCTTTAGATGTGACACACGGATTCGAGATTCGAACATATCACCTATCACTACGAATTAATGTTTAGTTTTACGGTACGTGTAAATCGTCATCTGCAGTTAATTTTAATTTCGATTAAAAAAAACTTTTTTGAAGCGTTTTTTTTCCTTTTTCCTCCTAAAAATACAATAATATCAATAGGTAAGAAAAATTTACCTTTCTATGGCGTTTTGCCCCTCCTTTCCCGAGGCCTTTGCTGCCCTTACCCCTTCCCTCAGAATAGGGCATTCTGAAATGTTGTCAATCAACTGTTTATTATCTCAATTATCTGAAATAAAAAATATATTCGATTTGTGTCCAAAATTAAGGATCTTTGGAACTAGGTATATAGAGATAATCTATCCATCCTGGGACCTATATGAAGATTCCCTATATTGGAGAACTCAATCAGTTTAGTAGTAATTTAAATCTTAAGATTCAGACAAAATAATTTTACTAGCTATAAACTTTAGGTATATATAAAAGTTGAATGGGATAAAAATAGTTTTAATTCCAAAAATTTGTTAATTTCAGCTAAATTTACAAAGTGGGACAGACAGACAGTTATAATATTAAAAAAAGATTATTTGATTTTATTTTGGCAGTGGCTTTAAAATATTTCATTGTGTTGTGTTTGTTTTTGTTATTGCGTCTGTTTTGGATATTTTCAGAGTTTTGGATTAAAACAATTATGTCAAATTTCCCCTCTAAGGAATTGTTGTTTTTTTCTTAAAAATATGATGAAACACTTATTTGTCAACAAATATAAACAAATTATTAATTAAAACTTGATTTTTAAAAAACAAATGCAATTTTCATGTTTTAAAGTACAATAAAAATGACGTTTTGGAAAGGAAAAAATAATTTGAAAAAAATTGGTTTATATGAAGTGTATAATAATGTTACCAGTAAAGTTTTTTGGTGGCCAAAATAAAATAATAAGCATTTAACACTTAAATTATAAATCGAAAAATCAATTTAAGAAAAATACTTTATTAGTATTTTTTATATGAAATAATCAAAAAGATGGCATGCCCAAAAAGATATAAAATAATTGGAAATTGACTGCTTACGCTTGTTTTCATATGAAATTTAATAAATTTGCCATTTTGATAAAGTAAGCTGGCAACACTAATTTGAGTAACTGATATTTCAAAAGTCATTAAAAACTTGCTTTTACAGTAGGAGGCCAACATTTCATGCCTTTTTATTGATATATTAATGTGTATTTTCACTTTTTAAACACCTATTAAACCTTTCTAATCATTTTATTTAGTAAAAATACTATTTTAATTCAGTTTTGGCGGCCCAAAAAATCTCACTTTCTAGTGTGACAATTTTATATTTGTTTTTAAAGGAAACCGCAGCGTACTAATGCCGCAATAATTATTGTACCTAGCAAATTCCTAAACAACGTAAAAATTAGAAAAAAATAATTTGTCATTATGAAATTGATTATATGTATGGTAGAATAATAAATATTGAAATGTCTATCAAAATATCAAGAACTGCTTTGTTAATTGATTGTTATATAGGTATTGTTTGTTTTACTAGGGATTCTTATTCGTAGGGGAAGGAATAAGTTAGATGGGTTTAAATAATAGCCTAAATACACATCCCAGGACCTATGTAAAGCTTTCCTATAATAGAGAACTCTATAGAATAGGATTTAGTATCTACTATACATGGAGACTTTAATAATTTTAAATGTGAAAATTGCCAAATCGTCGTTTAAGGCCTAATCTTTTTTTAGAAACATGAGAAATTAGAAAAATGATGACGCCACATAGTTTAAGAGTTGATAAAGTGCTGAAGCACTTTTCTCCCATCGTAAGACCGCTGTTAAATTTTAGGTAAAGAAGTTTTATTGTCTATATGAAATTAAGTAGAATATATAGGTATGTTCTATATATGAAACTAGCGGATACGTCCCTAGAGCTCTAGGGGGCTCTTTGGGTAGGAGGAGGAAGAGTCGATCTCATCCCATTTTAAATTTGAGTTTTAAAAGAATAAAAAAAAAATTTTTTGGGGGGAGGGGGTGAAGACACCCTTCCCAAAAATAGTTAAAACCTTCCCAGGACCAATAAGAAGCTTCACTGTAAAGGAGAACATTATCAGTTCAGCGGTTAGTGAGATCCTTCGGGACAGACAAATAACGCTTACTACTTTATATAATAGGATAGCATAAATTTTCCAAAACATTTCCTCTATAAGTATTCATATGTTTATCCTATTATACAAAATATATACCTCTAGTAAGTTTCTTTAGATAACTACAGAACCGATTGAGTTCTCCATTTTATGGAATCTTCTTATATGTCCCTGGATAGTGTTAGACTTTTTAACTTTTATGTCTAGGTTTGGTTTTAGGCTAATTTCCTACATTTCTTACTCCTTCGAATACATAGCTAGCTCCAAGATGCTAGTAGCGCAGCGGCTAATTGATTCTATTCTTGTATTAATCAACTTTCATTGCCCAATACAATACTGTTAGGATTTTGAACTGTTGCTGCGCTTCTTATAGACTTGATTTTCCTCCTTCTGTATTTGAACAAACTTTAACATCATATTTTTTTGTCAGGGCGGAAAGAAGGCTGGAAAAAGTTGTAAACATTGCTGATTTGAGGTATTATTAATATTTGATATAAATACCAATAAACATTGTTTGTTGTTTAAGGATTCTAAATTGACATAATAGAATTAAATTAAAATCAAGAATGGCACTATCCATAAGTATAGAAATAAGGTTTTCGATAGATAAACATAAAACTTTATTAAATTAGTTATAGACTAGAATATCGCGTTTCATTTGTTTTGTATAAAGATTACTTTGATTATTGATCTGCATGCAAAAATAGGCAATTACACCTTTTTTAAAAGTGCGGCTTTGTTTTGTAGGTTATGTGCTGAGTCGAGATTACACAAAATGATTTTTGGATACTTGGATACGGGCAGTGATGATGAGATAAGCCTTAGAAGAAATAAGGAACACAAAAATATCCTTAAATCTATATAATCCTTGTATAAAAGTAACAGAATGGTTGTCAGCGTGTACCTTAAAAACTCGGCAATAATTTCTGGAACGATATGGTTCTCCAATAGAGGGAAGTTTTATAACTTTTTCGGTGGAAGGATTTCAAGAGAAATCGCCACTAGTAAAAAATGTTCCCTCCTCAAAAAAAAACTTTGTTATGTAGGTACTATTTTATGTTAACTAAAATGATAAGTGCAGGGTCCACTTTAATTATTTTATTATTTTTGTGTGAATAAACAGGATGCCTTCACAGAAATCGAAATGCATTTTAAAGTTCTGGCCGGCCTAGCCCCACCTTTAGGAATTCATTTTGCATAGATATTACAGAATTTAAATCATTAGATTTAAATGATTTATTGGTACGTAGATAAATACCAAGTATGATCCTCAAATTCTTTAAAATGCACCTATTGTAAAATGAATTGATCAAAGATTTATCAACTAAACTGTTTGGAAAGAATGTGGATATTCCTTTCTTTGCAAGGCATTTGTGGTTCCTGGTCTAGTTAACCCTCCCTTACGATCGATCATTGATACCATCCCTATTTTTAACGTAAAGGATGTAAAATAAACCAATCGGTCACATTTTTCATTAGAAACCCTGTAAATGTAATTTTGATGGTTTTTGGAGATTAAGATGATCTAATTCAAAACATGTTCGTGGTTTGTCTCTTTTCTAGTTATGATCTGCTATAGATACTATTGTTTTTTTTTTATGAACTAGAAACCACTTATTTTAAATCTAGTCCCTGCGCGGGAAACAGAATGTTTCATAACGAGGTAGGTAAGTTGTTTCCCTTAGTTATTAGAAATGCTTCGCTGGCAGTTAGCTAAAGATTTAAGAGTTGAAATCTAACTCACACGCGCCATAAAAAATCATATTAAAACAATGCACTTACTGCTGCATTGAAAGAAACGTGATAATAGTAAAAGTGGTAGAATGTCCTGGCCAAAACAATTTACATATAGATTTCATACAGAACTTGCAAGAGAAAGTAGGTTAAACTAACAAACGTTGGTTGTCTGCAGGATGTTAGTTAAATATGATAATGTTATTTATTGGCAGTTATGTTAGCGTTGATAGAGAATAGACATTAATTAACATCATTTTATTACTAGATATGTATAAAAATGAATGTCTAAAAAATATTTATCAGGGTGAATTAGCAGTTGCCTCAGTAGCTAAAGAAAATAATAGGTAATTGAACTAGAAAATTAAAATCATAGGTAATTAAAAATCAAAGTGGTTTAGTTAATTACAAGAATTTTATAGCAAGTTCCCCCTTTTTTTGCCTTAAGAAATATTTCCAATTTTAATCTGCTTTTCTATTGAACAACTTTGTGAGTTCATATTTTCTTTTCAGTGTGTATTGTCTATCCTCCGTTTCAACAACAAGTTTTGAACAAATCCGCCAAGTTTTATCACATGATCACCCTAAACTGTTCCAGGTAATGATAATTCCTTTAGAGTTATCCCCAGAGATATAGGGATGGGACAATGGATCTATTTTTTAGCTGTCTTTGTCTTTAGGGACTAGAACTCTTAATGTGGCTAATTTAAACGTTTAATAACTCTAGGAAGAAAATGAGGGACAAGATAATGCACTAAAAATAATATCTTTAAACTTTAGGACTTCTATGGTTGTTATCGTTCTTATTAGTAGCGCAGCTACTCTTATATCTGTTTATTATTGTAGGTATATGTATGGAAGGATAGAGACCTACTGTTGGAGTTATTTCAAAGGGCAAAACAACAAGGAAACTGTCTTTTATATATATTATTTAACTTAAAACAAAGCAAGTACTGTAACAATAAATTAAAATTTCTAAAGTGAAGCCCATCTAATTTTCAAAAATTATTATCGTAGGTATGTTCATTTTTATTATGAATTTTTCGACGTCCGTTCGTTCGACTCTCAGATTTGATAAAATTACTTGTATGGATGTTGTCATCCTTGTTTTCTGGTGGCCTATATGCAGCACAAGCTTATGCACATGACTCTGTTTAATAATATGCATCCCATCATATAAAATTATAATACTAAGTTTTTTTTGTCCTAGGCTAAAGATCTCGGAAATTGCCAGACCTAGTGTGTTGTACTTTTTAGGGAAGCTTTATAAATTTCTTGGGTTTCTGTTGGGATGTTTTACAAACATGATATTTTGCCCTATCCTAGAGGCTAGGGGCGAAGTAACTAGTATTTATAAAAGACAATATAGTTTAGGGTTCGAGTCTATGGCTTTAACAGTTGATGCTGCTTGGTATGGAAATAGGGAGAGAGATATTAGGTAAGGATCTTTAAACAAGGATGACAACATCCATTAAAGCGAAGCTCTGAAACGATATGACAAACAAACATCAACACTTGTAGAGTGTCAGAACTGAATAATCATAAATGTATAAAAGTCAAAATAGCGTCGAAGACCTCAACATTTAGAAGACCTCTATTCCAAGTAGCAGAGAGGGGCTCAAGATTTAAATATTAAAATAAAATATCCTAAAACCATCACAGGTCCTATGTAAAGCTTACTTAAAACGGAGAACTCAAAGGTTCAGTAGTATTGAGATCTTAAGCTTCAGACAAAAATCTATTACTGCTTTATGTAATAGGATAATATTATTCTTTATTTATTGTAGAAATGGACTCACAGTGCCACCTTCCTACACCATGAGCCAGATTTATGAAGCTCTAAAGGCTCCAGCTTGGACCTGGGATTTTCTGGCTAATCCTGTTTTTAAATATGCTCTGATTAGGTAATAATAAGAATTAACTAGTTAGAAATGGTTAATGCACAAAGAATTGCGTTTTCATGTAATAGGGTGAGAAACAACAACCCTTACATGTTAATGATAAAACATAAAAGATAGATTTAGGCTATTTTGTTTTTATACTTAAGTCGTAAGAGGTTTTTTTAGCTTTTTTTCCTCCCTTCCCCTTCGAATATAGAGCTCCTAAATCAATGCTAGGGGAGCACTGGAGCAGCCACTTGTTATTTAAAAAAGCTAATCTTGTTAATTTTCTTTTTAGAGATGATCTTCCTGCCGAAAGTTTGGCGCATTTTGTTAACAGTCAACTTAATCCCGCATTTTCTTGGGACGATGCCAGTTGGCTGGTTAAGGAATGGGGCGACACGGGCCCGCGTGCCATCAAGGGGATCTGCAGGCCCACGGATGCCAGGAAGGCCCTGGATATTGGCTTCACAACAATATGGGTGTCCAACCACGGCGGCCGACAGTTGGATACCAGTCCTGCCACTATTGATATCCTGCCGGCCATCAGAAAGGCTGTTGGACCGAATGTTGAGATAATTTTGGATGGTGGCATACAGCGTGGCACAGATATAGCAAAAGCTCTAGCGCTGGGAGCTGACGGCGTGGCCATTGGGAAGCCATACCTGTATGGCCTAGCCGCTGGTGGTAGGCATGGCGTTGCCAAGGCTTTTAGCATATTAAGGCAAGTAGATTAGTTTTGGGCAGGGGTGTATATTCTGCATGGTTGACCCTGCTAAATGGGGGGGGGGGGGGGTAAAAAATATGTGGTTGGTTGAAAAAAATGTAAAAATAAAGAGAACTGATTTTTTTTCCCCTAATTTTCTCCCCTCCTTGGAAAAAAAACTAAAAGAGTTCTGTAAACATTTTTCCCCTTCCTTAGGTAGTGAAAAAAGGGAGAAAAATAATAGACAATTTTCAATCATCGGAGATAAACTTTTTTTGCATAAAAATTTCCCTTATATTTTCACTTGACACTTGTAAGATTTTACACTTGCAATTTTTTTTATATTGACATGTTTGAAATATCATAAGTGTCACGTGAAAATATATGGAAAATTTTTATGAGAAAAAAATTTAACTCAGATGATTGAGAACTGAACTGTCTAATTTGGCGAAAAAAGGCAAAAACAATTTCGGCTGGAAACGGCGGCTTTCGGCGGGAGTGGCTATTCCGTTTCTTCACAGTTTCATTTTGTGCTCTTCAAAAACAACTGCTGTGCCGAATTTTAGAGCTGTAACTCTTTTATGGGCTGAGATCATTCGCGTTTTACTTTTGGTATCAAAAAGTGGCACATCCGCCCCCCTCCCTTTTTGCAGCAGGGAAAAAAATGAATCTTGTGCAGAATATACACCCCTGGTTTTAAGTTAGAGAAATGGACTGGGTAATAAAAAAATAGAAATGGTAAAACTTTACTTTTTTTCTCATCAAAATGTTTCAAGTTTATTTATTTGATACTTATTGATATAATTTTTTTTTTTTAAGTTACAAATCAACTTATAAAACAAAATAGGTATGCACCTTTTTTCTTCAAATATGTAAATAATATTAAAAAAGATGCGTATTTTGTTTTATAAGTTGACCTGTAACTTTAAGAAATTATTTTTTTCATTTTTGCCTGTACAGAGACCACCTGGAGGCCTGCAGCTCCGGAACCTGGAGGTCTATCCAAAAAATCTTAAAACTTCGTGAAATTCATCATATAAGAATGATTTTATCTTTAATAACCTATCCTCTCAGTCCAAAGATAAAGCCTAGGTACCAGGTTTACGCAAATGTGTCAAACCCCCCCCCCCCCCCCTTGCAGAGAAAGAGGAGACATTGGACTGTAAATTACATTGGTACCCAAAATTTCATATTTGTTCACTCCAATCTTTTCAACTATTAATTTGTATCTGAAAAAGGGTAATTTTGTTTACAGTCATAAGAGATGTATATAAATTTATCATGCATTTTCTGATCGCTTAAGATCCCTGTTTAAATGTGACTAGCGGGAGATTCGAATTTGATAACCCAATTTATTAATATTTTAGATTTGAAAAGAAAAAGTAAAAAAATTCTTTGGGGGGGGGGGGTGGGGATTTATTCTAGTGTCGATTTCTCTCAGGAGAGTGGTGGTACCCTCCCCCAAAATAGTTATAAACCTTCCCGGGACCTATTAGAAGCTACCCTGTTAAGGAGAACCCGATCGGTTCAGCGGTTATCGAGATCCCTCGGTACAAACAAACAGACAGACATATAGACAAACTCACATCCTGTTACTTTATTATAAGGATTGTTTAGGAAAGAATTAGACAGAGCTATGGGCTTGCTTGGAGTTGATTCTATAGAGGAGCTGAAATCTGATGGGGATAGGTATGTTACAATCAAGTTCAGTGAAATTATATGGTGGGTATATAATGTAAAGTAAGATCTTTTCTCGTATTCATTCGAATCCGGTGGATAGGAACCGGTTCTCATCCATACGAAAAAAACTATGTCTAGCACCGTATTATAACCAGTTTTCTACGAATATAAAAATGTACAATCATAAGATTAAAACCAGTTTTTTTAGCCCGTGCCTTCGGCATCTCGGGGCTAAAAAAACTGGTTTTAATCTTATAATTATCCGCGGAAAGCCGTTTATAATACGATGCGAGAAATAACTATTAAACGTTCAACTATTACAAAATTATTTCATGAAATTTTGAAAAACAAAAATATATTTGATTGGATATATTAGTATAATAATATCTGGATGTATTTTTATCCACTAGAATATTTGGTTACACAATGTCCACGTCCAGGGAATTTTGAAATTTTTTAGGTTATTTTTCGGATTTTTACCCAAACGTATTTTTAAAAAACATACCTACCTATCTTTTCATTAAATAAAGTAGAGGGTAACATAGATTTAAATATTTCTTACAGCCAAACTCTAAAAAATTATGCTTCCAGTGGCGTAACTTAATTTTATTGTGGAGAAACTCTGAAAAGTAACAATCTCCAACTTTATGCTCTATCAATGTGCAAAATATTTGTTTTAATTTTTCAGATGTGTATTTTCTGCCTGGGATCCCCTGCTAAAGGGGTGGGAGGAGAATGTACTGACAACATTTTTCCATTTTTGCTCTCTAATCGGGGAAAAACTATTGGGGGGGGGGGGGGGGGGGGTTAAATATTTTTTAGCAGGGGAAAAATTAATCTTGAGAATCGGCGTTGCGGAGCCGTTTGATTTTGGTGCGGCTCCGGTTCCGGCTCCACGGAGCCGTCTGTGATGATGACGGCTCCGGATTTGGCTCCGGCTCTGATCTAAAATCAACTCGGCATATTTTTTTCTTGCCACGTCTATTTTTTTACTTTTGAATGTTTTAAAAGTTCAAATTTTGATCAAAATGGACTTGAAAAACTTAAAAGGGGCATTTGCACATGACAGAGTTACCAAATTATAATTTATAAAAAAATCTCTTTATTTATCTAGTTCGGAGCCGTTTTTTAACGAAAATTACGGCTCCAGCTCCGGTTCCAGCAAAATATGGCGGCTCCACCGCTCCCGGCTCCGGCTCCGCAACACTGTTGAGAAGAAAATGATAAGGGATAGAGAGATTATTTTACCGTTCATTGTCCTGTCAATATATCTCAGTCTTTTATTTAGATTGGTTCAGAAAAGAGGATGTTCGATGCGAGATACACAGGGTGCAAGGTATAGTCATGCAGGACTTATTTAAGATGTTTTGGAAGATTTTTACAGGAGTTCAATCTTATTATTTAGAAATTTAGTTTAAAACACATTTTTTTGCCTCCACATATTATGATCTGAAACATATTTTTTGCCTTTAACTTATCCATCAGTCAAAATTGACTGTTATTGATACAAAATGTATAGTTTTTCAGCAATAGCATACTAAAAACGTGATCAAGAAAGAAGCCATGTTTTATCTTTAAATTGACAAAAAACGAATTTACTTTAAGTGCCATATCTCTATTATCTGTTTTAATAGCAAACCTACATTTTGATAATACCGTGTTCTTAAGTTTGTGTTTACGTGCCTCCAACTGACTGTAATTCTAGTATTGTTTGTTTATTGACTGATTATAAAAAGCTGAATTCATAAATTGAACTAATTACAATTTCTTAAAATAGGTACCTATAAAATTTACTGTGCCTAATTTATTAAAGAAATTCTTAGCTTATTGTGCTTAAAATGCCAATAATACATTGTGATTTATCCATATTAGAACTGTGATTGATAATGACTCCAGTAACATCTGTTATGTTTCTACCTATATTTTATAAAAATATATATTTTCTATAATTTCAGACAAAAATAAAAATGTCTAACATAGCACAGCAAAGAATACAGAGAGAGTTTAGAGAGGTCGTCAGGAGTAAAGAAATTGCCGAGAGTGGGGTTCATTTAGAATTGGTGAGTGGAGATAGATGGATAAATAGACATGTAGATAGATAGATAGACAGACAGACAGACAGACATATAGATAAATACAGAGAGAGGTTAGGGAGGTCATCAGGGGTAAAGAAATTGCTGAAAGTGAGGTTCATTTAGAATTGGTGAGTGGGGTTAGATAGATAGATACATAGATAGACATATTAGTTAGGTAGATAGATAGACTTATTGATATATAGATAGATAGATAGATACAGAGAGAGGTTAGGGAGGTCATCACATCGGGGTAAAGAAATTGCTGAAAGTGGGGTTCATTTAGAATTGGTGATTGGGGTTAGATAGATAGATACAAAGATAGAAATATTAGTTAGGTAGATAGATAGACTTATAGATATATAGATAGAAATATTAGTTAGGTAGATAGATAGACTTATAGATATATAGATAGATAGATAGATAGATAGATAGATACAGAGAGAGGTTAGGGAGGTCATCACATCAGGGGCAAAGAAATTGCTGAAAGTGGGGTTCATCTAGAATTGGTGAGTGGGGTTAGATAGATAGATAGATACATTGATTGACATATTAGTTAGGTAGATAGATGGATACAGAGATAAATACCTGTTTAAAAAGATAGATGGATACAGGACACATAAATGGGTAATTAAATACAGAGATAGACAATGACATAAAGAAAGGTAGATGGATAGAGATAGAAATATTGATTGATAGATATGGAGATAGATATATAGAATATAGATAGATAGTTAAATTGATACAAAAATATAGATATGGTAAGGAAGATGATTGTCTTCCGACCACCCTTTCTCTTGAGAGTTCTTAAAGGGTGTAGCTGCTAGTCATAAACTAATATTATTAATTTATTTTGTTTATCCAGGTAAAAGATGACCTAACAGAGTTGGCCGGAACCATAGCTGGACCTCCAGACACACCTTACCAGGATTGTTACCATTACAGACAGATAGACAGACAGACTGGTAGATAGACAGACAGATAGATGACAGAGTAACTGACAGACATAAATAAGTTAGAATGAACCATAGCTGGACCTCCAGACACACCTTACCAAAATTGTTACCATTACATACAAATAGACAGACAGACTGGTAGATAGACAAACAGATAGATGACAGAGTAATTGACAGACAGAAAGAAGTTAGAATAAACCATAGCTGGAACTCCAGACACACCTTACAAGGATTGTTACTATTACAGTCAGATAGACAGACAGACTGGTGGATATACAGACAGATAGATAGACAGAGTGATTTACTGACAGATAAACAGACACACCTTACCAGGATTGTTACCAATGATAATACAATGTCCGATAAATTGATGTACATCCCCAATGATGTTACACAAAATTCCCCCTTCTGTAGACTAGAATTAGGAAGTGGTTAAAATGTTTGGACACTCAACCTAATGGACCAACCAATCAAAATTCGATAAAAATCCCCATAGTTTTTAAGTCAACGGATAAGAAAAAGTTCTTATAAAACTTTGGGGACCAGTGTAATAAACAGCCGAATGTCCCCTCCCTTCCTAAATGGTAACAATGTTACAGGGTGGTAAATATAAACTAGAAATAAAAATACCAGACACATATCCTTTTAATCCACCAAAGGTAAGTCTTATTGGTAGGTAGCGCAGCTAAGGGAATAGTAGCTTTCGCAATATTTCGTAAAGTTGTGATTAAGATTCCTGTCAAATGCGCTTATTTGGTCAACATTAAGAACAGTTAAGACTTAATAAGTTCATTTGACTGGAAGCTTGCTCACAAATGTACGCAATATTGCGAAAGCTACTATTTCCTTTATAACTAGAGAATGTCCAACAAACCGTCTTTCAATAACTTTTAATTCTAGTTAGGTAGGTATTATCTTTTTACAATGTCTTTTTTTAATATATTCCTCTTTCTGTAACTTTTAGAGCTTTACATTTATTGAAAGAAAATTTATTTTTAAAAATTATAAAGATTTATTTAAGTAGGATTCGACATTTTTTGGGACCCTGCACGCACAATGATGATAAACAAAAATACCTCTTCTGTAGTTCAAATTATTTATGAAAAGTTTGGATAATCCTTGTTTAGAACTAACAAATAAAGGGGGGGGGGGGAGTTTTGCCACTTTCGCGTAAATAGGTTATTTGGGATAAAAGTTTACTTTTGGTTAGTACTTCACGTATTTTTAATCATTTTTTGGATAACCCCACCCCTTAGCCCCCCGGGGCTCAAATCCCCCTAAAAATGAACCTAACCTTAATTTTCTCAGGAACCATTTGACCAAAAGAGATGATATCTTAAACTTAAGCTTTTATACTTATAAACTAACTTCTGATTTAGAAGTCACCCCCCTGCCACCAACCCCTAGCCCTCCGGGGCTCAAAAAAACCCTAAAAATGAACCTAACCTTAATTTTCTCAGGAACCATTTGACCAACAAAGATGATTTCTTAAACTTAAGCCTTTATGCTTATAAACTAACTTCTAGTTTAAAAGTCACCCCCCTGCCGCCAACCCCTAGCCCTCCGGGGCTCAAAAAAACCCTAAAAATGAACCTAACCTTAATTTTCTCAGGAACCATTTGACCAACAGAGATGATTTCTTAAACTTAAGCTTTTATGCTTATAAACTAACTTCTGATTTAGAAGTCACCCCCCTGCCACCAACCCCAAACCCTCCGGGGCTCAAAAAAACCCTAAAAATGAACCTAACCTTAATTTTCTCAGGAACCATTTGACCAACAGAGATGATTTCTTAAACTTAAGCTTTTATGCTTATAAACTAACTTCTAGTTTAGAAGTCAGCCCCCTGCCACAAACCCCTAGCCCTCCGGGACTCAAAAAAACTCTAAAAATGAACCTAACCTTAATTTTCTCAGGAACCATTTTACCAATAGAGATGATTTCTTGAACTTAAGCTTTTATGCTTATCAAATAAGTTAAGGTTTAGAAATCGTCCCCCTGTCGCCAACCCCTAGCCCCCCGGGGCTCAAAAAAACCCTAAAAATGAACCTAACCTTAATATAAATTTCTTATTTAAAGAGTTAGAGGTACACTTATTAGACCAAATATGCTTCTTTTTGGATGTTATTGACATATCTCCTGAAAAAATTAGAATCGGCCTCCAGGTTCAGGTGCTGCAGGCCTCCAGGTCCACTCGGGAGACAGGTAAAAATTTAAATTTCTTATTTGAAGGTTTAGAGGTACACTTATTATACCAAATATGCATCTTTTTGGATGTTATTGACATATCTGCTGAAAAAATAAGAATCGGCCTCCAGTTTAAGGTGCTGCAGGCCTCCAGGTCCACTCTGGAGACAGGTAAAAATTAAAATTTCTTTTTTGAAGAATTAGAGGTAAACTTATTAAACCAAATATGCATCTTTTTGGATGTTATTGACATATCTCTTGAAAAAATTAGAATTGGCCTCCAGGTTCAGGTGCTGCAGGCCTCCAGGTCCACTCTGGAGACAGGTAAAAATTAAAAGTTCTTATTTAAAGATATGTGTTCTAGGCAGGGTCTAGGTGACCTCCAGGCGACTGCTGGATAGGAAAAATTAAACAAATTGTATTTTTTGAATTTATAGAAAGTTGTGCTCTAAGCAGGCTCAAGGTGTCCTCTAGGAGCCTTTTAGACAGACCTTAAATGTCTTTTTTATAATGTTTAGGTATGCTTTTTAAAGTATAATTCTGTCTCAGATGTAATATTACAGATACTCAAAATGGGGCAAGCGTTTTTGATGTGATTCAGATTATAAAGTCTAGATGAAAGTGGAGTCATTTTAAGAATTTAATTCAGAGGGGTTGATCTTATCTTATATGTCAATAACATCCAAAAAGAAGCATATTTGGTTTAATAACTCTTTAAATAAGAAATTTTAATTTTCACCTGTCGAGAGTGGACCTGGAGGCCTGCAGCACCTGAACCTGGAGGCCAATTCTAATTTTTTCAGGAGATATGTCAATAACATCCAAAGAGATGCATATTTGGTTTAATAAGTGTACCTATAAACCTTCAAATAAGAAATTAAAATTTTTACCTGTCTCCTGAGTAGACCTGGAGGCCTGCAGCACCTGAACCTGGAGGCCGATTATATTTTTGTTCAGCAGATATGTCAATAACATCCAAAAAGAGGCATATTTGGTTTAATAAGTGTACCTCTAACTCTTCAAATAAGAAATTTTAATTATGGTTAGGTTCATTTTTTTTTTTGAGCCCCGGGGGACAAGGGGTTGCCGGCAGGGGGGCTATTTCTAAACTTAAACTTAGTTCATAAGCATAAAAGCTTAAGTTTAAGAAATCATCTCTATTGGACAAATAGTTCCTCAGAAAATTGAGGTTAGGTTCATTTTTAGGGTTTTTTGAGCCCCGGAGGGCTAGGGGTTGGCGGCAGGGGGGCTACTTCTAAACTAGAAGTTAGTTTATAAGCATAAAAGCTTAAGTTTAAGAAATCATCTCTATTGGTAAAATGGTTCCTGAGAAAATTAAGGTTAGGTTCATTTTTAGGGTTTTTTTGAGCCCCAGAGGGCTAGGGGTTGGCGGCAAGGGGATGACTTCTTAACTTAAACTCAATTTAAAGCATAAAAGCTTAAGTTTAAGAAATCATCTCTATTGGTCAAATGGTTCCTGAGAAAATTAAGGTTAGGTTCATTTTTAGGGTTTTTTTGAGCCCCGGAGGGCAAGGGGTTGGCGGCAGGGGGGTGACTTCTAAATCAGAAGTTAGTTTATAAGCATAAAAGCTTAAGTTTAAGAAATCATCTCTGTTGGTCAAATGGTTCCTGAGAAAATTAAGGTTAGGTTCATTTTTAGGGTTTATTTGAGCCCCGGAGGGCTAGGGGTTAGCGGCAGGGGGGTGACTTCTAAACTAGAAGTTAGTTTATAAGCATAAAGGCTTAAGTTTAAGAAATCATCTCTGTTGGTCAAATGGTTCCTGAGAAAATTAAGGTTAGGTTCATTTTTAGGGTTTTTTTGAGCCCCGGAGGGCTAGGGGTTGGTGGCAGGGGGGTGACTTCTAAATCAGAAGTTAGTTTATAAGCATAAAAGCTTAAGTTTAAGAAATCATCTCTGTTGGTCAAATGGTTCCTGAGAAAATTAAGGTTAGGTTAATTTTTAGGGTTTTTTTGAGCCCCGGAGGGCTAGGGGTTGGCGGCAGGGGGCTGACTTCTAAACTAGAAGTTAGTTTATAAGCATAAAAGCTTAAGTTTAAGAAATCATCTCTGTTGGTCAAATGGTTCCTAAGAAAATTAAGGTTAGGTTAGGGTAAGGCGGGGGAAGTTTCGGTAAGGGGCTATTTTCGGTAATTTCGACCTACCTTCATTAAATGACCTTTTTCTCCATGTTCCTTTCAAGTGACAGAAAAAAACATAAAAGCAAATTTGTTCCTTATTAAATTGCCTACAAAAAAGTATGAATTTTTTGTGAGATGAATATTAAGGGTACTTATTGGGTCTCAAAGTCGGACGAAAATTTTTTTTTTCTTCAAAAATTATTTAGTAGGTGTGTAAAGATCGACGTACACAAAAATTGGTAAGACCTAGAGCTGATCCGTAAAAACCTTTTGAACTAAGAATTGCCCGCTCTTTCCAAATCTGTTGAGAGCTTTAAAATCGGGGTAATATTTTTTTCAAAAATGACCAAAGTTGGCGCCGGGGGAAATTTCGGTAATTTCAAAAGAAATTAAAATTCATCTTTTAAGGTCATGTTTTCATGTTTTCTTTTGTCAAATCTATTATTCCATATGGACTTTTTAAGAATTAGGCCTAAAAATGAATAGAACAGATAAAAAACAAAAAAGAAATTAATTTTATTTTTTGAAGTAAATTTTTGCGAGGAAAAAATCAAAATTTCTGGTCCTTTGAAAAAAAATATTTTTGACATAGGAGGAATAGTCCGATCTTTATGAATGTGAAATACGTTTTTTTCTTATATTAATTTAAAGTTTTTTTTTAAAAAATTTTCGAAAAAAAATCGAAAATTCGCGTCTTTCAAAACAATTCATTTTTAACATAGAAGAAATAGTCCGATCATTATGAAATTTTTTGTGGATAATCCCTATAACCTGTACTAATTATGATTATTTATGTTCGACTGGCCGTTTGGCCGTTTTTCGTCGATTTTTTTTAGGTTGAAAAAAATTACCGAAAATTCCCCCGCTGGTGGGGAATTTTCGGTAACTTTTTTGCGGTCAATTTCGGCAAACTTCTAAAAGTCCTAGGATAAGGTCCTTTTAGGAACTGATAGTCCTTTCCATAAGCTTTCTACCGGTCTTGGTTTCATTTGAAAATATTAATATTTACCCCAGTTTTTTCAAAAAAAAACGAAAAAATACCGAAATTTCCCCCCCCCCTTACCCTAATTTTTAGGGTTTTTTTGAGCCCCGGAGGGCTAGGGGTTGGTGGCAGGGGGGTGACTTCTAAACTAGAAGTTAGTTTATAAGCATAAAAGCTTAAGTTTAAGAAATCATCTCTAAAGGTAAAATGGTTCCTGAGAAAATTAAGGTTAGGTTCATTTTTAGGGTTTTTTTTAGCCCCGGAGGGCTAGGGGTTGGTGGCAGGGGGGTGACTTCTAAATCAGAAGTTAGTTTATAAGCATAAAAGCTTAAGTTTAGGAAATCATCTCTTTTGGTCAAATGGTTCCTGAGAAAATTAAGGTTAGGTTCATTTTTAGGGGGATTTTGAGCCCCGGGGGGCTAGGGGGTGGGGTTATCCAAAAAATGATTAAAAATACGTGAAGTACTAACCAAAAGTAAACTTTTATCCCAAATAACCTATAATCTAAAATCAATACCTAGTCCACAGAACACTGTTTACGCGAAAGTGGCAAAACTTCCCCCCCCCCCTTATTAATTAACGAACACGATTTTTGTTGAACCAATGAATAAGATATTGGGGTCATAAAACTTTGGGTAGTATGTGTAATTTACAGTCAAATGTCACATCCCTCCCGCTATATGATCCGATAATAATAAATGTTCCAGTATGGCTTCGTAACCGATTAATATCCGCTGGATTAGAACCGGTTCTCAGCCAAACTAAAAAATCATGTATATTGTCGTATTTTAGGCAATTTTCCACAAATATTAAAATAAAATTAATGAGATGAATACCAGTGTTGTAAGTCAGACCCTTCGGCCCCCCCCTGAGGCTAACAATTCTGGTTTTAATTAAATATTTTTTTAATTTGATATCCGCAGAAAGCTGTCTCTAATACGATGCTCACTGTTTTAGGTGAGATTCATCACAAAAATTTGGCATCCCAATATTTCTAGTGTAACAGGTATTCATAGTTTAAACTTTTTGTTAGAGAAGCTTCTTTACACAACATGTCAACAAAAATTATTTCAGTATGGCTGGGAATCAGCGTTGTGGAGCCGGGAGTTGTGGAGCCGCAATATTTTGCCGGAACTGGAGCCGTAATTTTCGTTAAAAAACGGCTCCGGTTAGCAAAATTTTTATAAATTATAATTTGGTAACCGTTTTGTCATGTGCAAATGCCCCTTTTAAGTTTTCAAGTCCATTTTTATCAAAAAATGAACTTTTAAAACCTTTAAAAGTCAAAATTAGACTTGGGGGGAAAAATATGTTGAGTTTTTCTTGATTTTAGGTCGGAGCCGAAGCCGCACCAAAATCAAACGGCTCTGCAACGCTGATGGGAATTATTTTCATCTTAAAATAAAACAAATACAAAACTATTTATAAGAACACTAGATCTCGTACACTGTTAATCTACACAAAAGGCATTCGTTTTTTATTTGGTTGGAGGCAGACCCTCAATTTTCCAGATTTGTTGGCAAAGTAGTAAGCATTTTTTTTAGAATTGACTTTTTATTGGGAGGTAAGTGGTAACCACCCCAAAAATAGTTATAAACCTTCCCAGGACCTATAAGAAACTGCATAGTAAAGGAGAAACATATTGGTTCACCGGATAGCAAAATCCTTAGATACATACAGACAAACATACATCCTGTTATTTTCTTTATATAAGGCTACCCTTGTATTGTATTTTATATTTTAAGGAGCTATTTGTTTGGATATATTGAAAGACCAGTGGGCAGCCGCCATGACTCTTCGTACAGTTTTACTCAGTATCCAAGCTCTTCTAGCTGCCCCAGAGCCAAGTGATCCTCAGGTAGGGTGTGACTGACAGACAGATAAACAGACAGACAGAGAGATAAAACAGACAGACAGTGGGCATCTATCTATCTAGGATGCAGTGGTAGCGCGTCAGTACCAGGAAAATCTATCTGTCTTTCTAACTATCTAGCTATATATCTGTCTTATCTATCTATCTAACTAACTATCTATCAATCTTACTATCTATCTATCTAGGATGCAGTGGTAGCACGGCAGTACCAGGATAATCAACAAATATTTAAGGAGACTGCCCAGCACTGGGCCAATGTGTATGCTGGGTCTAATTATAAGGTAGATTGCAGGGATATAAAGAGATAAGACAAGGGCCAATTTTATGTGCATTCCCAATGATGGTACACAAAATACTCCTTCTGTAGATAACAATTAGTGGTTGAAATGTTTGATCACTTAACTTATTAAACCAACCAATCAAAAATACCGAAATTTGTTGAGCCAACGAATAAAAAAACGTTATAATAAAACTTTGGGGATTATTGTAATAAACAGCCCATTGTCACCTGTCTCTCTGGGTAGATTGACTGAAGTATTAATTAAATAACAGATAGAGATTTATACAGAAAAACTAAATAGATGTATTAAAGTATTAGATGGTTAGACAGATAGATTGTTAGATAGACGGATGTATATCAATCTTTAATAAAGTTGCTCACTATGATTATCTATAGGTATGTAGATATATAGATCGACTTTTAGATTGAAAGATTTATAGACTTTTAGATTAATAGATGTTTAGATTATTTCGATTTTTAAAGATAATACCTAGTTACCTGCACAAAAACATTATAAAAATTAAATTAAACTCTTTTTTTTTTAAAAAACAATGATAGACAGATAGATAGCATCATTATTTGTAGATTAATAGATGGATTAAAAAAATTTTATATAAATTATTTTTCTTTTTCAGAACCCTAGCTTTGACAAGATGTTATCACAGCTCAAGGAAAAACATTTTTTAATTACAAATTCTACATTTGGTACCTAGATGTTAAATTTTTGAGAAGAAGTTGCTGTTGGTTAATTTTACTATCGTTTGGCTTCTATAAGGGTGTTACAAGTTTATATTCAAGTTAACTGCCTTTTACTAAAGATTTAGTTATTTCCTTATTTTACTGTTATTTTAGGCTTTATTATAGATTTTGAATGATCAGTTCGTTTACATGATTATTTTTGGGGACTATGCGCCCCTCCTAGAGTTTATTAGCCTAAAGCGGACCAGAGGTGGATTCTTTAAAAAAAATTTACCTCTCTAATCGCTTAGTGGGGCAAAATTGTTTTCGTGAAAAAAACCACCAAATCACATTAAAAATCTACAAAAATTAAAGAAAATCATAGAAGGGTTATTAACATAAGATTTTATTTAATTTTTGTAGATTTTTTATGTAATTTTGGAGGTTTTTTCACGAAAACAATTTTGCCCTACTAAGCGATTAGTGGGCCAAATTTATTTTAAGAATCCACCTCAGTACTATACTAATTGAAAATTTCTAATCGATCTGTCCAGAAGTAAAGTTTTCTTACTTCATTGAAATAATAACAGACATCCAGAGCTTGATCTTTAAATCGTTTTTATGGTGCGCTGAATCAGAGGTGAACTGTAGGTGCACTGGTAGTAAGCCACAGCGCACCTGATTTTTAAAAGATTTTCGGCGCGGTGTTGTTAAATTGCTTGCGCACTCACTAAAATATCGATCCGCGCCAGTACAACTTTATTACTTAAGCAGTGTCAGTAAGGTATTTTATATAAAATGCCGTGTCAGTATGGTATTTTATATAAAACATTAATATATAATTTATTTTAAAAATAACTATAAAAATGTTTTCACGATAGTTTTGCAATAAAATATTAAAGTAATTAAAAAAATATATTTCTTTAATAAATAAATCACCCCGATTTGGTTCGGCAATGCCACTCGGTGAGGGGCATTGCCGCGCCGGTACCGCGCCACTGGGTGCGCCAAATCGCCCATGCAAATTCGATTTAAAGATTGTTATTTAATAATTTGATGGTGCGCTGAATGAATCGCCCTAGTTTAAATCACCTATAAACGATTTAAAGATCAAGCTCTGGAAAATTCTTATATTAAAGAAACAGGATGACTGTAAAAAGGGCCTAGCTTGTTTACAGTAAAGTTTCTTATAGGTCCATGAAATGTTTATAACTATTTTTGGGTATGGAATCTTCACCCACTCAAAAGAAATTGCCCGTAGAAAACATGACCCCCTTAAAATTGTAAACCTTTACTCCCTCAAGTTCCACTAGAAGAGGCCCTTATTTGCTGCTTAATTTAGGGTTGGTTTGATATAATAAAAAAATGTGTTGACCGCCTGCAGGATATGGGTGTTGAGGAGACAGCCGCCAGAGTGGCGCTCTCCAGCTGTGCCTGGGACCTGCAGAAGGCCACCGAACAGCTGTTCAACTAGTCAAATCTTATCTCACGGCTAAAAAAACCGGTTTTGAAAGAAAAATTGGTTTTCAACGATGAGATTTGTTAAATATTACGTCTCTTGGTGTAATATGGGGTAATTTACACCCCCATAAACTTAGAATAGGAAGCGTGCCTTCCTTTAAGGTAACAAGCACTCTAGCAAATCTCTGTGCATGTCACCGATGGCATCATTACTTGTAAGTAATCGAAAATTCTGCTGTTAATTTTTAGGTAAAATAATCAGTAATAATACCTATACAGTGATGATTCAATATTGACATTTTATTATTGTTTAATTCAACTTACAAATTGTTGATAAAAAGTTATTTTTAAGTGTTAATAACATCTAGTTAAGGGGCTTATCATTTATTTGTATTCAAGGGGGGGGGGGGAAGTTCTGACACATTTGCGTAAACGGTGAGTATAGGCTTTATCTTTGGACTGAGAGGATAGGCTATTAGGGATAAAATCATTCTTATATGATGAATTTCCCCCAGATTTAAGATTTTTTGGATAGGCCTCCAGGTTCCGGAGCTCCCGGCCTCCAGGTGGTCTCTGAGTGTACAGGTATAAATGAAAAAAAAAAATTTTTTTTTTTAAGTTACAGGTCAACTTATAAAACAAAATATGCATCTTTTTTAATATTATTCACATATTTGAAGAAAAATATGCATATTTTGTTTTATAAGTTGATTTTTAACTTTAAAAAAAAATAATTGGAGGCCTATCCAAAAAATCTTAAATCTGGGGGAAATTCATCATATAAGAATGATTTTATCCCTAATAGCCTATCCTCTCAGTCCAAAGATAAAGCCTATACTCACCGTTTACGCAAATGTGTCAGAACTTCCCCCCCCCCCCCCTTGTTGATATTAGTAAAAACTAGAGGCGGATTTTTAAAAAATGATCAGGGGTGTATATTCTACATGGGATCCCCTGTTCAGGGGGGGGGGGAAAAAAATAAAAAATAAGTGGTTGGAGGGAAAAAAAATGTAAAAATTAAGAAAACTGAAAATATTTTTTCCATTTCCCCCCCCTCCTTGGTAAAAAAACTTTAAAAAATGTGTGGTAGGAGGGATAAAATAAATAAAATATGGAGTTCTTTAAATATTTTTCCATTTTCCCCCTACTTGGTGAGAAAAAACTAGGGGGGGAAGAAAAATAAAAAATTTTGTAGCAGGGGAAAAAAAATAAATCTTGTGCAGAATATACACCCCTGAAAATGATTTAGAGAATTGCGACAGGGTAACTAAACTATCTGAATAAGAATTTGTAGAAAAATTCTTCTAATATTAGTTTTAAAATCTTCGAAAATTTTTATAACAACTAACAATAGGTTTATAAATTTAAAAAAAAAGAATTTTAATGGCAGAAATTAACAAAATAATTTTGGTGGTGCTGTTACCCTTTTGCCGTTTCTCATATTTTTAAGGATCCGCCTCAAATTTATATTTTTAAAAGCATTTCGTAGTGCCACTAAAGAAAAAAATGTTTTTTTAAAAGTTTGTAGGTAATAAGTTTTAAAACTAAATAGGCAGGTACCTACATTTTTAAAAAACTTGCTAATGAACATTATGAAATAATCTTCTATTGAAAACAGTTTATAAAACCAGTGTCATTTAATGAACTAATAATATATATTATGCAATTTGTAATCAAATATTAGTTACTAGGTAAAGTTAAATAATAAAAACTTAGCGCATCGTATTATAGACAATTTTCCGCGGTTAGTAAAATAAAAAGTAATGGATCAAATTCTTTTTTTCTAAGTCGAATGCACATGGCCAATAATACAGAATTGATTCTTTGATTTTTATGTTTTTTCATGGAAAATTTCTACAATACGATACGCTATATAATTTTCCAGTATGACGCAGAACACTGTGTGCCCAGAATTCCAAAATAAAACAAAAACTCATAGTTCTGTTAATTTTGCTTCAAATTGGGTAAAATCTTTTGGGTTGGGTCACTAATTACCCCAAGTTTTGATATCTTTAAAAAAAAGGCGGCGGAATCGCCGCTCCCGCCGTTAACAGCCATTTTCTGCCGCCAAAAAAACAACATTATCTCAAATGATTCCATAATTCGGCAAGAAATCAGAAATTTTTTTTTGTGGCGGCTGCTTAAAACGGCGGCGGGCCCGCCGCTCCCGCCGTTTTCAAAATACCAAAAATTGGGGTGATTAATGACACCCTAAAACGATTTGGGTCCAATATCTTAAAAGCACAAGAGAAGCACTGAATTTACCTAAGGTATACCTTGATAAATGAGAATTTGAAAATGAAGTCCACCTACACTCACAGGGTTGGTTATAAGGGGAAATTAAAAAAAAAATAATGATTACAAATTGCCTAATTCAGCGAAGAATGCAATAAAAAAATTTTTGTTGGTAGCGGAAAACGGCCGTGAACGGCGGTTCCGCCGCAGTTTTTTTTTAGATTCCAAAAATTTTACCCAATTATCTCTAAAACTAAGTGAGTAGCGCCCAAAATAAAATTGCTGGTATGTTTTGTTTCAAGTCACCCCCTCCCGTAAATAAATTATCAATGAAATACTTATATATCAATTGATTTGTTTCAGGGAGGGAGGGGACATTGGGCTGTTTATTACACTAGTCCCCAAACCTTTATATTAATGTTTTATTATTCATTGGTTTAGCCACTTTAGGGGCTTTTACTGAATTTAAATTGTGTTTTTTCAAATGTTGAGTGTCCAAACGTTTAAACCACTAATTGTAATCTACAGAAGGGGTAATTTTGTGTATCATCATTGGATAAGTTTATCAATTTATCGGCCATTAACTTATCCCTTTAAATCCCTTGATTTGTTGACATTAATAACTATAAACAAGGAAACATGTTAATAACATTTTGTTAAATAATTTTCTATTTTCCTATAACCCATTTTACTGTACTTTTTCATTAAAAAAATTACATATTATTGACAAAACAATTCTTGTTTTAAAAATAAAAGCAAATATATTACAAATCACCCCAAAAGCACTAAAAACTTTAATCCAAGGCCTTGCAATCAAAGGATTGATTGTCTGCAATAGGGCCTTTATCAGGAAGGAAGGGGACATTGGGCTGTTGATCACTCTAGTCCCCAAAGTTTTATAATAACATTTTCTTGTTTGTTTATTAAGTTGAGTGTAATAACTTTTCAACCAATAATTGTAATCTACAGAAGAGTAAGTTTGTGTATCATTATTGGTAATGTTCATTTCATCAATTTATCTGCCATTCTCTTATCCCTTTAGATCTCTAGGCCTTCATACATTTATTAACAAATTTGCTTAAATCTTTAAGTTTCTTTACAAGTTTGCTCAACTCTTTTAATTCTTTAGGGCGTGCATATGGGAGTGGAATAGGTGGAATTAGTTTTATCAAATTTAAACATTTAAAATATTATTCATTTGATTTAAAAGGAATGGTAATTGATTAGAAGCAACAGGTTCAATTACATAGCTTAAATGAATATTTCTGGGCGTGTGCATGGGGGGCCTCCCCCCACACTCCGGGGGTGGGGGGGGGGGCAAGGATATCCTTTAAAGACTTTAAGCAATAAGAATAAGGGATTGTATCAAAAAATTGAATTGAGAACTATAAATATCACGATAAAATGATTTGTAAAAAGTTATTTTATTTTGTCTTTTTTGTGTAAAATTGCTATAAAATGGGTCCGACCGCTCCTACAAAAATGCGAGAAAAAAATTTCAGCTAACGATGCCGCCATTGAAACCAACGGGATTCATTCACTGAGTGCCTTGGTTAAACATGTGTAAAGGTCTGATATGCGGCATCGTTAGCTGAAAAAAGATCAAACTATTTGAAGTTGAGAGTAACATTACAAAATATCATAATTCCTGATTCTTTAAGGGGGGCTGCTTTGACATAAATTTTTTCATAGATTTTATAAGTAAACGTATAAAAACTAATTTAAAATCGTATAGTTTATTCAATAAGCTTTCAAAAAAGGTATAACATATTACTGGAGCTCAATTTTTGGTAGTTTGACGATAATTTAAAGTTTGCATATAAAATGTAATTTTAATAGTTAGGCTTTATTACAAAATCCTAAGATTCTAGGTAGGCTACTTCTCGAAGCTGTAAAATTATAAGTAATTGATATTTTCACCTCTAGCTTTGGGAATCCTTCTCAAATATGACAAAGATTAACCTAAAACTTTAAAATTGGTCAATATTCAAAAATGCATTTTTTGGAATCTTGGAGTTTTTGCATTGGCTGGGCACATAGTGCAGAACCGGTTCTATTCCAGCGGAAAGTAATCGGATTGGAAGCCACACTGGAAAGAATATTATGAAGATATAAATATTTTTATTACAGATTAATGGACTTTTACAATAACCAAACAAAAGTGCTCAAAATAAAGCAATTTTCTTTTCTTTTCACCAATATTTGTTTGAGAATTAAAAATTATTTTTTTTTGCAAAAAAATTACAACGATATTTTGAAGGTCCCCTAATTTTGTTTTGGCTATTTTATATTTTAAACAAAGCATTTGATACTTATATTATTATCCTTTTTTGGCCCTCAACAACCCTCGTTAGTAGCGCAGCTACTTTATGATTATAATATGTCTGTACTTTCGTCTCTCGGTAAAATAATATATTTTCCAGTATGGCTTCGAAACCGATTTATATCCGCTGGATTAGAACCGGTTCTCCGCCATAGTGAAAAATCATGTATAACATCGTATTATAGGCAATTTTTCAGTTTTATTAACCCAGGCCTTTGACCCCTTGGGGAGCAAAACTTGTTTTAGTCCTATAATTTTTCTTATTCATATCTGCGGAAAGCTGTCTATAATACGATGCGATAAATAACTATTCTGTAACTGTACTTGATATCAACAAGTCTTAATATTATTTTAAGTCTGAACCAGTTACCTATCCATAAGAAGGAAAAAAATCTCAGCGTAACACCTAAAAAACCGTGACTTTAGGGTAATTGTAATATTATATAATTTCCCCTGTCCTTAAATCAATCTAAAACTAAGTAAGTATTGTTATTGCTGCGCTACTTATGGGCGACAAAATTATCCCCCGTTTAAGTGATTAGTTTGGCTTTAAGTACTTGAAACATTAACTTTATAACTGAGCAGGGGTGTATATTCTGCAAAAGATTCATTTTCTTCCCCTGCTGCAATTTTTTTTATTTTTTTCCCCCTCCTAGTTTTTTCCAGCAAGAAAGGAAATAAAATGGAAAAATATTTTCAAAACTCTTTATTTTATTCATATTATCCCCCATCCCACATATTCTTTTATTTTTTTTCACAAAAAAGGTGAGAAAAATGGAAAAAAAATGCTTTCAGTTCTCTTAATTTTTACACCCCCTCCCCCCCCCCCCCCCCCATCACATATTTTTTAACCCCCCCCCCCTCAGTCGGGTCAAATTTGAAAATATACACCCCTGTAACTGAGTGATGTAATATAAAGCAAAATAATAATATACCCCTTTCATTTTTTATTATATACTTCGTGAATAAGGGCGGTAGATTGTTATTTGAATATTTTTAGTAGCGTAGCTACTCTGTAACTATGGTACGTTTGTTCGTCCGATCGGTCCAATGTTAATTTGAATTCTTTGTTTTTGCCTGTTTTTTAGAATTTAAATACATAACTAGACTGCCTTAATTACAGAAGCCATCTAAATAAAAAGACTTTACTATTTTTTCATGAAAAATTGCTAGCCTAATATTGCTACGCTACTTATAGGCATTATTGTCCTTGTTTATAAATCATTTAAGTGTCAAATATTAAACGATTATTATGGAAATTTTGTGTAACATATTAATTTTTATCAATGCAATTACAATTGCATTTTAAGTAAAGATATGATGTTAACTTTATAAAGCATTTTAAGAAGAAATTGAAGCGGTTTATTTAGATGTTAGTTACAATAGTATGACAGTAGAATTATTTAGAGATCTAAAGGTATAATGGCCGATTAATTGATGTACATCTAAAATGATGATACACAAAATTACCCCTTTTTGTAGATTAAAATTAGTGGTTGCAACATTTGAACACTTGGGTAACTTAATGAATCAACCAATCAAAATTGACTATAGTCCCCAAAGTTGTTGAGCCAACGAATAAGAACACGTTTTTTAAAAACTTTGGGGACTATTGCAATAAACAGCCCAATGTCCCCTCTCTCTCTGAGAAATACTGCCTTGAATAGCCTCATATATTACTGTCATACTATGGTAATTAATTAACATTGGAAACCGCGTGTTTAGAAATCAGGAATAGAGGGAGGGATAGGTTAACGTTGAATTTATCATTCATACTCCCATAGTAGTTAATGGATATAGAATATACCTGGATATTATGACAGGAGAAAAATTGTCGTCAATATAGATTGCTAATATGTAACTCTCCTATTGGTCAGTTCGGTCATCCTGTAGGAGGGTAAGGGATGGGAGTTATCTTTTATAGCCCGCGGTGAGTTTAACATTATTAGAGAACATGAAAATCTGGTGTAAGATCCCAGTAACAATACATCCATTATATAGTTGTACTTCATAAACATGGAAGGAATGATTAATTTAACGTTTATTTACCTGTCCCTTCATCCCTTTAGTAGTTAGATATCAAACTGTGATTTATTTGTATCAGTTATTTATCCAGTTATCATTAAGTTTGAAAATTTAAATTTAAGGTTATTTAGAAGCGTACCAACTCTTCTGCTTATAAGTGTCGGTCTGTTTGTGTATTTTTACGTCCCTATTAAAACTATTGCAAGGTCAATTAGGGGTCGAAGGCCTGGGCTAACAAAACTGTTATTAATTTTATGATTTTCACTTTAATATCCGTGGGAAATTATTTCAGTAATACGATGCTATACATGATTTTTTAGTATGGCTCACAACAGGTTCTAATTCAGCGGATATTGATCGGTTTGAAAGCCATACTGGAGGAAAATAGTATTATTAGTATCATACAGAACTAAAATAAAGTTGCAAAGTGTTTCTAAGTATCTTTATTCTTTTGCTTCACAAGATCTCTAGGTATAAAAACCAACCCTTCCTTTAGTTTGACTTATTTAGTTTTTTAAGCAACGCTACTATTGAATCTAATCGTTTTTGTTTCTTTTATAAAGCATTTGGAATAATTTAGATGATATGTATAAGTTAGGTTGAGCTTATTTGAGGTATAATAGTTTCTAAAGCCTTTTAATTATAATAGAATGGCAGCAATGGATCTAAAATACATGAATATTGTGGGAGTTTCTCGAAAATGTTTCACCCAGCTGGCTAATTTAACGATACCACTTCCCCCACATAATGATTTTACCTCATCCTCTTCCCTGACCATAGAGTAACGTATTGATCAATATCTAAGGACTATATTAGCAACCTAAATTCCGACAAAAATCCCCTGTCACAATATCCACGTATTCTATATCCATTATGACTGTACACATTTTCTTAGAAGTCTAAGAGTCTAAACTACTTTAATTTTTAGTAGATTTAATGTTAATTATTGGTTCCTTAAGATTATATATTACAGTAACAGTGTTCATAAGCAGATATTTTACTGTTATACCAAAGTTTTTAACAATTATAGAACTACTCTTCAATACTGGTGATTTAAATTTGATATCCTGTTATATTTAGAGGAGCAGATTCTATAATTGTGTAAACTGAAGTATAACAGTAGAATTTCTAATTAAGCTATGTGCTGTTATACTATATTGTAACTTATTCACTAAGAAATACCATTTATTTAAAAGCTTGTTATTTTTTTAACAGGGTGAATTTTAAGCCAAAATATTTAAAAAGTTAAAAACCTACCTAGGTAATGTTTTTATATAATAAGCAAAGATTAACAAACAATGTTAAATTTTATTTTTTAATAATCAAAATGTTATTTTGAAGAAAGAAAATGTTTATTTTCTGCCCTTAATCGCCCCCCATTATTAAATAAATTATTTTAACCGTTTTCAGATTTACCCAGTCCATAACTAGAAAGTATACCCTCCACAAAAGGTGATGAAAATGGGATTTTTTGATTCGCTGGCCAACATGTTGGGACTGAAGAAGAAAGAATGCAATGTCTTAGGAATGGATTAAGAATATATTTTAGTAGTATAACTACTCTTTATCTTAGGTAGGTACGTAAGTATGTATGTCCGTCACTAAAAGTTATTTAGATAGCTTTTTTTGTTGAGTACTGAAGAAGAATGCAATATCTTAAGAATTTATTAAAAATATATTTAATTTATTAGCACAACCACTTAAGAAATAAGGTAGGCACGTTTGTACGTCCAATTGTTTTCCGTTACTGAAAGAGATTTAAGTTTAAAAGGGATAAAATCATCGTTCAATGATGTATGGAACTTGAATAAGTATTATTAGTAGAGCAGCTATTCTATAACTAGTGCATTCAACTATAACATTCCAACATCTGACGTTATGTTGAGATTTTCACCACCAAATTGGTATGTAAAAAGTAACAGCATTTTTACTCATTAAAAGCTTCACGAAAAAGAAAACTGTAGGTATTTGTCTTACAATTTGTGAATTTTTCTTGTTCCAAACACCCAGACAGACAGACACTCCTACTTTTAATGGTAGATCCGGCTGTCTGTATCTGATATATTCTGGGAGTTGTAGTTGTACTACAAGGAGTTAGCTTCAAATAGCGATTCCGAGGACAACTAGGCACAATATGATAGAAATAAGTAATTTTATCATATCTTTTCGATTTTGATAAAATGTATAATCCATGTGTAATGTAGTTATTGGTCTTGATAACAGCGGTAAATCCACATTGTTGAACCATTTCAAACCGGACGACCAGCAGAACCCGAATATAGGTAAACTACGCGATTTCACGTAACTCTCTCTCAATTAACCAGTTTCCCGTAAAGATACAAAATATTGGCAATAGGTGTTTAAATATTCTCACAATCCCTTTCATTCATTTACAAGGCCTAATTTTACATTTTAGTTATGATTTTTTTTATTAGTAGTATCACAACTGGCTCTAACCAGAGCGAGGTGGGAGTCTCCCCCTCCCCCTCTTCTATATCTCCATGTAGTTGGGGGAGGGATTTCATAAAGACAGATTAACAAACATTGTTTCTATAATATTTTTTTTTTGGGGGGGGGGGGTAATCTTTTTATCATTTAGGCAAAGATGTCCAAGCCTTTTAATTTTTTTTTGGGGTGGGGGGGGAAATTAAAATTAAAAATTTTTTTAGGTGGGGGATAAACCCCTTTACCCCCCCCCCCCCATTGGCGGCCTTGGGAGTAAAATAAATATTTTAAGTAGCGCAGCTATTCTATAATTACAATATTTTCAGTGCCAACCGTTGGATTCAACGTTGAAAAGTTTAAAAGTAAGTTAGTTTCTTTTATATGTTCATTGTTCACTGCTATTTTGAGTTATATTTCATTTTATGCACCATTAAAAAAAATAATTTTATTTAAGGATTTTTTTGTCTTCATAATGATATTGTAAAAGAAAGTCACGGGCTTAATAATTCTTCTATTTGACAAACTCTTTTATACTAAATTTCTTAAGTTAAATTATATTTTTTAATAATAAAAAATTGTGCGATTTACACGAGAAAAAAATCACTTTTTAAGTTAAGGCACTTTTTTATTTTTCACTTAGATTGATTGAAATTTGTTGTTTGAATTATTTTTTGCTTAAAAATGATTACCTAATATAACAGAGCATCTCTTTATTGGGATTTAGTTGTTTGGTTTATTTTTGATCATTTGCTTCGCCCTAAGAGGATGTTTGGGGAACTCCAACATTTGATTTAGATTTTGATTTTTAACAACCTTTGCAACTGCCTTTACTTGATATTTCCTAAAATTCAGAGCACATTTTGTCCAGTAAAAGATTTATCCGTCATGGATAGACATTTTTCTTGTCTTATCCCTTGAGATCCCTGCTAAATTGGCATGTTATGATATCTTGACAAAAAAATTTAACTGTTTCTAGCACGAAAGAAAATATAGGGATCTATAGTTGTTAAATACCATAGTATGGCAGTAGAATATTATGCTAAGCTTAACTGCAACTTTGCTGTCATACTATTGTTAAGAAATAATTTTAGAAACCAGACGGTAGACGCAATAATAAAAGTGTCAAATAGTGCATTTTAAAATCTCATCTAACCAAAATATTTTTCCATTTTTTGTTTATTAAGATCCATAGAATGCCTTTTGCTCGTAAATCTTCGTTAATAAATGATGAGCTATCGCTCCATCATTTATTCCCTCGGGCAAAAAATATTCATTCCTAAACAAAAAACTGGATAGGAATACCCCATTTATCCTAATAGACTTGTTTAGTTATTGAATTAATAGTAATAAATGAGCAATTCACCCTGTCATCAAAAGCGGGAAAATTGTAAGACAACGAATGAGACAACATATTAATAAGCTTTGGGTACCAGTATAACTTAAGTCCAATGTCCTCACCCTCTCTGTCTTTACCTAGTAAACTTAAGGATTTTAGTGGATAAGACAAGGAATGTTAGATTGATATATACCATTGATGATAAATAAGATTACCCCCTTTTGTAGATAAAAAGTATTGTCTTTTGAATGAAAAGTTTGAATGCTACTAGTACGGAAATAATCAATTAAAATTAAATTCAATAAAAGTACCTAAAATCACTTGGTTATAAAACTTTGGCCACTAGTATAATTTACAGTTTAATGTTTCCCACATCCATTTATATACCTAATTCTTATACTAAAGAAACAGGATATCTGTTTGTTTGTATGTTTGTACCGAAGGATCTCGCTAACTGCTGAACCGATCGGGTTCACCTTAACAGGGTAGCTTCTCATAGGTCCTGGGAAGGATTATAACTATTGGGGAGGGAGTGCCACGACCTTCCCAAGAGAAATCACAAAAGAGACTTGAACGCAACATAGCTAGGTATCGTTAGAGACTTGAACGCAAACATATATAGGTAACGTGTTATTAAAAAAACATTAAAGTGCCACTAGATGCCTCTAGGGGCGAAGCCGTTGGTAAACAATATAGTGTCAAAGTTAAGACCTATTAAATTGGTTTATAAATGTTTTATTTAATAGTTCTGCAGTTGTTTCTTAATGGGAAGGAAAATAAAATAATCCGAATATAAATGTAAAAAAGTTGAAGCCAAATTGAAAGTAAATTTGTTGAAAACTGCTTAATACATGTTAATGTTTATGGACATACTTGATTATAGAGTTGCTTCGCTTATATGTTGTATTTTGTTGCCCCAGGAATCAGTATACCAAAAGTGAGATCAAACGGATAATTAGATCACATAAAAGTTTGTTGTTAAAAAAGTTAAAAATCAACATGTTTAAAATGGACGTAAGGACATTCTTGTAACGATTATAGAGTTAATACGCTTTACGCTTTCTAAAACGTACCTAACTACTACAGGAATCACCATGCAAAGTTTAAAATTGATAAGACCATTCTAACCTGCCTAAATTAACGATAAAAGCTATGCGTTCCTGAGAAAGTCAATTAAAGTAGCCTGACTCACCATCTTTAGCGTGAAGTGTAACCATTCCTCTAGGTGGACAACGTCATTATAGGACTCTCTAAAATGCACAGTATTGAATTAACATCGGTATAAATAAAACCCCAGAATGTATTAGACACTCTGTAAAATGAGGGCTATGATAAAACATATAAAAGACAACATGAAATAAATAAGACATGATAAAATTGCACATAAAAATATATTTGATCTATGAGCTTTCTACTAGACAAGATTGAAGAGTCCTCCTTCATAGGGTCTTCGGTGGCCTCTTCTAATCTCCAGGGTTGTATATGATCTATGACTGTTCTTAGGTAGGTATTTGATAGCTGCAGCATACCTAGATTAAAACCATAATAATAACTTTGATCTATGATCCGCACATTACATATAGTTTGTATGTTTGTTTGTTTCTTTGATCTATTAGGTCGCCTTGGTGAAATCACCTTCCTTAGCAAACTTGCGGGTATGAACCTTTACCTCCCGCTTCCTGCCGCCGTGTTCATAGAGATCTTTGAGATATCTGTATTCATCACAGACACGCTTGAGCTGGCCTTCTAGTACTTGTGTTCTGCGCTTGTAGTAGTCTAGATCTTTGACAAGAGCATTGTTGGCCGTTTCAGTCTTATCAGCCTCATGACGCCAATGTTTGGAGGCTGCCTTTTCTTTGACTATTTGAGCCGTCTTGCTAGCTAGATCCTTTCTATACTGGCGTACCAGTTCTTCATTGACTCTGTTGTACCTGTCGATTCCATACTCATCAACGTCCATCATGTCATGTTCCTCTTCATTATACTCTATGTCCTCCTCTTCATCTTTGGTCTGGGCATCATCATTGAGCGACAGCTCCCTAGTTAAGATCTCCACCTCTCTTTCCACCGCCTCGTCGAAAACACCGTCCTGCTCGTCGTCGGAGAACACAATGAGGTCTTCCTCTCCACCCTTGACCTCCTCAGGAACATGTTGTACCTTCTTCTGCTCCTTCTTTCCCCAGACAGGACGCTCATCTGATCTGTTGATAAGTTCTAGATGCTCCTCTAAAGCTCTAATCCTCTCCTCCTTTGTCCAGCATGAATTCTTCCTGTACACGGCCCAGTTTCTCCATCCTTCGGGCCTCCTTTGACTCCATGTAAGAGAACTTGCTCTAGAGCCTCCAGTTGAGCTTGGACGTCCCGCCAAATTGCGGTCACGTAGTTCTTGTTTGAAGAACTCATTAAAACGGTAGCCTTCGGTTTCAATGAGAGGA
This sequence comes from Acartia tonsa, assembly GCF_053477335.1. NCBI lineage: Eukaryota > Metazoa > Arthropoda > Copepoda > Calanoida > Acartiidae > Acartia > Acartia tonsa. The sequence continues at coordinate 28,645,520 of NC_137273.1, forward strand.
GGGGGAGCAACAGCACGTGAATACCTGACCTTTTTCTTCTCAGCCTCAGAGCTGAAAGTGATGTCCATGGCAACCATCAAATAATTCTTGACCTTGTAGAGGCCCTCCACACTTAGACTGTGACCCAAGCCCAAGCCGAGTTGGAATTCGAGGAAAATCATTCCTCGAATTCTCAATGTCCTGTCGCACTCCGATACCCACGATGTTCCCATTTTGTGCATACAGAGCTGTGGCATGTCGAGCAGCTCATTGTAGAACCGGACCTTGTCATTTAAATCTCGTACCTTGTTCCACACACTTGAACTGTTGGGCAAATACCAGAAGGTACTAAAAACGATTTTATTTGCCTTTTGTGCTTTTTGAGCCGCAATTAACTCATCGAAACATTTGAGAATCTTTGAATTTTCTATGGCTCCACACCACTTCTGGAAACATGATATCACTATGTTCTTCTTAGTGGTTTGGTCGACAATTGCATCTATGACAACATCTGTGGCCGTACGAAGGTCATAGTTTTTGAGTGAGATCCACTTGATGCGTGAGACTTTTTCATCAAGGATGTACTCAGGCATTTTATAACTTGCGAAAATGATGTCTAGGATCTCCAGCATGATGTTCTTGATCTTTATCTGAAAAGAATATACCAAGATTGAGTTATGATGTTGAAAAAAAAAATTTTTGTATCGGGCTGTGGAAAGTGTGGGGAATGAAGGAAAATGATTACACAAAAAAAGTGACATTTTTTGGGTAGTTTCTCAAACAAATAAACATACGAGCGACTTTGGTAAAGAAAAAACAGTTTTCTAAAATTTTTGATCTGTTACTATACAACTGGGTTTGAAACTTTCATTTTTCACTGTTTTGTACGAAAAAAATAACGGAATGTTGACGTATTTCTTAAAATAAAATCTGCAAGAAAATGTTCGTGTTCGTTTGAATTTCACTTGCCGCTAAAGGCGTGCTCCTAGCGCTGAATGCCGCATTCTTTATTTTTTACCGGGGTCGGGCTTTCTGCTGTGTACACTTGTAAGGGCTCGCTGCTTTCTATTTTCTTGTGTAATTTTTCATTTTTAGCGATCTCTTCCATGTACACTTCGTTTTTCAGGGATCGATATTTTGACTGTGTTGCCAAACTATGATTTGTTTCTATGTGCAAACAAAAAAGAATAATTTCTGCTTTATATACATTTTGTACAAATTGTTGCGCTTTCGTTTTTAGTTTAGAATAAGATGCAGCGTTCTTCTTGGCATCTGTCCAGTCTGAATGACGTCAATCAAAGGATCGCTTTTTACTCCTTTCTTTGTTAACAGGTCTGCCAACATATCCTTTCCTTCTATCCATCTTACTTCTAGAACTCTCTCTTCTTCTATCATATCCTTGATGATGGCTATTTCAGGTCTCAACATTCTTTCTTCTACTACTGATTCTGAATAAATAGCATCCCTGGCCGATTTGTTGTCAGTGATAGCTCTTATTACTAGATCTATTCTGCCATTTGTCATCTCTTTGATCTGAGTCTTAACACCAAGTGCCGCATCTAATCCAACTGATAGAGCTTGAGTTTCAGCTCCTAAAGTGCTTAACACTTTTCTCTTCAACTTGTTAGACTTCCATTCCAGCACAGCAGATCTTCCATTTTTGGTGTTAACTAAGAAAGTCACAAAACCTCCACAACTGTCAGTTTTGTCATTCAAATTTCTGAAAGCAGCATCTGAATACATCCAAATTTCACATTCTTTCAGGTTTCCAAGGTCTGGAATTCTTACCGCTACCCTGGATTTCTTCATTCTGTTGGCACAGTTTTGTGCTTTGATTAGTTCTTCAACTGCACCTCCTTTAAAATGTGTTGATAGATCTATGCAATCATATGCCAGATCTGGTCTGGTTGCTCTTACTGTCCAGTTTAGCACTCCTGTGATCTGTCTTAGCAAGGTCAATTCATCTTGGTTCATCTCTCTCTTCTTATCAGTGATACCTCTGACATTTACTTCAGGTACATTGACTTTTTCAATGTATTTGTCTTGGTCTATTGTAACACCATCCTTGTCTTGTCTGAACTGAAAACCAGTGTACATAAACTCTCCAGCTTCTGATTTACCTACCTTGAAGATGCCAAGGATTTTTGGCATGATCTCTTCAATGAATTCTTTAGTACCAGCATAAAAGAAGTCATCTACGTGTATTCCAACTATTCCTATCAATATTCCATCTTTGATCAGATAGAATAGACCTTTGTCTAATGGAGATTTCTTGAAACCTAGTTCTTTGAGCTTTGTTTGTAGTCTCATATACCACTTTCTACTGGCATCTTTCAAACCGTACAGACATTTGTTAAGTCTCCACAATTTATTTTCTAGACCAGCTTCTTTTGGCGGTTTAACAAAAACTTCTCTGTCCATCTTGCTCCCTTGTAGGAAAGCAGAAGATATGTCTGTAGTATATATTGTCCACTTCTCTGTAGCAGCCATTGCTGTGAGTAATCTTATAGACTGTTTCTGTACAGTTGGACTGTCTGTGGGAAAATCTGTTTCTTCTTGAAAGCCCCGGGCTGTTAGTCTAGCTCTGATATCTGAGCCTTTTTCTGTCAGAACCCACGTTGTTGTGATTCTATCTTGACCTTTATCCTCTACAATGTCATAGGTATCAAAAGCTTTTAGTTTATTTAGCTCATCATGTTTTGCTTGCAAGCATTCTGGTGAGTTTCGTTTTTCTTTGGGTACCATAACTGCAAGAATCTCTTCACATATCATGATAAAAGCTGTTTCTTCCTCGTTTTCTATTCTGACTTTTCTGTTATCTACATCTTTGATTTCCATTTTTCTACCATTATCCAGCTTTATCACAGTTAACACTTCTTCCTCCTCAGCTATTTGATCTGTGTCGTTTTCATATCTGATGTCTCTTTTGGTTACTTCATCGTGAAAAACTTCACCATTGTCTAGTTCAATGTTAAACCAACCAGCGTTTCTTCCACCAACTTTTCCTCCATGACTTAAGATCTTTCCTTTTTCCCATTTTCCTTTCTCAAAGATTTCAATCCTATCATTTCTCTTTAGTACGTTTGAAGCATTCTGAAGGGTTCCATCTTCATTGAAACATGGAGAAGGTTTCTGGCTGACTTTTCTTCTCTTTGTTCCTTTGGAGTTACGCAGTGGAATTTTATCTTTTGTTTTGTCTGTTGATGTCCCTTCAGCATTCTTTTTAGTTGTGTTGTCTGCTTCTTTATTGTCTGTACTCTCTTTGCTTGTTTCTGTTGTTGTTTGAGCTTCTGTTGTTGGTGTGTTTTCCTTGTGTGGTGTATTTACACTTTTGTTGACTGATTCTTGTGTTTCATTTCTTTCTTCTGTATGTGTTTGTTCATTCATCTGATAATCTTTGTCAAGAATGTCTGTAGGAATGTCAGAAATTTCTGGAATCTCTATGTTTCTGTATCTGTCCCTTGCATTCTCATCCAACATTTGATCTAGTTGTCTTTGTCTGCTTCTGGTGATACTACCTGAAGTTTCTTCTGTTCTTCCATTCTCAATGATGTCATGATTGTCTCTGTTATTGTCTCTGTTAAGAACAGCTTCATTTGTAGCTTCCCTTTCTTGGATATCTTTAGCCAGTGCATCACTTGCTTTTATTAGTCTGTTTGCACTTACTCTATAGTAGATGCTACCTATTCTGATAAAGATAACTTTACTGTCCTGGAAGACTACCTTTGCAGGACCTCTCCAAGTATCTTCACCCTCTTTCTTGAAGTATACAATATCTCCATTCTCATATATTGTATCTGCAATTCTGATCTTTGCTCTGAGTGCCTTCTTGATTCTCTCACATCTTTCAGCTTTTGTGTACTCTACTCTAGCGTTGTGTAGAGCATTCAGTGTGTCTATGAGAGCTTTGCTTTTTGTTGGCTCTTCCCAAGCTGGTGGTGGATCATCTAGAATATTAGGGAGTCTGATTTGTCTTCCAAAAACTAGCTGATACGGAGAGAATCCTCTTACATTTGTCAGCGAGTTCACAGCTGTCACTGCCCATGCAAGTGCAACTTCTAAACTCATCTTTGGGTAATCTCTTAGGTTGGATCTGACAATGGTATCTGTAAGCCCATGACCTTTTTCATTCCCCCCGTTTTGCCAAGGGGAATTGGCTCCGGTTGTCAGTAGCTGTATATAGAAAGCACTAGCCACTTCTCTCATTTCTTCATTGCAGAATTCAGTTCCGTTGTCTGTCAGAATCTTATCTACCCTTCCAAAAATTGGCATCCATTTCATCATCAGTGTTTTAACAATTTCTCCCGGTTCTTTACTTCTGATTACAGCTGCTACTTGAAAACGAGTGAATTGATCTATCATGTACATTATATAGACACCCTTGTTCATGTCCCAAACTTTAAGATCTATAGTTAAGACTTGTCCAAAATCATTTGCCATAGGAGGTGCTACTGCAGGTCTATCTGGTGTTCTTCTTCTCAGTATACACCCTTCACATCTATCTACTATTTGATCTATCATGTCTGAGAATTTATCCTGCCATTTACCTGCTTCCTTAAGAATGGTGATGAAAACTTTCTTTGGCCTGTGTCCAAATTGTAGATGTAATTTCTGTAGAGCTTTCTTTTGTTCTTTATCATTGTCTGTTTCCAGCTCTGTTATATTCACGGTTTCTATCATCTCATTCTCTTGCAGTAGATCAACTATATAGTGGCCAGCTGTTGTTGTTGTCAAAACTAGTGGTTTTCCATTAATTGTTCCTTGGTCATTTCTCATGTCTAGTGTTATCCCAAGTCTCTTCATTTCTGCTTTTGATAGAAGTAATGGGATGTCTGATTTAATGATATCTATACTGATTTCATTGTGCACTCCTCCTATTCTGACTGGTATAATGTATCTTGCTGTAGATTTCAATTTACCTTGATTGCCAAATACAAATTGTTTCTTGCTTTCTAGTGGACCTTTTAACTTTTGTTTCATATCTGTAGGCAACGAGTTCTTGTATATCTTGAGCCATTCTTCTCCTGCTACACTGGAGGTACAGCAAGTATCCAGCGCAGCCATGTTCAAGGCTTCAGCTGTAAAATTGCTCATCTCTTCTTTGTTGTCAGAGCATAAGACAGTGCAGTTCACGCTTTCTTTTTCAGAATCTGAATCTGAAAATGGCATTAAGAATTCTTTTTCTTCTCCATTCTGGCACATGTAGACTGGTTCATATCTGTATTTTCTGTTTTTGCCACTTTTTCCTGCTTTTCTTCTGTTTTCATAAGAATCTGGGCAGTCTGCTTGAAGATGTGTTTCTGCCTTACAGATATTACATTTCATTGTTTTTCCATCTGGACCTAAAGGATTTTTGGCTCTGGTTCTGAAATATGTTTGTGGCGCATTATTATTGCCATTGTTTGATCTATTTTGATTATTTTGCCTGTTTTGGTTGTTTTGGGATCGATAATTTTGATTTCCCCCATTTCGGTATCGTTGATTTTGTGTTGGTGGCTTCCATCCTCTAGAAAGGTATACTTGATCAATGCTACTATGAATGTCGTCTTCGTTGTTGGAATTTTGAGAATAGAATAATTCTTCATTATTCTTAGACTGTTTTTCATGTAATCTGCTGCAAACTTCTCTTATTTTACGTTTTACCGTTTCGTATCTTTTGCCGTCATCTGTCATGAATTGACAGACGCCTCTAATAACGGTTTCTTCAGTTACGTCAAGATTTGCGCATTCAAAAAGTGTCAAGGCTAATAATTTGTCATTTCTAATTTCTATGCCTAATTGAATTGATTTCTCACGCAACTTCTCAAATTCGATGAGAAACTGGTTAATATTTTGATTAGGTTTGCGCGAAATTGATGACATTTTTCTCTTTACTTCGAAAATCTCCTTTTCTTCATCGACGTAAAATCTTGTTTTCAAAAAATCTAGCACTTTTTGGATTCCGTTTGTGTTATTTGTTAACGTTACTGCAGGGACGGATCTAAAAAAATCTTCTTTCAATCTATTTCCATATTTTTCGGATTCATTTGGAAGATCATTGGCCAAGACAAAACCCTGCTTATGCTTCGGAAGTTCTGTTGTGTCTGCCCAAGCCAACACACATTGTTCCCAAGTGCTAAAATCTGAATACTCATTTCAGGAAGGAACTGGAATTGTGTTTCTCCCTTCTTGTCTTGTTCTGTCATAGTAGTCATTTGATCTATATCTAGTATCTTCAAAATATCCCTGTCTCTGTCTAGGATCGTCATGATATATGTATTGTCTCTGTCTAGGTAAGTCTTCGAATATGCTTAACCTTCTTTGCTGCTCATTTGATCTAGAAGGGTCATTTTGTTGTTTTGGTCGCGCGCCCATTGTGTGTTCATTTGATCTATTATACATTGTGTTACTCATGTTATTGTCATCCTTGTTTATCGGGCCGCTATTGTAGTTATTTGGTCTATTAAAAAAATCATCATGTGATCTATGGTAACCATTATAATTTGATCTATAATCTCTATCAGTAAATAATGAGTTGTTGTTAGAAACGCTACTCTTGATTCTGTCATCCTTGTCTTGTGGATGTGGATTTTTTGTGTAATAACCATCATCATATGATCTATAATCATCCATATTACGCCGCAATCTACCGTTATTTTCGAAATTTTCGCCATCATATGATCTATAATCATCCATATTGCGCCGCAATCTACCGTTATTTTCAAAATTTTCGCCATCATATGATCTATAATCATCCAAATTTCGCCGTTGTCTACCGTTATTTTCCATATTATCGCCGTTATTATTATTTGATCTATTATTAACACCATTTTTCTCCATATCTTTTGATCTATTAATGTCTACATCGTTCTCCATATCTTTTGATCTATTATTAGAACCTCCATTATCTGACCCTTTGTCAGATCTTTTATCGCCGTTTTCATCTGTAGGCCCCCCTACAGCACCGCCGTTTTCGGTTTCGATCCGTTTTAAGGGCAACCCTTGTGACCCATTTACCTCTCCTTCCGCCATTTTTACACTTCTGGGGTTTATTTCACTCTATCCCTTGTTTTAACGTCTTTTTTTATGACACAATGTTTGTGTGAGAGGGATGTAGAGAGTGACGAGCCCAAGCTAGATGAATTTGTTACACCCGTCCGTAGATCGATTAGCTCATGCTACCATTGAGAAAGTCAATTAAAGTAGCCTGACTCACCATCTTTAGCGTGAAGTGTAACCATTCCTCTAGGTGGACAACGTCATTATAGGACTCTCTAAAATGCACAGTATTGAATTAACATCGGTATAAATAAAACCCCAGAATGTATTAGACACTCTGTAAAATGAGGGCTATGATAAAACATATAAAAGACAACATGAAATAAATAAGACATGATAAAATTTCACATAAAAATATATTTGATCTATGAGCTTTCTACTAGACAAGATTGAAGAGTCCTCCTTCATAGGGTCTTCGGTGGCCTCTTCTAATCTCCAGGGTTGTATATGATCTATGACTGTTCTTAGGTAGGTATTTGATAGCTGCAGCATACCTAGATTAAAACCATAATAATAACTTTGATCTATGATCCGCACAGTTCCGGATGGACTGACGGATGGACCGACCCTAATTATAGAAAAGCCTCGCTTTTAAAAAGAAAAAACTGGCTATGTGGAAACTTCTATGGGAATAACATATTATAATTTACAATGTTAAATTAAGAATAGGAGGGAATATATTTGCATGCAATTTACTTCTGGGTCTAAGGTCCTTTAATCATTGTATTGTGAATTTGTGACAGGATACTCTAGCTAGAAAATTTACCATATCATTATCTATATATTATTCTAATATCTACCAGAGAAAGGGGGGACAATGGGCTATTTATTACACTAGTCTCCAAAGTTTTATAATAACGTTTTCTTATTTGTTGGCTTAACATCTTTGGGGACTTTACGCTACAGAAGGGGTAATTTTATGTATCACCATTGGAGGTGTATATTAATTTGTAGGCTATTGTCTTATCACTATAATCCCTGAATATCTTCTCTATTGAGGTACCTAACCAATTATAAAATTACTTAGTTAATAAGTTTTTGTAATATCACATTACAAAGAAAATGAAAGACACAAATTCTACTGTTATGGTGTTAGATTTAACATTTAAAAGAACCATCTTTATTATATTTGTGTTACAAACCACTTAGCAATAAATAATAGAAATATCAGAATAAATATTTGGATTAAAAAGACAGTTTATGATTAGTAGCATGTTTTTTTTTTTATATTTGTTATAAGTTGTATTCTAAGAACTGTATAAGCTAGTTAAGCAAATATATTTTGACTCTTAGACAATATTAAATGGAACAAAGGTGAAAGGGAAGTCTTGTAACTATTCTAGTTCCTTTGATTTGGTTTTAAGAAGTGGCAACTTTACCCTTTCCTAAAAATGCTATGAAGAAAGCAAATTTCCTTTTTAAAGAAATATCTAATGTTTAAACAAATGCTTGCATGTAGTAAGTCAGTATATAATATTATAGTTGCAGAATTAATTTAATAATAGTTTCTGGAAATTTAGGATTTATTTATGTTATTCCATTTGATTTTAGCAACCACTTTTCATGTGTTCAGTTTTTTAATTAGGTGGTTATTATTAACTGTTTCAAAATAAATTAATGACTTCAGTCAGTGTCAAATCACATGGCAAATTGTAACCATGTGTTGAATAGAAAAATTATACCTTTTATTTTACTGTGCTACACTCTACTGTTCTGTTTCAATCATTGATTTTTAATGCTATGCTTCTGGTGGACATAATTCTCCTGGTTATTTTTACTTCCAATATTTGTACTTTTTAAACTAGTATTTGCTAAAAATAGATAGGTTAACTTGTACTTTACAATGACACTAAAGGAAAATTTAAACAGAAATTACATTATTGATAGCCTAGCTCAAAGTAAACAAACATAGATTACACCCAGAAAAAGGTTGAAGATACTAAAAAATTAAAAGAAACATTTAGAATACAGAAATACCCAGTATTATAACAATGAATTAAAAATTAATTTAAAGTAATACATTAAGATATTAAGATTCAACTGTCTTCAAAATAGGTATGCTTGTCTACCAAAACCTTAGTGAAAATACATATTACATAGTTATTCTTATTTATTCTTTAATTTCAAATTGTATATCATAATATTTATCCATGCTCTCCAAGACCTGCAGTTGAAACTGCATGATTTAAGGCCTGCGGATTTCAGATGGTTCTTAGGTTCCTTTCATCCTTAAATCACAATAAAGTTACAGTCTATAATATCCTGTTAATATGATGAGAACACTTTTTGAACAAGCCTTTTTTCATCAAATGCAATCTTCCTAAGAAAAGCAATAAAAATATAGATATGATTTCCTTCACCAAAATTAATAAAACATCAAACTGGTCATGGAAACATGTAAACCTTTTCTTCATTAAATGAAATATTTATTTAATCATAATTACAAAAACAAATGGATGATCCAATACCAATTTATTTGAATTTTTTATTTAATGCTAGTCAAATTAAAGCAGTGAATCCTTATATAAAAGTACTAGGATCTGTGTGTACCAAAAGATCTTGATAACCGCTGAACCGATATGTTTTCCTTGAAGGTGTAGCTTCTCCTAGGGCCTAGGAACGTTTATAACTGTTTTATGGAGGGTACTACTAATTTTCCAAGAAAAAACGCCCCACTCTCATTCAAGAATTGACCCCTTCTTTAACTTTTCAATAGTCATATGTTGAAAAAACATCTTTAACTTTTCAATAGTCATATGTTGAAAAAAATAGAAGAAAAACTAGTTTTGCCTTCATATTTATATGCAAATTGTTAGATAATCTGTACCTAATCTAATTAGAAATAAAAGTTTCAAAGCCAATTTGTCAATATTCAATTCTAAATTACTTTTTCAAATTCATTGTCTGTCTTTCTATCTTCAAGTATCAGGCAGATTCTAAAGTCTTTACGTGCAAAAATTTCACAGTAAATTTTCTGGATTTAGTAGCATCGAAATTTGATGTGATTTTACTGTAAGAAAGTATCCATTGAACCTAGAGTAGTATAGTAATACTGCCTTACCTATTCCACAAGTTGAAAAACGTGACAGACTTGAAAAAAATATTTTTCAAATTTTATCACAGACTAGATATAGCTTAACCTAGGCTTATGTTTGCTGTAAAGCTTTTTAATTTATCATTTAAAGAACTTTCTTTAACTGGCCAAAGTACTGGTTCATTTCTTATTGATATTTGTATTTTGGACAAAATCTACTTAATGGAAAAAAATTTTTATAAATACTCAAATAGTTATCTTTAGTTAAAAGTCAACCTATTAAAAAAACAAGGATGACAACATCCATAAAAGCGAAGCACTGAAACGGTAGGACAAACGGACATTAACACCTGTATAGTGTCTGAGCTGAATAATCAGAATGTAAAAGTATAATAGTCGAAGCAAAATTGCAAGTAAATTTGTTGAAAATCTGCTTGATACAGGATAATGTTTATGGACATTCTTACATTCTTAGGACTTGATTATAGAGTTGCTTCGCTTATAATATTGTTCTTTGTTGTCCCAGGAATCAATATACCAACAAGGATGACAACATCCATAAAAGCGAAGCACTGAAACGGTAGGACAAACGGACATTAACACTTGTATAGTATCTGAACTGAAAAATCGGAACATAAATGTATAAATGTCGAATCAAAATTGTAGGTAAATTTGTTGAAAAACTGCTTAATACAGGATAATGTTTATGGACATACTTACATTTTTGGACTTGATTATAGAGTTGCTTCGCTTATAATATTGTTCTTTGTTGTCCCAGGAATCAAAATACCAAAAATCAGATCAAACGGATAATTAAAACACTTGAAAATTTGTTGTTAAAAAAGTAGAAAAATCAACATGTTTAAAATGGACGTACGGACATTCTGGTAATGATTATAGAGTTGCTACGCTTTTTAAATCGTACCCAACTACTACAGGAATCATCATGCAAAGTTTGAAATAGATAGGACAATTCTAACATGCCTAAATTAACAAATAAAAGCTATCTATCTCGGACGGACGGACGGACGGACGGACGTACGGACGGACGGACCGACCCTAATTATAGAAAAGCTTCGCTTTTAAAAATCAGATCAAACGGACGAATATTTAGATCACATAAAAATTTTTTGTTAAAAAAGTAGAAAAATCAACATGTTTAAAATGGACGTACGGACATTCTGGTAATGATTTTAGAGTTGCTACGCTTTTTAAATCGTGCCTAACTACTAGAGGAATCACCATGCAAAGTTTGAAATCGATAGAACAATTCTATTATGCCTAAATTAACGAATAAAAGCTATCTATCTCGGACGGACGGACGAACCGACCCTAATTATAGAAAAGCCTTGCTTTTAAAAACGAGATAATACAATAATAAAAACAAAAACAAATAAAGTATTCTTAACATAAAAAATATGAATGTACCATAAACCATAATTTGGTTGAAGTAAGAACTAAGTAAAAAGTTCAAAAAGCCTGAGTTGATGCTTTTTATATAATATAGGTAGGTATAAGTTTAATGTTTGTAAATGTGCATTAATTTTCTTTTATTCTGTATTAGAGTAAGAAAGACATAGAGAAGAAATTACAGGTACTTAACCATTTTATTTTCAACTATTTAAATTTTAAATTATAGTGCTAGGTTATAGTTTTGGCAGTTCTCACTTAGCATCTAATTAATCACCTGCAAAGAACTTTAAATCTAATTAGTCATAGTTGGTGTCTAAAGTCCCCCATTAACATATAAATACATCCGAAACTCAGGCTTCATAAGTTAGTAGTCATAACAGTGTTTTGGTAAAAGCTTAAGGTTACAAGGATCCAGTGATAAGTTTCTATTGGAAATTGTACATAAATGAACGTCAACACTAATTACAAAACTTTGTGGAAGTATTTCAGGGAATAATAGTAAAAGAACAATAGATTTTGATAGGTAGATTAATAATTTCAGGAAAAAAGTATATCTCTATTGCCCCTCAGAGTTGCTTGAATGAACCAACCTTTTTCAGAAAAAAACCTTAAGTTTAACTTAAATTATTAATAATATTAAATTAGCTTCTTGATTTTTTTGTGTAGAGGTTAGGGTGAATATTTAAAACCATGTTTGTTAAATTTAGATTTGTGATGAAATGGACTTGAAGAATTAAATTAAAGATGAGAAGTACCTAGTATTTTGTGTATTTTTAAGAAAACCCACCAACAAACATTAATGATTAAGACAGGAGCAGGTTTTAAATGTAAAGGCTTCTAAAGAAATCTGCGAAAAATCTCCTTTACCTTTTGTCGATATTCATTTTATTTAAATATTAATAATTCTATATTCTTAATAACTGGCTTTAAAATTTTCATAGTACACTGATACTTTGTAAGCAATACAAACAATCAACAAGTTATTTATTTAACTCATCGCATAGTTTTGAATAGGGGTATTCGTACTCTGTGTTCTGTTTATTTCTAGTTACTGAATCAAAGCTGCATATTTAACATGTAATAACTTAATCAAGACAAAACCACTTACAAAACACAAAAAAATATAAACTTGCATAAATATCCACAAAATATACTATGAAGTTTTCAAAATAATATAAAGAATTAAGAATGACAGGATAAAGTATCTTAAAATGTTCTCATTTATAGCTAAAAAAGTTTTTGTGGAGTTTTGTACCTGAAAACCAACAGTACCTAAGGAAATAAGTCCCACATTATATAAAAAAAAATCCTTGTCAATGCTTTATAAAAACAAATATTTTCTCTCAATTTTCCCTTAACTGCAACCACCAAACAATAATAAAGTAGTAAAAAATATGATTTTGTAATATTTGCCATGACAAAGAAACATTAATATCACAAGGTTGTTCTGTCATTTTATCATGGTTTCAAGGGTTCATTCTAACATTTGTATCACATATTAATACAATCCAAAATATAAATATCTTTATTTGTGATTAGATGTTATAAACTGACTCAAAAAACATCAGTCTTAATTATTTCACAGTAAAGCTCATAATAAATCAAATAGAAAACAACCTTAAACCTACAAAATGTCAAAAGATATTCCCCTGTCTTCTATGTTTAATTGTTTAAATATCTGCACATGAGGGGCTCTCATACTCTTTTTTATCTGACCTTATTTTTGCTATAGATTGTTAGTGGCCCAATTACAAATCGAGATAATATTAATTTATCTTAGACATAAGTTAACAAAATCATATTATATATCCATCTGTATTAAGTTCCCTTTAGGTCGCAATTCTTAAACAATAATTCCTAATCACTAGACAAAGTTCAAATATCTATTAAAAACAAACTTTATTCCATAGCAACACAAATAAAAAGAATCAAATTCAGGGGAATGGAAAATTTTATAGACTTATACTGTTTAAACTTTAAACAAATTGCTTATTGGTGATTCCTTGATTTGTTCATTCTTGTTGTGTCACAGAAGAATTACAGTCTTCACTATCTTGTTACTTACAAAGGTCAGAACTGTGACAAAATTAGTTGATAAGACTTGTTGCAAAAGTTTTGGCCATACTCTGCTAGAAACTAAAACAAAACTATTTAAAAGTCAACTTGAAAAAAATTAATATTATACATCTATGAAATACCAATTTTCAACAGTTAAAAAAGACTACAAAGCATAAGAATAAGTGACTTTCAAAATTGTAGGTGTGTGTGTGTGTGTGTGTGTGTAGCCAATTGTAGGTCAACTCTTTTTATTAAAACTGGTTTTAGACAACTTTCCCCCTCCTTTTCATTGCTATTTTCAATATTATATTTTTTTGTGAAAGAATAACAAAGTTAAAGGGGTGGATAAATACAACTTCCCTCCCAGCTAAATTGTTTCCCTCTCTGTACCAAAATAGAAGGAAGTTTTCAGTAAAACTTACTATGGTCATAAATCCTTTTGGTGGCACAGTTAGGTTTAATAGTTTGCTTGGTAGTAATTTTACTGTCATTTTTCTGTCTACAAGACTTGCAAACTTTTTACTCTTTCTGAATATAGCCCAGAATACTATTTATATACTCTATCAGAGAGCAGGGATCTATAGGGATAAGACAATGGAAGATAAATTGGTGTACATCCCCAATGGTGATACACAAAATTATCCTATCTGTAGATTACAATTATTTGAATGTTTGGACACTCAACCAATAAAAATTCCTTAAAAGTCCTCAAAGTTGATAAGCCAACTAATAAGAAAATGTTATTAAAAAACTTTTGGGACTAGTGTAATAAACAGCCCAATGTCCCCTCCCTCCCTGATGAGAGAGAGAGAGAATATAATAATGGATTTTAGAAATGCAGCTACCATGGTTTGACAGTATGCAATTAGCTATGAATTGTTCTGTAATACTGAAGTGAATGATCATCATTGTAATCACCAAAATATGGGGTAGGGGGGGACGGGGGATTCTGTACAATTGTTGCTTCAGTTTAACATTTGTTGTGAAGGTGAAAAAAAAGAGGGAAAATATTGGATTCTTTTTCTTGTTCTTGATACTTTCTTGTAAACAAATTTGTTTTGTTAGGTGATAACAGGGTGGGTGGGGGGCATTGGACTGTAAATGACACTGGCTCCCAAAGTTTTATAACTCTTATCTAATTTATTAGACTAAAAACTTTGGGAACTTATTAAATCTGTTGGTTGTTTTAAACTACCAGTGTTAAAACATTATCATATTATCTTATTTCTGAAAACTTTGGGTACTTGTATTGAATTTTGATTGGTTGAATCCAAAGGGGGGAGGCGGATGTGCCACTTTTTGAAACAAAAAGTAAAACGCGCATGATCTCAGCCCATAAAAGAGTTACAGCCTAATAAGATTCGGCAATTGCTTTTGTAGAGAACAATATGGAACTGTGAAGAAACGGTGGCGGCACCGCCGCTCTCGCCGAAAACCGCCGTTTCCCGCCAAATTTTTTTTGCCTTTTTCGCCATAATAGACAATTTTCAATCATCTGAGAAAAACTTTTTTTTATAAAAAATTCCCTTATATTTTCACTTGACACTTGCAATTCTTTTTAATATTGACATGTTTGAAATAATACAAGTGTCACGTGAAAAAATAAAAAAGTTTATCTTAGATGATTGAGAACTGTCTAATTTGGCGAAAAAAAAGGCAAAACAAAATTTCGGCGGGAAACGGCAATTTGCGGTGGGAGAGGCGATTCCGCCGCCGTTTCTTAACAGTTCCATACTGTTCTTCTCAAAAGCAACTGCTGTGCCGAATTTTAGAGTTGTAACTCTTTTATGGGCTGAGATCATGCGCTTATTACTTTTGGTTTCAAAAAGTGGCACATCCGCCTCCCCCCTTTGTAATGTATCTTTTTAACCAATAATTTAACCTGTAGTAAGGGTAACTTTTATTATCATCAATATATCGTCCATTGTCTTATCCCTTAAGATCTCTGAGTGAGAGGGATAATCATACTGTACAATCTTATTGTAGAACAAGACAGACTCAGATTTAATCATATTAAACCAAAAAAGTATAAGCTCATTATTTTTGTGCTTTATAGATTTTTTTCTAATCCGTTCATATTTGTCAAGTTGAAGGGATAAATGTTTTTTTTTAATAGCAAAGACAGGGCAGTCAGATTCCTTTTTAGTAGCGAAGCTACTTTATAACTTGAAATATCCGTCCGTCTGTCTGAAACGTTTTGGGGGAAACGTGATTATCTCGGCTCCTTTTCAAGATAAATGCCTAAAATTTTCAGGGATTAAGTAAGTTAACATTCTTCATATTTTCTATTTATTTTTAAGAACCATAAGTGTGCAAGAGAGGGTTTAGTAAGGAGGTTCACCCCCCCAATAAAAACTATTTGTCAAATTTTCATTTTGAGACCTAAAAATTTTAGTGTAGATACTCATTGCTCATTAGTCATTGTAATCTGTGCAGAAAGATGGACATTTTGAATTTAATAATAGCGTCACTTGCAATAAAAATAGCAAATTTCCCCCTGCAATTAAATGCATAAATTATCACCAGACCTTGTTTATTTCTTCTTAAGCGAAGATTTTAAACTTTGCATGATAATTCCTGTAACCAAGGGGGGGGTAAGTTTTGCCACTTTCGCGTAATCAGTGTTGTGTGGGCTAGGTATTGATCTTAGATTATAGGTTATTTAGGATAAAAGTTTACTTTTGGGTAGTAGTTCACGGAAATTTAATCATTTTTTGAATAGGTCTCCAGGTTCAGGTGCTGCCGGCTGGAAGGTTGTTTCTGGACAGGTAAAAAAATTTTAAAAAATTTGTTTGAAGAGTTAGAGAGCAACTTATAAAACAAAATATGCTTCTTTTTGAATGTTATTGACATATCTGCAGAAAAAATTAAAATCGGCCTCCAGGTTCAGGTGCTGCAGGCCTCCAGGTTCACTCTGGACAGTAAAAAATAAAATTTCTTATTTGAAGAGTTAGAGGTACACTTATAAAACAAAATATGCATTTTTTTTGATGTTATCATCATATTTGCAGAAAAATTGAAAATCGGCCTCCAGGTACACTCTGGACAGGTAGAAATTAAAATTTTTATTTGAAGAGTTAGAGGTACACTTATAAAACCAAATATGCGTGTTTTTGGATGTTATTACCATATTTGAAGAAAAAAATGACAATCTGCCTCCAGGTTCAGGTGCTGCAGGCCTCCAGGTTCACTCTGGACAGGTAAAAAATAAAATTTCTTATTTGAAGAGTTAGAGGTACACTTATAAAACAAAATATGCATTTTTTTGGATTTTATCATCATATTTGCAGAAAAATTGAAAATCGGCCTCCAGGTTCAGGTGCTGCAGGCCTCCAGGTACACTCTGGACAGGTAAAAATAAAATTTTTTTATTTAAAGAGTTACAGGTACACTTATAAATCAAAATATGCATCTATTAGGATGTTATCATCATATTTGCAGAAAAATTTAAAATCGGCCTCCAGGTTCAGGTGCTGCAGGCCTCCAGGTACACTCGGGACAGGTAAAAATTAAAATTTTTTATTTGAAGAGTTACAGGTACACTTAAAAAACAAAATATGCATCTTTTTGGATGTTATCATCATATTTGCAGAAAAATTTAAAATCAGCCTCCAGGTTCAGGTGCTGCAGGCCTCCAGGTACACTCTGGACAGGTAAAAATTAAAATTATTTATTTGAAGAGTTGCAGGTACACTTATTAAACCAAATATGCATCTTTTTGGATGTTATTACCATATTTGAAGAAAATATGACAATTGGCCTACAGGTTCAGGTGCTGCAGGCCTCCAGGAACACTCTGGATAGGTAAAAATTAAAATTTCTTATTTGAAGAGTTACAGGTACATTTATAAAACCAAATATGCATCCTTTGGATGTTATCATCATATTTGCAGTTAAAATTAAAATCGGCCTCCAGGTTCAGGTGCTGCAGGCCTCCAGGTCCAGTCTAAACAGGTAAAAATTATAATTTCTTATTTAAAGAGTTAGAGGTACACTTATAAACTAAATATGCGTAATTTAGGATGTTATTATCATATTTAAAGATAAATTGACAATCGGCCTCCAGGTTCAGGTGATGCAGGCCTCCAGGTCCACTCTGAACAGTTAAAAATTATAATCTCTTATTTAAAGAATTAGAGGTACACTTATTAAACCAAATATTTTTTTGATACTTTTTGATATGGACACCTTACCTGGATCCTGTTGACTGCTGGTTGTCGCTAGCCAGTTAAAAAAGCCTAAATGGTTATTTTTGAATTTAGAGGAATGGTTTCTAAAAAGAAAATGGCTAAATTATAATAATTTAGTATAATATAGTATTTAAGGCTTCGAAATGTGTTCCAGACAGGCTCTAGATGGCCTCCAGGGGCCTGCTGGACAGGTAAATTAAATGTGTAAAGGAAGGTATAGTATATAGAAAAAGATAAGAAACTTTTATAACCTATTCTCTAAATTCAAAAATTATTTATTAAGATTATTAGCTATCCTGCAGGCTCCTGGAAAAGGTTTGCTTGATAAATTTTGCTATTTTATTATATTTTAACAATTTTCTATTTAGAAACCTTTCCTCTAATATCAAAAAATACCTAAATAAAAATTTTAAGTTTTACCTGTCCTGAGTGTACCTGGAGGCCGATTTTAAATTTTTCTGCAAATATGATGATAACATCCAAAAAGATGCATATTTTGTTTTATAAGTGTACCTGTAACTCTTCAATTAAGAAATTTTAATTTTTACCTGTCCAGAGTGTACCTGGAGGCCTGCAGCACCTGAACCTGGAGGCCGATTTTAAATTTTTCTGCAAATATGATGATAACATCCAAAAAGATGCATATTTTGTTTTATAAGTGTACCTGTAACTCTTCAAATAAAAATTTTATTTTTTACCTGTCCAGAGTGTACCTGGAGGCCTGGAGGCCGATTTTAAATTTTTCTGCAAATATGATGACAACATCCAAAAAGATGCATATTTTGTTTTATAAGTGTACCTCTAACTCTTCAAATAAAAATTTTAATTTCTACCTGTCCAGAGTGTACCTGAAGGCCTGCAGCACCTGAACCTGGAGGCCGATTTTCAATTTTTCTGCAAATATGATGATAACATCAAAAAAAAATGCATATTTTGTTTTATAAGTGTACCTGTAACTCTTAAAATAAAAAATTTTAATTTTTACCTGTCCAGAGTGTACCTGGAGGCTTTCAGCACCTGAACCTGGAGGCCGATTTTAAATTTTTCTGCAAATATGATGATAACATCCAAAAAGATGCATATTTTGATTTATAAGTGTACCTGTAACTCTTCAAATAATAAATTTTAATTTTTACCTGTCCAGAGTGTACCTGGAGGCCTGCAGCACCTGAACCTGGAGGCCGATTTTAAATTTTTCTGCAAATATGATGATAACATCCAAAAAGAAGCATATTTTGTTTTATAAGTTGCTCTCTAACTCTTCAAACTAAATTTTTAATTTTTTTTTACCTGTCCAGAAACGACCTTCCAGCCTGCAGCACCTGAACCTGGAGACCTATTCAAAAAATGATTAAATTTCCGTGAACTACTACCCAAAAGTAAACTTTTATCCTAAATAACCTATAATCTCAGATCAATACCTAGCCCACACAACTCTGATTACGCGAAAGTGGCAAAACTTACCCCCCCCTTAAGTATATTTTGGAACGCCTACTCCTGATATATTTTTTTTAAAAATGCTTTTGGGTTTCGCCTTTATGGATGTTGTCATAGCTGGTAGAATAGCGTATTATAGCATTACAGAAAGACCGGTTATTGTCGGTTTCATGACATCGCCTATTTAGGGGCGTTTTGCCGTATTTTCAAAGTAGCTTTACTCCTATTTCTAGCACCTGCGGGTGGCTCTAACCCTGCGGGGCGAATTTCCTAACCATACAGAGCAATCATTAATATTCCTAGACTAACCTGAAATAACCTATCAAGAGCTACTGTAAAAATACGACGTAACGCCCCTTAGGAGGCGATGTCAAGAAACCGACAATACCCGAAAGACCTGATTTGAACGGTCTCTTTGATACCAGAAATTAATTTTTCACTAAAAACGTTTCGAAGACTAATCAATAAATAGCACCAAAACAAGGCTTTCCTAAAAAAGATAAGATTACTTATTTTGGAGATCTCATTGAACACATACTGATTCAATTAATACTGAATTGATTAGGTTCTCTATTTTAGGTTGGTTTCACATAGGTCCTGTGATGGTTCTATTTTATTTTCTGATTTAAGTCTTGGTTTCAGGGTTTTTTTCTAGCCTCTTTATATAATTAGCCCCTAGATGCTAGGGGCGCAAACGCTAGTTCTGTTAATATGTCAGTTCTTAAATCTTCAAAATAAGTTATACTAAGGCTCCAGGTGACAGGTTTAATTTGACAGTTTTAAAATTATTAGGTATACAGTTTGTTTTGGATGGCAGGGAATAATTAGTCCAAGAATGTACATACAAAGTCAAAATACTACCACTAAAATTCGGCTTCTAATATTTGGTTTAAGGATTTCATTGTTTTGAATATTTTCTTTTATAAGATATTTAACACTCAAAAAAGACATTATTTACTGTACAAAATCGGAATTTGCCTGTAACCTTTTTCTTAAATGATGCAATAAAAAAATTTCAGAGGTTAAATAAGTTCTCACAAAAATGGGACGTTCTCGAATGTTTGCAAAGGTATGTTAAAAATAGGGTTGGGCCAGATATCCGGTCTGGCCGGTTATCCGGCCGAATATCCGGCCATTTTCAATATCCGGCCGGATACCGGATATTAAAACTATCCAGTTACATGATATCCGGCTGATTTTTGGCGCCGGATATCCGGTTATCCGGTAAATTGCCGGATATCGAACGTTGGCCAGATATCCGGCCGGAACCGGATATCCGGCATTAGAAATCAGCCGGATATCCGGTATCCGGCAAAAAAAGTATCCGACCCAACCCTAGTTAAAAAATATCGAAATGGGGGAGGGGGGGGATGTAAATAAATCTATGCGTAAAATATCTTGGGATGGAATATGTAATGAAGTTATTCACAAGGCTGATAATTACACTAGTCCTCAAACGTTTTCGATTTAAGTTTTCTTATTCGTTGGCTTTACAACTTTGGGGACTAATTTTAATTGGTTTCATTAAGTTGAGTGTTCAAACGTTTCAACTACTAATTTTAATCTACAGAAGGGGTAACTTTGTGTATCATCATTGGGAATGTACATCAATTTATCGGCCACTGTCTTATCCCTTTAGATCCCTGAGTAATTCTTTCTTTTAAAAAAATAATTATCGAATTTTCGTATGCAATGATTGGTTTATTATAACGCTTGGATTTTTAAAGGGTTTATCATGTATTTTTCGAAAAGTTGTGTGGAACCGTTCATTCAAACTGTTCTTAACTATGACGACGTCATATAAAATATACATTTGGTCAAAATTCATAACAGTTTGACTTAATAAGCGCATTTGGTAAAACGGTTACACGCAACTCTACGCAAAATACGCATTATTGATGTGTTGATTGATTGATTGTTTGATATTTATTGAATCTGATGTTTGATGTGTACATTGTGTTAAAAATCACAAGTTTTGTATATTTGATTTCTTAAAGAAGATTCCTAAAGTCGTTTGATTACAGTATTATGACAGCACAATTTAAGGCTACCTAGTCATTGAGTCAAGGCTATAATTATACTGTCAATGTTTGTAATTAAACAAGGATGACAACATCCATAAAAGCAAAGCTCTGAAATGGAAGGACAAACGTACATTAAAACTTGTTGGGACTGAATAAGCAGAATATTAATGCACAAGTCTAAACAAAATTGTAAAGAAATGTTTTGCGAAACTGCTCAAACACAGGATACTGTTTAATAACATACTTATATTTTTAGGACTTGATTATAGAAACACTGCTTATAGCATTGTACTTTGTTGTCCTAGGAATCAATATTCCAAAAATTAGTTAAATAAGATAATTATATCATATAAAAGAAAAAATAATCATGTGTTAAATGGACGTACGGATTATAGAGTTGATACGCTTCTAAATTCGTACCTTAATTGTTATAGGAATCACCATGTAAAGTTTGAAATCGATAGGACAATTCTAACATGCCACCTAAATTTTAAAAAAGCATTTCTTTCCGGACTTACGGACGGACCGACCCTAATAATAAAAAAGCTTCGCTTTTAAAAACTTAGCGAACAATCCTTTCAGAGATAATTTTGCTACCAGTATGACAGCACAGTATAAGACTAGCCAAGACTTTACTCCTTCTGTTATACTACTAATCTAAATGACCTTAGAAACCATCTTAAGCACAAAACATGGATAGGGCAACTGCAAAAGATTTTTCCCACTTGTTTTTTAGATCTTTCTATGCAATTGTTGGTATTATCCTCTTAGAAATTTTTTTTTCAAAATTGAAAATTTGAGTACCCCCCCCCCCCCCCCCCCGACAGCGAACTATGAACTCTGGCCGCAGCGCTCGGCTCCCTAGCCTGCCTAGCCGCAGCGCTCGGCTCCCTAGCCTGCCTAGCCGCAGCGCTCGGCCCCCTTGCCTGCCTAGCCGCAGCGCTCGGCTCCCTAGCCTAAAACCTAACCTAACCTAAAATAGTTGTTCGTCGGTAGTCGGGGGGGGGGGGGGGGGGGGGGGGGGGTACAAAATTGAAAAAAATTGAAAAAAAATTTTCTAAGAGGATAACGCCCAATTGTTTCAATTACTAGCAGATTTAAAACATGGAAAGAAATCATTGGTTTCGTCGTATTTTTACAGTAGCTTTTCTTCTATTCTTACTCTTAGCCCCTGCTGGGGGCTCTAACCCTGTAGGGCAATCATTAACATTTGCCAAACCTTACCTAAAATAATCTCCAAACCCACTACTTCGTTTTCTTGGTATTCTTTCCATTATCCGCTGATTTTTTTGCGGCTGCCATATCCGTGTGCCTGCCTTAAATTGCATGCATTTTATTGTTCCCTAGTATGCTCGGACCATCGGGGATGCGGACAACCTGCCCACACAACTGGGAGCTGAGATATCACTCACCAAGAAAAAGGAATATGGTCAATAATAGTTTAGGAAATTCGTAATAAAAAATATAAAATTAGCAAATTGCTAGGATTCGAGCCTTTACCATATAGGAACGTTGTGAAAAAAATATTTTATATACCTAACTATTATTAATTATTAAATCCACTTTATGTGTAAATATCAGTAAAGGAGAACCATATCGGTCCAGCGGTTATCGAGATCCCTTGTTAGTGTTACCAACAGACAGACAGGCTAACAGAAATACTACTACTTTTATATAAGGATTATGGTTAAATTGTCCTATGATTTGCTTTGTAATATGCTCGCTCTCAACCCTCTAGCACACAAAATTGTACTTTCTAATTTACATATTCTAATAGTTTACTAAGTTGCTAAACTATTATTAAGTTTAGTATTGGAATGCTATCCACTTATTTCATTTTATCTTATTATTGCTGCAAGGTTTCAACTCGATAGGACGATTCTCATATGATAATGTCTTAATGGTAAGGCTAACTGTTCGAGACAGAGGGAAATGCCAATAATTTTAAAAAGCTTTTCTTTATATAAAATATTATTTTTGTTTTGGTAGAGTTGTTTTTAAAGGTCGCCTTCCATAGAGATTTTATATAAAATGAGTAATCTATAATACAAAGTAGCTTGATGTCTGTCCGTCTGTCCGTCTGTCCGTCTGACCGTCTGTCCGTCTGTCTGTCCGTCTGTCTGTCTGTCCCTTAAGATCTCGGTAACCACTGAACCGATCGGATTCTACTCTTCAGGGAATATACCTACTGGTCCTGTGGTGGTTTTAGGCTATTTTCTTGGGGGGTGGGACACCCCCAACCCCCCCAAAAATAAAAAAAATCCAACCCCCAAAATTTTTTTTTTACATTTTTTGTAAAATCTCAGTAACTGCTGATCAAATTGGGCTCTACCCTTCTGGGAATATACCTACTGGTCCTCTGGTGGTTTTAAGCTATTTTTTTGGGGGGTGGGACACCCCAACCCCTCCAAAAATAAAAAAATCCCCACTTCCAAAATTTTTTTTTTTTAATTTTTTTTAAACAAAAACCAGTAATTGGGGTGGGGGAACCCCACTGCAACATGGGGCGGGGCGAAGCCCCCATGAATCCCCCCCCCCCGAAAAAAAAATCAAAATATTTTTTTTTAATTTTAATTTTTGTGTATGCGAACAACCTAGGTCTAATTTTTATGAATTGAAATTTTTGTGTATACAGCAAACAACCTGGGTTTAATTTGTACAAATTAAAATTTTTATGCATAAAGCGCACAACCTGGGTTTAATTTTACCACAGAGTAATTAAACAAAGAATAATTTTTTGAATATTTCTATTAAGGAGGGTTGACTTCCCAAAACTATATAGGGCGAAGCCCCTAGAGGCTAGGGGCGAAGCCGCTAGTCTATAATACAAAGTAGAACGATGTCTGTCTGTCTGTCCCTTAAGATCTCGGTAACCACTAAACCGATCGGATTCTACTCTTCAGGGAATATATCTACTGGTCCTGTGGTGGTTTTAGGCTATTTTCTTGGGGGTGAGACACCCCCAACCCCCCCAAAAATAAAAAATATCCCCAATTTTTTTTTTCTTGCGTAGGTATCTATTTTTCCACAATTTTTTTTTTCTTATGGGGAAGTTAGTTCACTAAAAACTACTGGTGGCAGCACCAGTAGTACTTAATTTTTAAATTTCTTCTTGGGGCAAAGCCCCTAGAGGCTAGGGGCGAAGCCGCTAGTATTCTCTACAAAGGAAGATTTATTGAAATGTTAATTTTAGGCTTCTTAAGGAAAATTTACATAGGGGATAATATTTACTGAATAGGATAAACATAAATCGCAAGAGGAAAAATGCACAGACATACATCCTATTTCTTGTATACGATAAGTGTACCTAGTACCTTTTCAGAGAAAGGAAAAAAAGAAAATAATAACATAACTTAATCCACTATGGTGTGGTTTATAGTAGATTGTGTAATAAAAGAAATAGGGCTGACTAATATATTTGAAATATAATCCCCCAGGTAAGAAGTTATTTTAGGGTATGGGGTAACTAAAGGCAGGAATCTTATAGGATAAGAAAATGGACGATAACTTGATGTACAGTACATACCCAATAATGATAAAGAAATTCATCCTTTCAGGGGAGTCCAAGCTTTTTTGGGGGGGGCGGGGGGGGGGGGATTTTTTTAACCCCCTCCCCCCCAAAAAAAAACAAACAAATTTTAAAATTGCTCAAGTTTTTGAGTCACAGAATGAAATGTCGCGGTTATAGTACTTTGGGTACCATTGCATTTTACAGTGTAATATGTAACTTTCCGACCAAAGTACAAAATAAAGAATAAAAGTATTTTATGAACTATTCCTAACTACTGCACATTTCCGGAACATTTTTTATGTCTTGTTTGTTTTGGATTCAATCGGTTGTCAGGGAGGGAGAGGACATTGGGCTGTTTATTACACTAGTCTCCAAAGTTTTATTTCTTATTTTCTTTTTTATTGGGTTATAAACTTTGGGGACTTTAATTGAATTTTGATTGGAGGAACATTAAGTTGAGTGTCCAAATGTTTTTACAACTAGATGAAATCTACAGAAGGGGTAAATTTTTGTATCATTATTATTAATCAGCCATTGCCTTTTCCCTTTATATTCCTGACTAGAAGCATTTTTATGTCTGTTTGGTTTTGGATTGAATTGGATGTGAAGTGGTTTTTAAAGTCATTCTGTTACTGTAATATAACATCTGAGTAACCTGCCTGCTGCAGGAATTATATTGCCCCATTACGTTTCTTGAGGCATTTAATGTTTAGGGGGGGGGGGGGAAGGGTTAAAGTTGATCCCCGCCTATAATAGATTTATTGTGGGAAAGGTTATTTTTTTTGATGGGGCTATTTTTCTGGGTGGGGGGGGGGTAGGGGTATTGAAAACTTTATTAATTTATAAAATTATCTTTTTATTTGGCGGTAATTTGTGTGGATAATTGCAATTTATGTCATGTTTAATTTATGTAACGTATGGCAATATGCAGTTAGTTTATTATATTATTTTGAAAATTATTATCCTTGTTGAATGCAAAGAAAAGTATTAGATCAGAGGTGGGTTCTTCAAAAACTTTTGCCTCACTAAAATTAGTGAGGCTCGCTAAAATTTAGAGGGTATAATTTTGTCTCACTATGTTAGTGAGGCAGTGAACCAAAAAAGTTTTTTTTTTAATTCACCTCAGGTCTGATCAGTTACTACCTAGTAAAAGATAATATTTCTTAAGATTTGATTAGGTATCTTCATAATAAACCTAAACTAAATTAAAATACGTACTTTAAGTATCCTAACTCTTAAAATTCTGTTTATGGAACTATCACCTTCCTGCAAGAGCCTCCTGTAATTTCCAAGTTTGATCAATATTCCGTTGAAAGACTGAATGCAACAATGCTTAAAGGGTCAATCCTTCACTTAACTCTTATCAATGTTTTTAAAATATATCAATATTTTTAAAATATTGATTAGAAAAGGTGAGGTTCTCTTTAAAGTTAAACTTTTATTATCTATTTTCCATTTTAAGTAGTTTATGTTAAACTGGTTATTGGGTAATTGACAAGGGACAGAAAACCAACTCTTAAATAGATTATAGCATTCTTACTACTCCTAATAGGTATTATTGCTCCGACTTGGCAGTAATATTATTCGTTTATAATCAAATGCTTTGTTAAATTCAAAGATACACTAATTTGGAACATGATTTATAATTTAGTATTTTTGCTCTATTTCTTATAAATTCAACCATTATATCATCAGTAGGTAATATAAAGTTAAAACTTTAAATGATCTATTTCAAATTGATTTATACTTTCTCTTTTTTTGGGTTGTGCTAACAAATAGAAGAAGATAGTTTCCCTTTTAATATAGATAATATTTTATATTGCAAGTTCATTGCTAAGTTCAAAGACTAAGTTTTATTATACAGATAGGATATTTTGACGTTTTCTATGATAATTAGATTAAATGAAAAAGAATAAGAGAAACAGCCTAAAATTTTATAAAGATTTATAAAATATCTACCCTTATTATTTGAAGAAAAAATAAGCATAAAATTACTAGAAATCTATGTTTATATTAGTAAATCAACTGATAATGGAGTTTATCTCATTTCCTCAATATACATAAGACAGTCTATAGTCATTAGTCATAGAGTAGCTGTTCCTCAAAAAAGTTATTTCTGATCCAAGTCAATATTAAGTCCCTGCCATCATCTTTAATCGGCATTTTTCCGTTTAAGAATGAACTTTAGAAGAGTTTCATAGTTTTTAAATACTATAGTATGACAGTATAACTACTGGCTCAACTGGACTGCTACTGTGTTGTCTTTCTATTATGATATAAAGACGCTAAGAACCGCTTGTTGAGTTTCGTGCAAGTGCCTTTTTTTTACAAAGGGGGGGGGGGGGGGGCGAAAGTGACACTTTTTGAAACCAAAACTAAAAGTCAAAGGAACTCAACTAAAAAAAGAGTTACAGGTCTGAGATTTTGCATGGCAGTTGCTTTATAGGGGTACAATATGGAACTGTGAAGAAACGGCGGCGCAACCGCCGAAAACCGCCGAGAAAAGGCAAAAAAAATTTCGGCGGAAAACGGCGGTTTTCGGCGATTGCGCCGCCATTTCTTCACAGTTCCATATTGTACCCCTATAAAGCAACTGCCATGCAAAATCTCAGACCTGTAACTCTTTTTTTAGTTGAGTTCCTTTGTTGACTTTTAGTTTTGGTTTCAAAAAGTGTCACTTTCGCCCCCCCCCCCCTTTTGTTCAATTCAAAAACTTATCTTAAGATTACATTATTTTCAAAATCAAACAAGGACTAGTATATCCGAAGTTGCGCAACAATAGCTTTGAAATAAGTAATATAAATGAATTACATTTACACTAAATAATGGAATGACATATTGCACTACCGACAAACTAACTGACAAACAAAACAATGTGTAGACTGGATGAGCATAGGTCATAGGAATCTTCCCCAAAAATTACCCTTGCATATGGATGGACCAACAGACAGACAGACAAAGTGAGTTGTTGAGTAACTTCGCTACTAAAAATATTAACTTAACTTCTACTAACTTACGACAAAACATTAAGCAATTTGGCTTCCTATTAAAAACTTTTTTACCGAATACTTTGATATGATTGCCTTTGTATAAAAAGTTTTTAACATTAATATGGATTACTAGTAGAGAATAAGTATACAATAATTTCTCATTTTGTACCTCATAATAAAATAAAGATTTAAGTCCATATAAAAGTTGCTCTCTACCTGGATGACCAAGCAAGGCATATTTGTAATATGTGCCAGCCAGGATGTAGTATTTAAAAAAATCAACTCCCAGTTATGTATATCACCAGATTAAAAATAAGTAAGTTTATTATAGCCCCACATCTTATACACACATAGAAAATGAAACAGAGAAAAATCTTTGGTAGTAATTAGGGTTGGCAATCCGTATCCGGG
This sequence comes from Acartia tonsa, assembly GCF_053477335.1. Lineage (NCBI taxonomy): Eukaryota > Metazoa > Arthropoda > Copepoda > Calanoida > Acartiidae > Acartia > Acartia tonsa. The sequence continues at coordinate 28,673,605 of NC_137273.1, forward strand.
ATCCGGAATCCGCCCAATTTTTGGTCAATTTTGGAATCCGAATCCGGAATCCGTTTTTTAATAGTAGATTCGGATTCTTAATTGGTAAGCTAAAATTAGCGTCTTGAGTTTTTTCTTTTAACTCCCCCTTTTTGAAGGCAAAGATTATCATAATTATTTATAAAATCTTTTAAAATCTGGTTCGATTCTCGGAAGTGATTTATAGAGAACACCAAGAACATTAATTTTTAAGACATATGTAGTACTTAATTTTTATAATTTTTTAAAAAAGCCTTTAAAAATATTGCTAGAATCCGGAATCCGAATCCGGAATCCGCCTTTTTTTGGACGGATTCCTGTAAGAATCCGAATCCGGGCCAAAAATTTGACGGATTGCCATCCCTAGTAGTAATCTTCTCCCCCTTACACATACACACGAAGGGGTTAAGTAACAGCTATAAGAAAACTAACTTTCTTTCTCTAGAATTCTTTTGGTGTCTTAAGAAAACACAATTCAAAAACCTACAGGTTATTTGATATTTTCTTCGGATTTGATGTTCCTTTCCAGTATTGAATTGCTACTTTGCTAGTATCTTTTTTAATGCCTTTTATTTTGTTATTTACCGGTTTTTACTAGTTAGGGTAGGAAGGATAGGTAGTTTCTAAAGTTATTTCATGTTATAGTATGACAGTAAAATAGCAACCTACCAAAGCCTGCTAATCTTGATATGCTACTGTGACAGATTAACTATGGAAATAACTTTAGTAGGAAAGTGATTCCCAAAGAAAAAAAAGGTAAAATACAGATAATCATTTGAAACAGTCAAAATTATTTTTACTTCCCAAAAATGCATGTTTAATAATACACATTTTATATGAAAAAATAACAGTAGCACAGCAAGAAAGGGGAATTGGGCTGTTTATTACACTAGTCCTCAAAGTCTTAAAATAAAGTTTTCTTATTCGTTGGCTGAACATTAAACAACCTTGGGGACTTAATGATTTTGATTAGTTGGTTCATTTAGTTGAAAGTCCAAACGTTTCAACTACTAATTTTAATCAACAAAAACGTTAATTTTGTTTATCATCATTGGAGATGTACATCTATTTATCGGTCATTTTCTTATCACTTAAGATCTCTTTTAGCACAGAGTAGAAATTGAGAAAATAACAGCTACTAAAAAAGATATATATTTAATGTTTTGAATGCACATTAAACTAGAAAGATACGGCTACTGATAGGCCTCTTTTTTTTACAAGTTTATTCCTATAGTCATTAAATAGCATAGTATGACAGTAGAATTACTACCTTGGCTAGCCTCCAGCTGTGCTGTCATACTACTGGAACCTTGCCGACTTTTGGAGCTTCTATTACTGTTATGCTAACTTTATCCTTTTGATATTGATCAAAAACAGCAAAGATCTTCAATATTTGCTATTAATTTTAAGAAAAAAAGAGTTATCCTACTACAAAAAAGTCCATTAACTGAAGGATAAGATATCTTTTTACTGTTTCCTAAATTTTCCTTGTCAATTTAATATTAAAAATTACACCTCAATTTAGCTTAAAACTTGAGGAGAATCAATACTAAGCTTTCATGAAAACATACCAATTTAACGTATACTTTTCATCCCCTAACCTAACGTACAAACAAACACACCAACATCCCAATACTTAAGAATAATAGGATTGTAATTATTGTAGGAATACTTGAAGGATTGTTCGGTTGCATTACCTGTAGTGCAACATTTTATAGGCGTGCACAGGGGATTTATTTCTCCTTCCATTTTTTCGGGAAGAGGGGGGCGGGGATTGTACCCTTTTAAAAAATAGTTTTATAGGGGGGAGGGGTTTCAATTTTAGCTTTTTACACAACACAACCTCAAAAGAAATCTTTCTAGGGAGGGGTTAACATTTTCAAGGCTTTAACCTCCCCCCCCCCCCCCCCTCTTACAACTAAAATCATGTGCACGCTCTTGTAACCATTAAAAATTAAGATACACAACAGGTACAGAAAATAGGAGTGGTAAAGTTACAGTAGGAGAACAGGGAAACGGCAACTGATGAAAATTATTTTACTTTCAACTTGTCGTGCATAAAAATAAGTTCTTGAAATATTGTTTTTCTCTAATTAATGCACTAATAAAGTGCTTTTTACAAAGCTCCTCTAAAAAGCACAAATTTATAATTCCAGCTATTTAAAGATAATTTATTTCAAACAAAAAAGCATACCTACGGCTTTAGATAGGTACTTAATAGATTAGGAAATTATAAATTTTTTCAAGATTCTTTTTCCTTTAATAGTAAGAGAAACATAGAGAAATGAAAGAAAAGAAAAAGAGAGAAAGAGTAGGAATAGTTCTTATAGTCTAATTGGGAGGCAATATAACAACTCAATAATAGGCTAGCCTGATAACCTTCTGTGTTACTATGGTATCAAACATCCATGGAAACCTATTGGTTAGACCGCTCTTACCAAGAGGATTCAGTTTTGATTTTAGTTTGTGATGGATCAAACCAAGGGTACGATTGTTATGCAGATACATAATCTGTTCATCCTTATAATAAAGTAACAGGAAGTTTGTCTGTGTGTTTGTTTGTACCGAAGGTTCCGCTAACCGCTGAACCGATCGGGTTCTCCTTAACAGGGTAGCTTTTCATAGGTCCCGGGAAGGTTTATAACTATTTTCTTGGGGGGTGGGACACCCCCAACCCCCCAAGAAAAATGAAAAATCCCCCACCCTAAAAAATAAAAAAAAATTCGTCCCCCCAAAAAATCTAAAATAAGAAATTGAATTATTAAATTCGACGCTCTCCTCAAGTGCCCCTAGAGGCCTCTAGGGGCGTAGCCGCTAGTTTTAGTTTAAAGTATGAAAGGTCAAATTCCGAAATTGGTACCTACTGCTGCTATGTCAGGCATTTGAAATCAACATTTAAATGATTAGGATATTTGATTAATTATTGAGTGTGCAACATCGCAACATAACAAAAGGGTTGTGCTATGTCATTTATTGAATTAATCATCTATTTGTTAAGATGTTTATCAGACAATGCATATAAATGTAATGATTAAATTTACATTTTCACATGCTATGATTTATATGGTTGGATTAGAAACATACCATGAAAGTCTGTACGTACAATAAATATTTAATAACTAATGTACTTTTTACTTTGAATGAAATTCATGACAAATTCTGATAGTATTTTGATTGGTATTGTTTCTTAATCTCTTTTATTGCAAATTTTTGTAAATGATAAAACAACCTCATTAATATTGTTTTCTTACTCGTTAGATTAACAACTTTTGGGACTGAATTTTGATTAAGGGGGGGGGGGGGGCGTAATGACATAAGCTCTTAAACCGTGAGCAAAATGGTCTAAATATTGAGCTAGACCCTTCAAACTTGGTATATAAGCTTAGTCCTATAGGTATTACATCTAAATGGCAAAAAAATCCAAAAAATTTTATTTTTAGGTTAGGTTAGGTAAGAAAAACCCTGCGGAAATGGGGTTTTTAGGCTTTTTTTGGTCTATTTTGATGTGGAAACTTGCCTTAAATTGTTTTTTCTTAGAGTTTTAACTTAAATACACTGTATCTATTCATATGGACATTATTTAAGATGATTCAGCAAGTCGGGGACCGACCCCAGGGGGCTAGGTGGGTGGCCCGCAGGGATTAAGTTCAATTTTCCCAATATATTTGTTGTGATACATCAAATTATAGGTTTTTTAGGTCAAGGAACTCAAATTCAGAGCTAAAATGAGCATTAGACTAATCTGAAGCTAGCCCCAGCGGGCTAGGTTGGTGGCCCGCAGGGGTTAAGTGCATTTTTTCTAATATATATCTTGTTATATATCAAACTATAGGTTTTTTAGGTCAAGAAACTCAAATTTTGAGCGAAAATTAGCATTAGACTGACCTGAAGCTAACCCCCCCGGGCTAAGTTGGTTTTCTGCAGGGCTTAAGAGCATTTACCTAACCTAACCTTGAAACTTACTTATATTTTTACAGGTTTTTTTCTTGAATAAACTGTGTCTATTAATGAAGACTTTATTTAAGATGATCCAGCAAGTCGGGGACCGACCCCAGCGGGCTAGGTGAGTGGCCCGCAGGGGTTAAGTGCATTTTTCCCAATATATATGTTGCGATACATCAAATTATAAGTTTTTTAGGTCAGTTAACCCAAATTCAGAGCTAGAATTAGCATAAGACTAATCTGAAACTAGCCCCAGCGGGCTAGGTTGGTGGCCCGCAGGGGTTAAATGCATTATTTCTAATATATATCTTGTTATATATCAAACTATAGGTTTTTTAGGTCAAGAAACTCAAATTCTGAGCGAAAATTAGCATTAGACTGACCTGAAGCTAACCCCCCCGGGCTAAGTTGGTTTTCTGCAGGGCTTAAGAGCATTTACCTAACCTAACCTAGAAACTTAGTTATTCTTTTTGGTTTTTTCCTTGAATAAACTGTGTCTATTAATGAGGACATTATTTTAGATAATCCAGCAAGTTGGGGACCGACCCCAGCGGGCTAGGTGGGTGGCCCACAGGGGTGTAGTGCATTTTTTCTAAAGTATGTGTTGTCATACATCAAATTATAGGTTTTTTATGTCAAGAAACTCAAATTCAGAGCTATTTTAAGCATTAGACTGACCTAAGGCTAACCCCCGCGGATTAGGTGGGTGGCCTGCAGGGGTAAATTTTCCAAATTATGTGTTGTTATTAGGGTGTTGGAGCTGTATAATTTTGATGCGGCTCCGGCTCCAGCTCCGGCTCCGGCTCTTACCTTAAAATTAATATATCATTTTTTTTCATTATTGAATTTGATAAAATAAAATAAATAATATAAAATATTTTGCTTTTATTTGATTAAAGCTATATAAAAGTAGAAGGATGTGTGTCTATTTGTTGAGTAACAATAGTTTTTCAGTTTAATATATGGAAATAGACCGTTGCCAAATTATAATATTACTTAAAAAAATCATTTTTAGCTAGTCCGGAGCCGGAGCCGTTTTTAACAAAAAATACGGCTCCGGCTCCACCAAAAATGTTGCTGCTCCCGGCTCCGGAACCCTGGTTGTTATACATCAAACTATAGGTTTTTAAAGTCAATTTGGAGCTAAAAAAAACACAATAGCAACCTGATTCTAGTTTTTTTGTGGTATGTGGTATACATTAAATTAAAAAATTGTATCCTTTTAGCATATTAAATTCTTCCACCGCTAACATTGTACTATCAAAATTGAAATTCTTTCAAATATATGCCATATAAATGTAGTTTAACCAATTAACCAGGAAAAAATAAAAAAACTATAATTTTATGTATGACAACTAAAAATGCAATTAACCCCTGCGGGCCATGCACCTAGCCTGCTGGGGTCTTTAATCTTAAATAATGTTCTAATAAATAGACACAGTTTATTCCAGAAAAAAAACATAAAAAAGCAAGTAAGGTTCTAGGTTAGGTTAGGTAAAATGCACTTAAGACTTGCAGGCAACCCACCTAGCCCGCTGGGGCTAGCTTCAGATTAGTCTGATGCTTTTATTAGCTGTAAATTTGAGTTTCTTGACCTTAAAAACCTATAGTTGGATGTATGACAACACATACTTTTAAAAAAAATGCATTTAACCCCTGGGGGACACCCACCTAGCCCGCTGGGGTCGGTCTTCGACTTGCTGGATCATCTGAAATAAGGTCCTCATGAATGGACAGTTTATTTGAAAAAAAACCTAAAAAAAAAATATTAAATGTAAGTTTCTAGGTTAGGTTAGGTAAAATGCACTTAAGCCCTGTGGGCTACCTATCTAGCCCGCTGGGGTTAGCTTCAGATTAGTCTAATGCTTATTTCAGCTCTGAATTTGAGTCAACTAAAAAACATATAATTGGATTATCACAACATATATATTGGGGAAAATGCACTTAACCCCTGCAGGCCACCCACCTAGCCCGCTGGGGTCGGTCTTCTACTTGCTGAATCATCTGAAATAAGGTCCTCATGAATGGACAGTTAATTCTAGAAAAAAACCTAAAAAAATAATAAAAGTTTCTAGGTTAGCTTAGGTAAAATGCACTTAAGCCCTGTGGGCAACCCAGCTAGCCCGCTGGGGTTAGCTTCAGATTATTCTAATGCTTATTTTAGCTCTGAATTTGAGTTCTTTGACCTAAAAAAACAAATCATTTGATGTATCACATCATATATATTGGGGAAAATGCACTTAACCCCTGTGGGCCACCCACCTAGCCCGCTGGGGTCGGTCCCCGACTTGCTGGATCATCTTAAATAAAGTCTTCATTAATAGACACAGTTTATTCAAGAAAAAACCTGTAAAAATATAAGTAAGTTTCTAGGTTAGGTTAGGTAAATGCTCTTAAGCCATGCAGAAAACCAACCTAGCCCGGGGGGGTTAGCTTCAGGTCAGTCTTCAGGTCATCTTGAATAAAGTCTTCATTAATAGACACAGTTTATTCAAGAAAAAACCTGTAAAAATATAAGTAAGTTTCTAGGTTAGGTTAGGTAAATGCTCTTAAGCCCTGCAGAAAACCAACCTAGCCCGGGGGGGTTAGCTTCAGGTCAGTCTAATGCTAATTTTCGCTCAGAATTTGAGTTTCTTGACCTAAAAAACCTATAGTTTGATATATAACAAGATATATATTAGAAAAAATGCACTTAACCCCTGCGGGCTACCAACCTAGCCCGCTGGGGCTAGCTTCAGATTAGTCTAATGCTTATTTTAGCTCTGAATTTGAGTTCCTTGACCTAAAAAACCTATAATTTGATGTATCACAACAAATATATTGGGAAAAATGAACTTAACCCCTGCGGGCCACCCACCTAGCCCCCTGGGGTCGGTCCCCGACTTGCTGAATCATCTTAAATAATGTCCATATGAATAGATACAGTGTATTTAAGTTAAAACCCTAAGAACAAACAATTTAAGGCAAGTTTCCACATCAAAATAGACCAAAAAAGCCTAAAAACCCCATTTCCGCAGGGTTTTTCTTACCTAACCTAACCTAAAAATAAATTTTTTTGGATTTTTTTGCCATTTAGATGTAATACCTATAGGACTAGGCTTATATACAAAGTTTAAAGGGTCTAGCTCAATATTTAGACCATTTTGCTCACGGTTTAAGAGCTTATGTCATTACGCCCCCCCCCCCCCTTGGTTTATTAAGTTGAATGTTCAAATATTTTAACTATTAATTTTAATCTACAGAAGGGGTTATTTTATGTTATCGTTGGGTATGTACATCATTATATTGGCTATTGTCTTATCCCTTTAGATACCTGGTTAATAAGTGTCTACTAAAACTGGATTACTATTTACAATAAAAACCCACTTTTTTGCTAAATAGAATTGGAGATTTAGAAAATTGAAGATTTATTTTAGATTTAGTACAAAATCATTATGAAAAAAGTTATACTATTTGATCGGCACAAAAAAGTTATTAAAAGTATAGAAACTTGTATTAAGTTCTTAGTTTTCTGTCTGTGTCCTATTTACATATTAATTAAAAGTTTTTTGTTACTTGCAACGGTCTTAATACCTTAATTCTTCATAGGTCACATGCAACACTTATGATTTTGGGGAGGGTGGTTGGGGTTGCAATGGTTAGCGTTATCCTCTTAGAATTTTTTTTTTCAATTTCCCCCACCCCCGACTACCGACGAACAACTATTTTAGGTTAGGTTAAGTTTTGGGCTAGGGAGCTGAGCGCTGCGGCTAGGCAGGCAAGGGGGCCGAGTGCTGCGGCTAGGCAGGCTAGGGAGCCGAGCGCTGCGGCCAGAGTTCATAGTTTGGGGGGGGGGGGGTACTCAAATTTTCAATATTGAAAAAAAAAATTCTAAGAGGATAATACCTAATGGTTCAATCTATCTGGATGATTCCTTAAACTGAAGTAAAATTTAAATCTTGAATTATAATTTCTATAAAGGGTAACTTTCGCATAAAAAGATAATCGTGACCAAGTGAATAATACATGAAGTTAACCACCTTGCACTCAATGTCATGATCACTGATTGTAGAAATTTACTTAGAGATTTGCCCATTGTTTGCATATAGGCTTTTAAATTTTTAAACAATAAAACTATAATTTACATACTAGTTATTTGTGGCAGAGGTCAAATAATAATGATAATTTAATGTTACCAACACGCTGTCTTGAATGTAAGTAATAAAATGAGTATTTATTATAGAAATTGTAATTGTCTGTATTACTGATAGAATATTTTATGTTAGGATAAATAAATTAAATGTTGATACATGGTTTGCATACAGGCTTTTTAATATAAAACACATAACAATCTTATAGAGATGAGTGAACTATTATTGACCAAGCGCTTGTTGGTGGTGTAGGTGAAGATAAAGAATCTTTCGAACGTGACCGACGCTGTCACAAACATTGTGAGCAGTGACCAGGCTGCACAGAACTATGGAACATTCTTCATAAATCTATCAGATCAGGTTGGTTGAATTAATCTACAACTCTTTTTTTCAGCCTATTGTAGTTATTGGTTATTCTGTATTTTATTATACATCTTGTACTGAAATATGTATATATTTTATTTCCTAAATCTATATGTATTTTCTAGCTAGCTTTTTATTCAAACAGGCATTTATGTGAACTTTTTTTTATCTTACTAGTGACTTCGCCCCTACATTGCGTTTTTGGCCTACCCGCATTCTTAAATTAAAACCCCAAGACAAAAAGGCATAAAATATAGGTGTTTTAATTCTCTTGGGTTGGTTCTGATACCCTACACAATTTAATCTAAAACTTGTTCATGATCGGCCTCAGCTGTTGAAGTGATTTTATTGGACACAACTACATTCATACATTTTTTTGGACACGTCGTATATGGGAAGGGCATTTTCCTAAGATCTTTAAAAAAAGACAGTCAGACACAGACAACAAAAAGTACTTGATAACATTTTCACGTTTTATGAACATGGGTTTCGACCACTAATCAGCTGTTTGCTGATTCCTGGAGTTGATTTGTCTCTAAAGTATAACAGTTCAATAACAGGCTTTCACAGGGTCTAATCCTACTGTAAAGTTAAATAACCAAAGGAACTGCAAAAAGTTTTTATCACTTTTGACAGGGTATTATTTTCCTCATTTTGTTATTACGATTTATGCTTAAGTTAGGTAATAATATTATGATAAACAAATTATCATTTTGAAAGAAATTATGGTAATTAAAAATTTTAAAAGTTATAATTGTCAATCTAAATCAGACAGAGGGGGGACAATGGGCTGTTTTGTTTATTATACTAGTCCCGGATACAATAACATTATTTTTTTTGTTGGCTTAATAACTTTGGGGACATTTACTGAATTTTGATGTTTTGTTTTATTAATTTAAGTGTTCTAACGTTTCAACTACTAATTGTCATGTACAGAAGGGGTAATTTTGTGTGTCATCATTGGAGATGTACATCTCAAATTATCGGCGGTTGTCTTATCCCTTTACCTCCCTGATCTAATTTCTGGACTGTCCAAAACCTGTATTTAATTATTGCCATTTAATATTATGATGTGTAAAAAATGCCTTATAGAACAAAGCTGGATCTTTAAATCATTTCAATTTTAATAAAGTGTCTATCATGTGATGAGCAATAAAATAAGCTTTTAGAAAAATGGAGCTCGGCGCTAGTCCATAATAAGGTAGATAAAAACTTATGATGCACCGCCATAATATATTTTTATTATACTTCATAATAAAAATCTTTGAATCAATGAATTGCAAATTGCAACAAGCCTTTACAATCAGCTGATTTTAAAGCTGTTTCTATAACTGTATAATACCAGAGCTGGATCTTTAAATGTGTAGCCGTTGGCGTGGCTGTAGCCGTGGCCGTAGTCATGGCTGTAGTTGTAGTTGTAGTCGTAGTCATAGTCATAGTCGTAGCCGTAGCTGTAGCCATAGTCGTCGCCACAGTGCTGCTAATAAAACATGGATTTTTAAATGATTTTACAGAAGTGCAATGCCGGCTATCCTAGAATTATGGATATCTAAAATCTTTTATGGCCCACCTAAAAATAAATTATTTTCATCAAAGAAATTAAATTTTAACGTCTAATTTTTGAAGTTTTTTATACAAAATTACTATTTTAATAATAAACTTTAAATGTTTTGAGGTTTTTACGTATTATTACTATCATTTTTACAAAAAAATTCAAAAAGTGGTTGTATGAAGGTAGTAAACAGTGTATAACAATAATTTGATTAATTTAGCCCTCTAACTTCCACAGTCTCCAAACAGTCAAATTAATTAATAAAATTGTTTACTAATATTTTTTAAAAAGTAATAATTTTCTTTTCTATCAATAATATTGTAGTAATAAATCAAAAAAAAAGTGTATTTTAAGTATAGTATTATTTATTTTAAGTTGTCCCTTAAAAGGTTAGACAGGCAACATGAATGGCGGGTTGGGTCATTATTTTTCTTCATTATTTATACATTCATTTAATTATAATTCATATAAACCTCACTTTCAATAGGTTTACGTTAAAATTATCAAATTACTTGTGGCTTTAGCAACGCTTTAGCCACACTAACGGACTGTGGTCACTTTTAGCGTGGTTAACCACGCTACGACTACGACCACGCGTTGCCAATATGATTTAAAGATCGCATTTTTTTTTTGTGGCCACGGCAACGCGTGGTTAATATGATTTAAAGATCACTATTAGGTTGGTGGCTGTAACTACGGCAACGGCTACGCTTTTAAAGATCCAGCTCTGAGTATTACAGTAGAATTATGGTCTTGGCTAACTTGTTTATGTCAGGGATTAAAAGGGATAAGACAATGGCCGATAAATTGATGTATATCCCCAATGATGATATACAAAATTCCCTCCTCTTTAGATCAAAATTGATATTGAAACGTTTGCACATCAAGCCCCTAAAGTTGTTAAGCCAACGAACAAGAAAACGTCATTATAAAACTTTGGGGACTAGTGTAATAAATAGCCCATTGTCCCCACTCTCTGTGTTTACTGTTATAGAAGTACTTTGGAACCAAAATAACAAGTAAAAAAACTGCAAACCAACTCTTAGTAATTGTTTCTAAAACTTATAGTTAAAATAACATCTAGGTTACATGCTAGCTGAGGCTGTAATTCTACTGTCACAATTCGAAACTTCTTAGTAAAGGAACCAGACCAACGTTGCAAATCTGACACTTGTCATGATCCATATTGCTATGCAACATTTTTTCTTTTATTTTCATGGTTTTCCAATTCTTTTCAGTATACTTTTAAGAACACCAAGAATGACAACACCCTCTTAAGAGGCGTTTCGTCGTATTTTCACAATAACTTTTCTCCTATTTCTAGCCCCTGCGGCGGTCTATAACCCGTAGGCGATGTCACGAAACCGACACAACACGTCATTTTTTGGGACTATTTAAGGATATTTCAACTAGGGATGGAATCCGCAAAATTTTTGGCCAATTTGGAATCCGTATCCGGATCCGGAATCCGTTTTTTAATAGCGGATTCCGGATTCTTAATTGGTAGGCTAAAATTAGCGTCTTGAGTTTTTTCTTTCAACTCCTCTTTGAAGGCAAAGATTTTCATCATTATATATAATATCTTTTAAATCTGGTTTGATTCTCGGAAGTGAGAACACCAAAAACATTGATTTTTAGGACATATTTCGCACTTAATTTTTAAATTAAAAAAAAAATCCTTTTAAAATATTGCTAGAATCCGGAATAAGAATCCGAAATCCGCCAAAAATAAGAATCCGGAATCCGCAAGGAATCCGCCACTTTTTTGACGGATTCTTTAAAAGGACTCTCCACAGAAAAATCAACTTTGGATTTTTGAAAATCTAACCTGAAACTATTATTCTCTGTTCAATTTTAGGCATTTTTTGTTTTTGTGGCATCGCGATCGAAGCCCTTTGAAAATTTTGTCCGCCGCCTATTTGTACTGCCGCTATAACAATATATACTACACTTTCCTCCACTCAATATATGTTTGCCGCTAAAGAACATTTGCTCCATTGCAACCGGCCGCTCTACGATTTATCCTCTTCCTTGACTGGACAATCCTGCCGCCTCCATTTTGTGTTCGCCTCCGCCAAATATAACTATCTTTTGCCGCAGTTGCCGCATTGATCGCCCTTCTCCGCTGCTACTCCGCTATACATTGCGTACGTCGCTATACACAACACCCCCAGTCTCCATTTAATTTCTGAACAAGGGAGAGGGGAGCATGTATTAAAAAGCGATGAACAGCGGAGTAGCGGCGGAGAAGGGCGATGAATGCGGCAACGGCGGCAAAAATAGAAGCTAAAAATCACTAAAGCAGCACAAATTAAATGGCGAGAGGATTCACTTAAAGGAGGTAAAAAATTTCAAAGGGCTTCGATCGCGATGCCACAAAAACAAAAAATGCCTAAAATTGAACAGAGAATAATAATTTCAGGTTAGATTTTCAAAAATCCAAAGTTGATTTTTCTGTGGAGAGTCCTTTTAAGAATCCGGAATCCGAATCCGGTCTAAAAATTCGACGGATTGCCATCACTAATTTTAACATTAAATATTTGATTAGAATTTACCTTACTTCTTTAATTAATATTTTTGATTTATTTTATTGGAAATATTATTAACAGCACTTTTTCAATTTCTAGATACCAAACGATAAAAAAAATTGTATGGCTTTGATATAAGCAAATGTAAATAAATATACCTAGGATTGCGCATTTATTTTGGTTTCTAGATTATCTAAAACCATATTATTACAGTAGAACTAGAGTCTTAGCTAGAATCCTACTGTGGTGTCATACTAGTTTGTCTCTTATTATCTCAGGAACCAAATTTGATTTAAATTGCAAATGAAATAACTTTTGCAATAAGAATAAAAATAACATGGAAACAATTTTATTTGCAAAATTATTTGTGTTTGTTGGTCAAATAAGATTATAAATCAACTGCTTACATTAAAAAAAAAAACAATTTTATATGTGCCTGGCAGGTTTAGGGCTTTTTTTGTAAGGAAGGGGGATATAGAACACTCCTAAATCATTGTAACATTATTGAAAATCCATTTTTGGTTTAAATATTTTCAAAATAGTATGTTTTTCAAGCTATTTATAAAAAAATACACTAGGAATAAAAAATACATAAAGATATATTTCGATTTTCAATTAATTTTGTTTAAAAAATATACCTACCTACTGGTTTAAATGTACTTTATTTGGAGTTAGTATTAAAAACCCAGGTTGTTTGATGGTTACAGTTGCGTACACAGATATTTGAAAGAGGATGATTATGGGGAAGTTAGGCCTCGACAATTTCATCGTTGGGTATACGTATGGTTTTTACAAAGAGATGGCAATCCTAATGCCAAATTCGCAACGAAAAAAATCCGCGATCTGCAGATTAATCCGCTTTTTGCGGATTTTTGTAAGAACGAATTGCCATGCCTAGTGTTAACACACTCCTGCTACACCCTCACCATTTTTTATTTACAAGAGGGAGTTCAGTTCACACACCCCTCTAACACTGCCCTCTCTTCTGCACGCCCTTGTGTATGGTTGGTAATCCCTTTCAAAAGAAAAGATATAATGACACGAAGTCACGGAAGTATAGACCACAAACATGCAGAGAAAACCTGCATTGCCTATTTGTATTAGAAAATGAATAGGCAAACTTTTTTATTCGCGCATTTAATTGCACTGCGATATCCTTGCGGCAACTTTTGATATTTTTTGGCCTACTTGTTAACATAGATATAACGATGTACAAAAATGGGTTCCAAGACAAACGAATGAGTCTCAAACGTAGGAGTTGACAAATGCAGGCGTGTTAAAATATTAATTTGATTAAGTATTTGTATACAGATTAGGTTAGGTTAAGATATTGATGTACAAAAAAGCCCACCGCAGGGGTTAGGCATTTAAAAAAGTTAAAATAGGTTAGGTTAGGTTAAGTGTCCACTCCAGCGTTTGTCCACTCCGACGTTTGGGACTCCTGGGTTTGTCCTAGGGCTAAAAAATGGTTTATACATTCAGCTGTTTGACTGCTAGCATCTAACAAAGTTCTTTAAAAGTCAAGGTTTGTTAAAAAGAAACTTGTTATTGTTAATTTTGCTATTAAACAATATTGACTTTATTGTATAAATATCAAAGTACAGTAAAAAAAATACATTAGAAAGAAAAAGATTATTTGTTAGGTATTAAGCTTATTTTATATGTTGTACAAGTTAATACCTTACAGCAGTAGCGAAACGTGTATGGGTTCAAATTCGGTTTTGGCTTACCTTTTGTCATACCTAAGACGTTAAAAAAGGGACACAATGCTTCTAAGACAGTTATTATTATATTAGAATATATGTATGGAAAAGTCTGAAGAAATAAAAAGAACAACCTATTAATTTTAATCCTATTATATAAAGTAGTAAGCGTTTTTTGTCTGTCCCGAAGGATTTCGCTAACCGCTGAACCGATATTGTTCTCCTTTACAGTAAAGCTTCTTAAAGGTCCTTGGAAGGTTTTAAACTATTTTTGGGAAAGGTGTCCTAACCCCCCTCCCCACCAACAAAATATTTTTTTTACTCTTTTGAAACTTTTAATTTAAAAAGGGATGAGGTCGACTTTTCCCCCTCCTTCCTTAAGTTGCCCTAGAGGCTTCTAGGGGCGTAGCCGCTAGCAAACAATAAAGTATTTATAATAATAATATATAGTTTTTCTTTATGAAACTAAAGGTTTATTAAGGAAACACATTTTATTTCTAATATTACAATTAAAAAGTTCTCATAAATGCCAGTCTCTTCCTCTATTATCTGTTTTTTTTTCTTTTTTGCTATCCATCTATTTAAATTGCAATCTGCCCATCTATCTATCAAGCAATCTACTACTCTATCTATCTATTCATCTGTTTTTCTTTATATCTTATCTATTTAGTTGAAGATGAGAAAGGCTTTGGTATTGGTGCTAACACAAGACTCAAAATACACTCCAACTGTTGCGGCAAATGGTAAAAACTATTGATATCCGCTGGATTAGAACCGGTTCTCATCCATACTGAAAAATTATGTATAGTATCGTTTTATATCTAGTTTAATATGCTGCGAGAAATCGAAACCGATTAATATCCGGTGGATTAGAACCGGTTCTCATCCATACTGAAACATGTATAGCCTCGTATTACAGACAATTTTCCACGAATATTAAATTTAAAAAGCATAAAATTATTAAATGTTTTGTAAACCTCGTGGCTAACAAAAATGGTTTCAATATTAAAATCTTTTATTGTATTATCTGCGGACAGTTGTCTATAATACTGACTATACATTACAACTATAACATCATTGCATGCTATTTTATTTTTACTGTGCATGAGTCAATTTGTTATTTTTTAGTGATTCCTTTAGTTGTTTAATATCATGGAAAAACAGTAGAATTGCTAACTTTAGTGAGCTTGTAATTTTACTGTTTTACTAAAGTATTAAATAACTACAGAAGTATTTGCTTTTTGTTTTAGAGATTTAGTCACTTATTTTTGCACTTTATAGTCACTTTTTCATTTTTTAGTTCTTTGCTTTTTCTTAATTTACCAAATTTTTTGTTGAAGCTTAAAGCAAAGCTACCCTACAAGACATATGTGATGGATAGCTCTGTATTAGAGCTTCTCTTACTTTTTGGGAGAATTAATTTCCCTGAACTCTCCAGAAAAATCATACGTCAAAAAAATTAAGTTGGTTAATCAACTAATAAATGTAAAAGTATAGTTGTATAACCCGACATAACTACCTGGTTCCAGTAGTTGCGACCTTTTTCGTCTGCTAAAAATTTTTTTTGACGGTATGGGGTCCTCACCCCGTGAACATACAGTTATTTTCCCCTGCCCCGTCTATTCTTTTACTTTGATTGTCAACCTTTCCCCTCCCTCTCTTTAAAGAGACACTAGCTGAATGAAGTATATGATCTTCAATTGAATCCTTTTTACAAACGTTGTAAATATACTAAGGTAGATTTTGACACATAAAAGAAACATTGAAGGTTAAATTAAGCGTCTTTTTTCGCAACATTATTGATATTTGTTTCCGGCTTAGAAATACATCAAACCCGAAAAAATCCGCGAAAACAAAATCATTTCCAGTTTGGCTTTGAAATCGATTAATATCCGCTGGATTAGAATCGGTTTCAAGCCATACTTAAAATCATGTGTAGAATCGTATTATGGACAGTTTTCCACGAATATAGTACTGTTAGCCCGGGCCTTCGGCCACTCGGGGAGAACAAAACTTGTTTTATCTTATAATAGTTTTCATTTTAATATCCACGGAAAGCTGTCTATAATACAATGCGATAAATATAATTATATTATTATAATTATAATATATAATTTTTCATAATTTTAGACCGCAATGTTGGATTCACGGCTTTCGATATGTCGGGTCAGGGCAGATATAGAAATCTTTGGGAACATTACTACAGAGATTGTCAGGTGAGACAGACAGACATACAGATAAATAGATAGATATGTCTGTTCAGGGCACGGCAGTAATAGAAATCATTGAAAATATTACAGACAAAGATTGTCAGTTGACAGACAGACAGATATAGATAGGCAGCCAAACAGACAGATATAGAGATAAATAGAGAAAGAGTAAATGGTTTACCTATTATGTTTACCTTCTCTGTTTGTTTGACTGTTTTTAGTTCAAGTATTTGTGAGCCTTTTATTCTATACCTATACGAGTGACAACTTTTCTGGGTTTTTTACCTTATGAATTATTATAAAAAAAATTTTAGGTACCTATAGAAGTTGTCATCTTTGATGTTTTAATTTTTTTTATTGTAGGGTGTGATATTTGTAGTTGATTCTAGTGATAGACTTCGCATGGTCGTGGCCAAAGATGAACTTGATATGCTTCTACAGGTATAGATAGATAGATAGAAAGACAGATAAATAGATAGATATATAGGTAGATAGACCGACAGACGTAACAGATATATAGACTCCGTATGGTCGTGGCCAAAGATGAACTTGATATGCTACTACAGGTAAAGATAGACAGACAGACAGATAGACATATATATAGATATATAGACTTCGCATGGTTGTGGCCAAAAATGAACTTGACATGCTTCTACAGGTTAAGATAGACAAACAGACAGACAGACAGATAGACATATAGATAGAAGGATAGACTTTGCATGATCTTGGATAAAGATGAACTTGACTAGCTTCTACAGGTATGGATAGTTAGACAGACATTTATACTATATAGGTAGTTATAGATTGATATACTCAATATGTAATGTTTGGTTGGAAGGACGGACATACCTCGTATAAAGATTAGCTAGGTATACTACTAACAAATTAAAATAATGTTTTTTTTTGCTAGGAAAATATTTTATTTTCAGCATCCTGATATCCAGTCCAGAAGGGTCCCAATCCTGTTTTTTGCCAACAAAATGGATTTGAGGGATGCAATGTCCAGTGTTAAGGTTTCACAGACCCTAGGTAAGTAGATTTATAATACCGGATATCCGGCTGATTTCTAATACTGGATATCTGGTAATGTGCCGGATATCCGACCGGACAAACGGAAATTGAAGAAACAAAAAAATTTCTTCATAGAATGGTGTTTTATTCCATAAAATAAAATTTTTTTTACGAGTTAGATGTCATCTTATGAAACAAAGGGGGGGGTCCGTAATGACATCTATTCGTAAACCGTGAGCAAAATGGTCTAAATATTTAGCTAGACCCTTCAAACTTGGTATATAAGCCTAGTCCTATAGGTATTACATCTAAATGGCAAAAAAATCCAAAAATTTTTATTTTAAGGTTAGGTTAGGTAAGAAAAACCCTGCGGAAATGGGGTTTTTAGGCTTTTTTGGGTCTATTTTGATGTGGAAACTTACCTTAAATTGTTTTTTCTTAAAGTTTTAACTTAAATACACTGTGTCTATTCATATGGACATTATTTAAGATGATTCAGCAAGTCGAAGACCGACCCCAGGGGGCTAAGTGGGTGGCCCGCAGGGGTTAAGTGCATTTTCCCCAATATATATGTTGTGATACATCAAATTATAGGTTTTTTAGGTCAAGGAACTCAAATTCAGAGCTTAAATAAGCATTAGACTAATCTGAAGCTAGCCCCAGCGGGCTAGGTTGGTGGCCTGCAGGGGTTAAGTGCATTTTTTCCAATGTATATCTTGTTATATATCAAAATATAGGTTTTTTAGGTAAAGAAACTCAAATTCTCAGCGAAAATTAGCATTAGACTAACATGAAGCTAACCCCCCCATGGCTAGGTTGGTTTTCTGCAGGGCTTAAGAGCATTTACCTAACCTAACCTAGAAACTTACTTATATTTTACAGGTTTTTTTCTTGAATAAACTGTGTCTATTAATGAGGACTTTATTTAAGATGATCCAGCAAGTTGGGGACTGACCCCAGCGGGCTAGGTGGGTGGCCCGCAGGGGTTAAGTGCATTTTTCCCAATATATATGTTGTGATACATCAAATTATAAGTTTTTTAGGTCAGTAACTCAAATTCAGAGCTAGAATTAGCATAAGATTAATCTGAAGCTAGCCCCAGCGGGCTAGGTCGGTGGCCCGCAGGGGTTAAATGCATTTTTTTTAAAAGTATGTGTTGTCATACATCAAATTATAGGTTTTTTAGGTCTTTACAGCTAATAAAAGTATCAGACTAATCTAAAGCTAGCCCCAGCGGGCTAAGTGGGTTGCCTGCAAGTCTTAAGTGCATTTTACCTAACCTAACCTAACCTAGAACCTTACTTGTTTTTGTAGGGTTTTTTTCTGGAGTAAACTGTGTCTATTTATGAGAACATTATTTAAGATGATCAAGCAAGTCGGGGACTGATCCCAGTAGGCTAAGTGGGTGGCCCGCAGGGGTTAGGTGCATTTTTAAAAAGTATGTGTTGTCATACATAAAATTATAGGTTTTTTAGGTCCAGAAATTCAAATTTAGAGCTAATAATAGAATCAGACTAATCTGAAGCTAGCCCCTGCGGGCTAGGGGGGTTGCCTGCAAGGCTTAAATGCATTTTACCTATCCTAACCTAGAATCTTACTTTTTTAAAGATTTTTTAAATAAATAAACTGTGTCCATTCATGAGAACATTATTTAAGATGATCCAGCAAGTCGGGGACTGACCCAGGCGGGCTAGGTTTTACTTAGATACACAGTGTTCATTCCTAAAGCCATCATTTAAAAGATTCTTCATACAGGAGGCTGACCCAAGGAGGCTAGAAGAAAGGCCCGCAGGGGGTTAATTAAAATTTTTCAAAAGTATTTACTGCATCAAACTACAGTTTTAGTTAGGTCAAGAAGCTAAAATAAGATTTTTCAGATTCCGATGATTTGATATAAAAATTTGAGTTTCTTGACCTAAAAAATCTAGGTATAATTTGATGTATGACAACACATACTTTAGAAAAAATGCACTACACCTCTGTGGGCCACCCACCTAGCCCACTGGGGTCGGTCCCCAACTTGCTGGATTATCTAAAATAATGTCCTCATTAATAGAAACAGTTTATTCAAGGAAAAAACCAAAAGAATAAGTAAGTTTCTAGGTTAGGTTAGGTAAAATGCACATAAGCCCTGCGGAAAATCTACCTAGCCCGCGAGGGGCAGCTTCAAGTAAGCCTTATGCCAATTTTAGCTCTGAATTTGAGTTTCTTGGCCTTAAAAACCTATATTTTGATATATAACAAGGTGTATATTGGAAAATAATGCATTTAACCCCTGCGGGCTACCGACCTAGCCCGCTGGGGCTAGCTTCAGATTAATCTTATGCTAATTCTAGCTCTGAATTTGAGTTACTGACCTAAAAAACTTATAATTTGATGTATCAAAACATATATATTGGGAAAAATGCACTTAACCCCTGCGGGCCACCCACCTAGCCCGCTGGGGTCAGTCCCCAACTTGCTGGATCTTCTTAAATAAAGTCCTCATTAATAGACACAGTTTATTCAAGAAAAACCTGTAAAAATATAAGTAAGTTTCTTGGTTAGGTTAGGTAAATGCTCTTAAGCCCTGCAGAAAACCAACCTAGCCATAGGGGGGTTAGCTTCATGTTTGAGAATTTGAGTTTCTTTACCTAAAAAACCTATATTTTGATATATAACAAGATATACATTGGAAAAAAAGCACTTAACCCCTGCGGGCCACCAACCTAGCCCGCTGGGGCTAGCTTCAGATTAATCAAATGCTTATTTTAGCTCTGAATTTGAGTTCCTTGACCTAAAAAACCTATAATTTGATGTATCACAACATATATATTGGGAAAAATGCACTTAACCCCTGCGGGCCACCCACCTAGCCCCCTGGGGTCGGTCCAAGACTTGTTGAATCATCTTAAATAATGTCCATATGAATAGACACAGTGTATTTAAGTTAAAACTTTAAGAAAAAACAATTTAAGGTAAGTTTCCACATCAAAATAGACCAAAAAAAGCCTAAAAACCCCATTTCCGCAGGGTTTTTCTTACCTAACCTAACCTTAAAATAAAAATTTTTGGATTTTTTTGCCATTTAGATGTAATACCTATAGGACTAGGCTTATATACCAAGTTTGAAGGGTCTAGCTAAATATTTAGACCATTTTGCTCACGGTTTACGAATAGATGTCATTACGGACCCCCCCCTTATGTATGTTTTTTCAAATATGCAAATAACATTCAAAAAGATGCATATTTTGTTTTATAAGTTGACCTCTAACTCTTCAAAAAAAAATTGATTTTTATTTTTTACCTGTACAGAGAGCACCTGGAGGCCTGGAGCTCCAGAACCTGGAGCCCTTTCCAAAAAATCTTAAAACTTGGGAAAATTTATCATATAAGAATGATTTTATCATAATAACCTATCTTCTCAGTCTAAAGATAAAGCCTATATACCAGGTTTACGCAAATGTGTCAGAACCCCCCCCCCCCCCCCCTTACAGCAAAGTGTACGAGATACATTGATTTCACAATTATGATTATTTTAGGATTAGAAAGAATTCACGACAAGCCTTGGCATATCTGCGCCAGTAATGCTGTCACGGGCGAAGGCCTGCAAGAGGGGGTGGAGTGGCTTACAGGTAAAAGACAGATGGACGGATAGATGCCTGACTTACAGACAAACGTATAGATATTCAGCAATGACTAGGTAACAATGTGATGCAGATTCAGGCGAGGGTGTGCATTGCTGCAAGAGGGTATTGAATGGCTTACAGGTGAACAGACAGACAGACAGATGGACGGATAGATAGATACCTAGATGCCTGACATACAGACATACGGATAAATCTTCAGCAATGACGAACAGTGTAATGTAGGTACAGGCGAAGGCCTGTAAGAAGGCGTGTGGAGTGGCTTACAGGTAAACAGACAGACAGACGTACAAATATTCCGCAATTGCAGACACTGTATTGCCTGCAAAACTAAGAGGATGTTGTACCTTTCATTAGAATTGCGGGTCACCTTGTAATGTATGCACTCAACTGTGCGCGAAGCTTAAAGGATGTGTCTCCATGTGTATCTGATTCCTAACTTTAGAAAATCAAGGCTACATACTTGCAATACGAAGGTGTAGATAGGTAGACCGATAATTAGATTTATTGATTTGATTTTCTGACCCTCCAAAAGTGACTATAGTGTTGCTCCGCTTTCCACATTGTCATTATACCTTGTCATTACATGAATCTACAATGCATAAAATCTATGAGACACTTCTTAACAAACTACATTATTTGTTATCTAATAAACGGACATATTGGTAAAGTTAATAAATACAAATTTTTATTTTAGGTCAAATAAAAGATGGGATGACAGGGAAGAGATAGAACTAATAGAAACAAATTAACTAGTGGTTCCTAAAGTTATTCAATATCAAACTGTGACAATGAATTACATTCTTAGCTCTACTGTCATACTACTAATAATTTGTTCCAATAGTTATTCAATTCCATAGTATGCATGCATGCCAGAAGACTTTTTTGGTTGCTAGCCTCCTATTGTGCTGTCAAATCTATGCATTTATAACTTTAGGAACCACTAAAACTCTCGCACAAGAGTTAACTCAAATGTGTTATAAGAAAATGG
Organism: Acartia tonsa; assembly: GCF_053477335.1. Lineage (NCBI taxonomy): Eukaryota > Metazoa > Arthropoda > Copepoda > Calanoida > Acartiidae > Acartia > Acartia tonsa. The sequence goes on from NC_137273.1 coordinate 28,695,679, forward strand.
GATAGTTCCATGAAGATCATATAATCAAAGGGGATAGTTGCACGAAATGCATTTAAATTTAGTAAATTGCATATTTTTTTCTGTTCAATGGATTGAATTACATCTACAGGGCATATGTTTGATGGTTTATTTGTAACTTATGCTTGAATTCATTTTTCTTAAATGCTCTTCATGCAACTATCCCTTTATAGTTATACCATGTAGTTCTTGAATTATGTTAGATAGGTAACTTTTTTTCAATACCTACTTCATGTATCTATCCCCCCTATGGCTTTTTTACCCTTCTGAAAAGCCATAATCAATCCGAGCCATACCTAGTAAAATTTTCTTCAGTATTATTTGTTTAAATGTTGTCAAAAATATATTTATTTATAACAGTAAAGCACAGTAAACTCAGATTAATCTTAATTTAGAAAATTTATTCTGGTAATAATCACATGGCAAGAATATTTGGATTTCCCATTTCAGCATGATCAATATTGTGATAATAGTTATTTCTCGCTTTGTATTATAAACATCTTTCCGCGGATACAAAATGTACAATTATGTACAAGATTAAAACCATTTTTTTTTATCCCCGGGTTAAAAAAACTGGTTGTAATCTTATGATTGCACCTTTTATATCCGTAGAAAAACTGGATATAATATACGATGCTAGACATAATTTTTCCATATGGCTGAGAACCGGTTGTAATCCACTGGATATTAATCGATTTCAAAGCAATTTATAGGGAAATAATATTTCAACTTAAGTTTACTTGAGTCTTTATATGCTCTGCTTTACAATTTTTTTCTGATGATTTTACTTGTAAGTTTATAGTGTTCCCCATAACTAGTTAATATACTGTACTAGGGTTGGGCCGGATATCCGGTCTGGCCGGATATCCGGTCTGGCCGGATATCCGGTCATTTTCACTATCCGACCGGATACCGGATATTAAAACTATCCGGTTACATGATATCCGGTTGGATATCCGGTAAATTGCCGGATAAAGAACGTTGGCCAGATATCCGACCGGAACCGGATATCCGGCATTAGAAATCAGCCGGATATCCGGTATCCGGCCCAACCCTATACTGTACATCATCATAGTAAATATGTTATCAAGCTATAAAAAAAAAACAAGGATGACAACCTCCATTAAAAGCGAAGGTAAACAAATTAGATAAATTGACAATTTAACAAAAAAAATACTTTTTTAAACTGATAAAGATGAAAAACCCATGCTTTTAACATATTGTTTAATTGTTTTATGAATCAAAATTTCCAAAATATAACGTACTGCCCTTTTGATAATGACTAGTGTTGCTACGCTTCCATTATAATTTCACATGAATGACCCTATTACATGTAGAAAAGCTTCGCTTTTAAAACTAATTATTTAATCAATAGCTAAAATTATGAAAATAGATTACTTGATAACCTCTATATAATCAATCATTAATTAAAAATTTTGAATTTTATTTGAAAAAGAAATTATAATTTACTGGGACAAAATTGAAAATTCAAGATTATTTATTTCTCGCATTATATTAAACAACTTTCCGCGGATATAAAAATGTACAATTATAAGATTAAAACCTGTTTTTTTAGCCCCGAAATGCTGAAGGATAAAATACGATTCTAGATTCTGTATGGCTGAGAACTTAACCGTTTCTATTCCATCGGATATTAATCGGTTTCGAAGCGATACGGGAAAAGAATTTACGGCCAAACGGATGTCGTTCGCATATATTATTAGAACTACTAAACTATTAGAAAACAAGTATGACAACATCCATAAAAGCGAAGCTCTGAAACGATAGGACAAACGGAAATTAACACTTGTATAGTGTCAGAACTTAACAATCAGAATATAAATAAGAGTCAAAGCCAAATTGTGAGTAAATTTGTTGAAAAACTTCTTGTTAAAGTATAATGTTTATGGACTGGACATACTTACATTTTTAGGACTTGATTATAGATTTGCATTGCTTATAATATTGTACTTTGTTGTCCCAGGAATCAGTATACCAAAAATCACAACAATTGGATAATTAGATCACATAAAAATTTGTTGATAAAAAGTAAAAAATCAACATGCTTAAAATCTGCGTAGAGACATTCTGGTACCTAATGATTAAAGAGTTGCTACGCTTTCTAAATCGTACCTAACTGCTATAGGACTCACCATGCAAAGTTTGAAATCGATAGGACAATTCTAACATGCCTAAATTAATGAAAAAAGCTTTCCGTCTCAGCCGCACGGACAGACGTACGGACGGACCGACCATAATTTTAGAAAATTATTAGGGAAAATTGACCTTTTTCGCGTATTTGCGTGCGTCTGTTTTGCCATTTGTGTAAAATCAAATTAAAATTGTTCCATGTGTTAAAAATATTAGAATATAAAAAAAACTCTAATATTTCATGCCTTATCTTCATTCTTATCATTCACATTACTCATATATTTTATACTGTTGGGTTGGGCCGGATATCTGACCAACGTTCGATATCCGGCCGGATAACCCGATATCCGGCATTAAAACTCAGCCGGATATCCGGTTTCCGGCCGGATATTGAACATGTCCGGATATCCGGCCCGACCCTATTTTATAGTATCTAAAAATACTACATCTATATACAATATACATTATACAATACTAAGATTCTTGAATTCTTGATTTCTGTAGATTTTATGCCAGCTACTGTGTTGTTATACTAATTTAACTAAATGACTTTAGACCCCAAATAACTGTGTAGTATAAACAAACTCAGACAAGTACGATAACGTGCATAAAATGGATACAGAATACGGGGATATTGTAACAGTGGAATTTTTGTCGTTAAGTGTTGATTGTTAATATAGTCCTCTGATGTATGTCAATACGTTACCCCATGGTTAGGGTAGTCATATTATCGGAGGGAGGGGGGGGGGGTATCGTTATATTAGCCAACTGTGAGAAACATTTAATCAGGGTATGCGAGAATCTCTTACAATATCCACGTTTTCTATATCCATTAAAGCAAAACTTCTTCATTTCTATGATAGTGTCAATAATGGGCTTAAAACGGGACACCTGCCATACACTATAAGACCAGGGTGATGTAATAGTTAAGTAGCTTCCACGAGAATTGTAAGTCAACTTGAAATAAAATAAAAAAATAAAATTTTAGCTATGTTTTTGTAATAAACGGATTGCTGTGACTTATAGAGTAGCTTCGCTAGGACAATATCAAACACATCAGCTTAAATTCTTAGGGATCTAAAAGATAAGACAATGGCTGATTAAATGGTGTATATCTCCAATGATGATTACCCACAAAATTAACACTTATGTAGATTAAAATTAGTGGTTGAAAAGTTTTAACACTCACCTCAATAAATCAAAATTTACTTAACTCTCCATAGTTGTTAAGCCAACGAATAGGGAAACGTTATTATTAAACTTTTGGGACGAGTGTAATAAACAGCCCCCAGTTCTCTCTTTCAGTTAAATTCTACTGTCATTCTAAAGGATCTAAGGTCTTTAGTACCCACTTCCTAATCCAAACAAATTAAACAAAAATAGTCTGATAAGAAATTTCAACATGATATGAGTGTGAATTTGGGGAGTGAGTAGACTCAAATTTTCAAAATTGAATTAAAAAAATTCTAAGAGGATAACGCCAAATTAATTATTAAGGGGGGGGGGGAAGTTTTGACACATTTGCGTAAACAGGGAGTATAGGCTTTATCTTTGGACTGAGAGGATAGGTTATTAGGGATAAAATCATTCTTATATGATGAATTTTCCCAAGTTTTAAGATTTTTTGGATAGGCCTCCAGGTTCCGGAGCTCCAGGCCTCCAGGTCCTCTCTGTACAGGTAAAAATTTAAAAAAAATTTGTTTTTTAAGAGTTAGAAGTCAACCTATGAAACAAAATATGCATATTTTTGAATGTTATTCACATATTTGAAGAAAAAAACGCATATTTTGTTTCAAAAGTTGACTTCTAACTCTTCTAAAAAAAAATTTTTTTTTTCATTTTTACCTGTACAGAGAGGACCTGGAGGCCTGGAGCTCCGGAACCTGGAGGCCTATCCAAAAAATCTTAAAACTTGGGAAAATTCATCATATAAGAATGATTTTATCCCTAATAACCTATCCTCTCAGTCCAAAGATAAAGCCTATACTCCCTGTTTACGCAAATGTGTCAAAACTTCCCCCCCCCCCCCCTTATTATACTTGCCTAGTAACAACTTTTTGGCCAAATATTAAAACAAACTAAAAAATCTCTTATCTTTAATATATTATGTACAGTAAATATAAATAGATTTTAAAAATGGTGGATATTTTAGGTATTGTTATTTATTCAACGCGTCGTATTATATATAGTTTTCCGCGTAAAGTAAATGAAAACTTGATGGATTCATTCCAGTTTTGTCGGCCAAAACTGGTATAAATCCCATAATTTTACATTTTTTAATTTTGTGGAAAATACGATATAATACATTATTTTTCAGTATGCCTTAGAACCGATTCTAATCCAGCGGATATTAATAGGTTTCAAAGCCATACTGGAAAAGATCTTTTATTCATATTATAAGCTAGTAAAATAATAATTTCTTATTCAATTTTAAGTTTTCTAATCTATTGTCATATAACTGTTTTTTCGTGTCAGTTTGTATTCTATGATGTAATATTTATACCGTAATTATTTTTTGTGATCAGTTAAATTTTTGTGTTTTTTGTAATGTAAAATTATATCTATACATACATATATGAATGAACAGAGGTTTTAGTAACCTAGTTTATTATTATTTGACTTCATTTTTTCAGATAAATTAAGCATACAAAAATGTTGTTTTTTATATCTTAATTAGCTGCTTGGCCGAAAGCCTGTAAACGGGGAAAGTCGCGAAAAATAGCTTAAACCCTACTCGAGTGTAAATCTTAACTAACCATTTTTTTGGAGGAGGAGGGGGGGGGGGGTAGTATATTTTTATAGGTGGGATTCTCTTTGGAGGGGTACGGTTACTCTTACCCAATATAGCTAAAAAAAACTTCCTTAGACCCAAAAGAAGCTTCACTGTAGAGGAGACTCATATTGGTCCAGCGGGTTAGTGAAATATCCAGGGCGACCACTGCATACTATATATACTATATAGGATGAATTTAGATACTATATCATACTATATGACCAAAATTTACTATATATTATTACCTTTACTTGACCAAAATTTACTATATATCTATAATACAAAGTAGAATGATGTCTGTCCGTCCGTCTGAAGCTTAAGATCTCGGTAACCACTGAACCGATTGGATTCTACTCTTCAGGGTATATACCTACTGGTCCTGTGGTGGTTTTATGCTATTTTCTTGGGGGGTGGGACACCCCCAACCCCCCAAAAAAACAAAAAATCCCCCCCTATTTTTTTTTTTTTTTTTTTTTTTTGCAGAAGATTTCCTAGGTCCTTTATTTTTTTTTGCAGAAGATTTCCTAGGTCCTTTATTTTTTTTTGCAGAAGATTTCCTAGGTCCTATATTTTTTTTTGCAGAAGATTTCCTTGGTCCTTTACGAATTTCACCTTAATTTTTTTTTATCACATCTGGGGGCAAAGCCCCTAGAGGCTAGGGGCGAAGCCGCTAGTACTATATAATATTACATTTATATAACAAAAAACAAATATTGTCAGTTTTGTGACAACTCCTCTTAAGGAGTGTTTTGGTTTATTTTTACAGTAGGTCTTCTCCTATTTCTAGCCCCTGCGGGGGGCTCAAAAGATACTGTGATACGACAAAAATGCATAAAGCTCTAGGTACAGTAAAAAAGAGATGAAGAAAATCCTGTAAAATATATTTTTGTTTCTGATAATGATTTAGATATCAGTTATTTTTCATAGAATTAGCTTAAGGGTGAGGGGGAAATTTTACCACTTTCGCTTACTCCGTGATTATTAGGCTAGGTATCAATGTGGGACTATAGGTTATTTGGGATAAAAGTTTACTTTTGGGTAGTAGTTCACTTATATTAAATAATTTTTTTGGATAAGTTTCCAGGTTCAGGTGCTGCAGGATAAATGGTGGTTTCTGGACAGGTAAAAAAATTGTAAAATTTATAGATCAACTTATTAAACAGAATATGCATCTTTCAGGATGTTATTAACATATCTGAAGAAAAAAAATAAAATTGGCCTCCAAGTTCTGGTCCTGCAGGTCCACTCTGGACTGGTAAAAATTCAAATTTTTGTTTGAAGAGTTAGAGGTCAACCTATTGAACAGAATATGCATCTTTTTGGATGTAATTAACATATCTGAAAAAAAATTTAAATTAGCACCTAGGGTCAAGCCCTGCAGGCCTTCAGGTCCACTCTGTACAGGTAAAAAATCAAATTTCTTATTTTAAGAGTTAGAGGTCAACTTATAAAACAGAATATGTATTTTTTTTGGATCTTATTAACACATCTGAAGAAAATATATAAATCGGCCTCCAAGTTCAGGTCCTGCAGGCCTTTAGGTCCACTCTGAACAGGTAAACAATCAAATTTCCTATATGAAGAGTTAGAGGTCTATTTATATAACAGAATATGTATTTACTTGGATAATATTAACAATCGGGATCCAAGTTCAGGTTCATTCAGAACAGAGTCTACATGGAAGCCTGAAGCACCTGGACCTGGAGGTCAATTGTATTTTTTCTTTAGATATGTAAATAACATCTAAAAAGATGCTTATGGTGTTTTATAAACTAACCTCTAACTACATAAATAAGAAATTTTTATTTTTACCTGTCCAGAGTCCACCTAGAGGCCTGCAGCAACAAAACCTGGAGGTCGGTTGTCATTTTTCTATAAACATATAAATAGCATCTATACAGATGCCTATGTTGTTTAATAAACCTCTAACTCCTTAAATTTAAAATTTTTATTTTATTTGACGTTTTTCAGCGATGATCAGAAAAAGTATTTTTTTTTGTTATGAAAAATAAAAGTTTGTCCTAAAATTTGGCCATCCTAGCTGCAAAATTGGCCGCTCTACAGCTGTTTTAAAATTTAGCGGCTGGCTGCTAAAAAGCGGCTAAGGAGCGGTCTGACTGCTATGACTAGAAAAAGTAATTTTATCTAAAAATACACATGAACCACCAGAAAAAAATTTTACGTCTTTATCTGTACCAGGAGCCGAGATAGAAGGGGGTCTCTTTGAGCCACCCCCCCCCCCCCCTCAATCTATTAAGGTGGGAATTGGGGCCCGATCTGTAAGGGTTAAGGCCAAGTTTTTTTTTTTCCTTCAAATATATAAAGAACATCCAAATATAAGCTCATTTTGTTTAACAAATATACCATTAACTGTTCAATTGAGGGAAGTTTGATTTTTACCTGTCCAGAGTCTGCAGGACCAGAACTTGGAGGCCGATTTAAATTTTTTCTTCAGATATGTTAATAGCATTCAAAAAGATGCATATTCTGTTTTATTAGTTGGCCTCTAACTCTTCAAATAAAAAAACTAACTTGTCCAGAGTGGACCTGGAGGCCTGCAAGTTCAGAACTTGGAGGCCTATTTTAATTTTTCTTCATTTATGTTAATAACATCCAAAAAGATGCATATTTTGTTTTATAAGTTGATCTCTAACTCTTCAAACAGAAATTTAAATTTTTTACTTGTCAAGAAACCACCTTCCAGATAGCCTGCAGCACCTAAACCTGAGACTTATCCAAAAACTGATTAAATATATGTGAAATACTAACCAAAAGTAAACTTTTATCCTAAATAACCTATAGTCTCACATTAATACCTAGCCTAATAATCACAGAGTAAGCAACTTCTATGTGAAATTGCTTTGATAACAGCTATGCTTTGAGTTATTATTGATAATGTATACTATGTATTACTTAATAATTCTAAGTCCGATACTATATCATACTATATGAGTTTTAAAAAATATACTATATATACTATATGGGTTAAAAAAATATACTATAAAAATACTATATTTTTTTTGTTTTGGAGTGGTCGCCCTGAATATCTTAAGCTACGGACGGAAGACATCATGTTTTTTCTATAAAAGGATGGTAGAATAAGGTTTGGACACTTAGTACAGTCACCCCATAACCCATACCTGCATTACTTTTTAAAATCTTCAGTGATACCTTGAAAGCATGATCTTCTTTTAGAGCTTGATCTTTATTTTAGTACATAGTGTAAAATTTTATAGGAATTAATCTAGTTTCACATCACCCCAATAGAAATTTTAGTGCACAAGGAGTAGGGGGGGGGGGGGTGGTTATCCCCTTTCCTAAGAAACACCATGACTCCTCCAAGCTGTAGAATGGTAAAACAATGTTCCCGCCGTCCTTTATTAGTTAGACTGCTAAATCTAAAGGGGTATTTTTTAAGATAATAAAAAATGCGGAATTAAGGTTATACCTTAAATAAGAGAAAATGAGGTACGTATGACTCAGTAGCGAGGCTATTATACATGTAGGCTATGTCTGTCCGTAAAATCAGGTTATACAGTAAACTCAAAATCGTTAAAGTTACTTAGTAATCCCTCATGGCTCGCTGAACTATTAAAAGCAGTTACTGACTTCAATTAGAAACAATAGTAAAAAGTTAATACCCATAACATTTTAATCAGAATATTAATAATATTTTGGCTTTTTGACTATAGGTACCTACGCATAAATAATTAATAACTTAATTTTTAGAATATTGATTGATGCTAAGGATTATTAGGCAGGATATTATAAGCTTAGCACTGTCTTAAAAACGTATGTCTATTTTCAGCATCCTCTATATAAATAGTTTATATGGAAGGGTGTGTTACAATCCCAGGTTGTGTGTTCGGAACATACACTTAAAATTAGGTTTTTATTAGCTTCACTTCTTCCGTATAGATGTTGTTATCCTTAGCTGGATCTTTAAATCATTTTAGTGGTGAGCCAAATTTCAGCCAATCACAGCGCGACATTTCATAAAATGCTGTGCTCTCACCACTAAAATGATTTAAAGATCCAGAGATGGGTTTTTAAAAGATGCCGCGTTTTTTCTCGACATTTTTTACGCTATGAATAACAAGCGCGGCATTCGCGAAATCTAAACAGAGTATACAACTATTTATTTAATTATTTCGCTTTTGTTGGTACAGCTTTTTTAAAACAAAAACAAATTATCTTAAATCCATTTTTGCTGCATATTAATTAATATATCTTTTTAGAGCTATATTAGACATTATACAAATGGTCTAAAATAATAATTTTAAAATTTTGAATTCTTAAGTTGTATACTCTGTTTAGATTTCGCGAATGCCGCGCTTGTATTTCATAGCGTAAAAAATGCCGAGAAAAAACGCGGCATCTTTTAAAAACCCATCTCAGCTCTTGTTTTTATCCAGTGGACAACGGGAGGAAACATATCCTTTGAAAGTAGATATCAATAACTCAGGCAAATTAAGGATATTTTGTTTTCAGAATAAAAATGGTGGTTTCCCCCCCACCCCCTTTTTTGTTGTTGATGGACTGGTGTTATTTTACTTTAGCTCAGTTTAAGTTAGGTTACATTAGGCACTGGGTAACCCAGCAGGATTAGGGCACTGCAGGTTTATTCCAAGGGGTAATTCTTAGCAGAAAAAAATAGCATTCTCTCCCCTTCCCCTTACATTTACAATTTATTTTTAAAATGAGGGGGACGGTCGGAACGGTTCTCTATACTTAGAGAAAAAGCACCAAAATAACTGAAGTAGGTACCTAGGTACTTTATATACAAAATATCCTTATTTTTTAGGAAGTTTTGAGAACGGAGACTGTTCGGGCAAAGTAAAAACATAATAAGAGGGTCATTTTTTTCGCGTAATTAAGTAAAGTTGGATTGTAGTCAAATGCTCTTATTAGGTCAATCTGTTCTTAATTATGTACCATCTCATCATATATATATATTATATTTGGTTATAAATAAAAACACTTTGACTTAATGGGAGTATTTGACCGCAACCTAACTTTATGGGATTAAGCTAAAAAAAATTACCCTCTTTGCTACCCCAAAAAACAAGAATTTCAACATCCATATCGTAAATACAATAGTTTAATATAAGAATATAGTAGATGTATACTTAATAAATAGATACCTAGGAAATTCTATTCTATAAACTTAAGGGGGGGGGGGGGAAGTTTGTACAGTTATAGGAAATGAAATTCAGTATAAAAGTTTGGGAGGGCCGTGTGGGCTTGTTTTTATAGTTATCAACCTAATTCTTTTTGTAGGCTCTCTTATATGACTGGATGTACACATAAAACTTTGAAAATTGAATTTCGGCACTTTCCTTCTTGGGGCTTGTGGAGCACCAAAACCCCCCAAACGCTAAAAATATGAGTTCTGAGCTTATTTTTAAAGATATCAACCTGATTTTTTTTAAATAATACTTTTTTAACATAACTGAATCAACGAACCATTACAGATTTCATTTTGGAACTTTCCTTCTAGGGACTTGTGGAGCAAAAGACCCCCAAAAACTAAAAATATGCGTTCTGAGCTTATTTTTAAAGATATCAACCTGATTTTTTTTTAAATAATACTTTTTAACATAACTGAATCAACGAACCATTACAGATTTCATTTTGGGACTTTCCTTCTAGGGGCTTGTGGAGCAAAAGACCCCCAAAAACACAAAAAATATGCGTTCTGAGCTTATTTTTAGAGATACCAACCTGATTTTTTAAAAAATAATACTGTTTTAACATAACTGAATCAACGAACCATTACAGATTTCATTTTGGGACTTTCTTTCTAGGGGCTTGTGGAGCAAAAGACCCCCAAAACACTAAAAATAAGAGTTCTAAGCTTATTTTTAAAGATATCAACCTGATTTTTGTTATTGAAACTTTTTTAACATAGCCGAACTAAGGAACCATTACAGATTTAATTTTAGGACTTTCCTTCTAAGGGCTTGTGAAGCAAAAGACCCCCAAAAACACTAAAAATATGAGTTCTGAGCTTATTTTTAAAGATATCAACCTGATTTTTTTAAGGAAACTTTTTGAACATAACCAAACTAGGGAACCATTACAGATTTCATTTTGGGACTTTCCTTCTAGGGGCTTTTGGAGCAAAAGAACCACAAAACACTAAAAATATTAGTTCTGAGCTTATTTTTAAAGATATCAACCTGATATTTTTAAATAATACTTCTTTAACATAACCAAACTAAGAAACCATTACAGATTTCATTTTCGGACTTTCCTTCTAGGGTCTACTGGAGCAAAAGACCCCCAAAACACTAAAAATATTGGGACTTTCCTTCTAGGGGCTTGTGGAGCAAAAGAACCACAAAACACTAAAAATATTAGTTCTGACCTTATTTTTAAAGATATCAACCTGATTATTTTAAGAACACTTTTTTAACATAACCGAACTTGGTAACTTTTACAGATTTCATTTAGGGACTATCCTTCTAGAAGCTAGTGGGGCAAAAGACCCCCAAAAAGTAATTTTAGTGTTTTTGGGGGTCTTTTGCTCCACAAATCACAAGAATGAAAGTCCAAAAATGAAATCTGTAATGGTTCGTTGATTCGGTTATGTTAAAAAAGTATTATTTGAAAAAATCAGGTTGATATCTTTAAAAATAAGCTCAGAACTCATATTTTTAGTGTTTTTGGGGGTCTTTTGTTCCACTAGACCCTGAAAGGAAAGTCCAAAATGAAATCTGTAATGGTTCCTTAATTCAGGTATGTTAAGAAAGTTTTCTTTAATAAAAATCAGGTTAACATCTTTAAAATAAGCTCAGAACTCATATTTTTAGTGGTTTTGGGGTCTTTTGCTCCACGAGCCCCTAGAAGGAAAGTCCCAAAATGAAATCTGGTTTGTTGATTCGGTTATGTTAAAAAAGTATTATTAAAAAAATCAGGTTCATATCTTTAAAAATAAGCTTAGAACTCTTATTTTTAGTGTTTTGGGGGTCTTTTGCGCCACAAGCCCCTAGAAGGAAAGTCCCAAAAGAAATCTGTAATGGTTCGTTGATTCGGTTATGTTAAAAAAGTATTTTTTTAAAAAATCAGGTTGATATCTTTTAAAATAAGCTTAGAACTCATATTTTTAGTGTTTTGGGGGGATCTTTTGCTCCACAAGCCCCTAGAAGGAAAGTCCCAATATGAAATCTGTAATGGTTCGTTGATTTGGTTATGTTAAAAAAGTATTATTTAAAAAAAATCAGGTTGATATCTTTAAAAAAAAGCTCAGAACTCATATTTTTAGTGTTTGGGGGGTTTTTGTGCTCCACAAGCCCCAAGAAGGAAAGTCCCAAAATGAAATCTGTAATGGTTCGTTGATTCAGTTATGTTAAAAAAGTATTATTTTAAAAAATCAGGTTGATATCTTTAAAAATAAGCTCAGAACTCATATTTTTAGTGTTTGGGGGGTTTTTGTGCTCCACAAGCCACAAGAAGGAAAGTCCCAAAATGAAATCTGTAATGGTTCGTTGATTCAGTTATGTCAAAAGAGTATTATTTTTAAAAAATCAGGTTGATATCTTTAAAAATAAGCTCAGAACTCATATTTTTAGTGTTTGGGGGGTTTTTGTGCTCCACAAGCCCCAAGAAGGAAAGTGCCGAAATTCAATTTTCAAAGTTTTATGTGTACATCCAGTCATATAAGAGAGCCTACCAAAAGAATTAGGTTGATAACTATAAAAACTAGCCCACACGGCCCTCCCAAACTTTTATACTGAATTTCATTTCCTATAACTGTACAAACTTCCCCCCCCCCCCTTAGTTTTTTGTCTGTAGCTCAGGGGTGTATATTCTGCACAAGATTTATTTTTTTTCCCTGCTACAATTTTTTTTATTTTTTCCCCCCCTTAGTTTTTTCTCACCAAGTAGGGGGAAAAATGGAAAAATATTTAAAAAACTCTATATTTTATTTATTTTATCCCTCCTACAACACATTTCTTTAGTTTTTTTCCCCAAGGAGGGGGGGGGGGGGGGAGGGGAATGGAATAAATGTTTTCAGTTTCTAGATTTTTACATTTTTTTTCTCTCCAACCACTTATTTTTTATTTCCCCCCCCCCCCCCTGAGCAGGGGATCCCATGTAGAATATACACCCCTGCTGTAGCTAACCACTAAACCGACATGGCTGTCCTTTACAATGTATCTTCTCTTAGGTTCTGAGAAGGTTTATAACTATTTTGGGGGAGGGTACCACCAAAGAGAAATCGCTAATAAAAAAATTACCCACCCCAATAAATTTATTCAAAAAGTTTTACGAAAATTTAATTTGAAATGGGGCCCCCACGGGGGTAACTAACCCTTCCCTCCCCCCTCAAAAGCCTCTAGGGGCAAAACCGTTAGTATTTCATTAAGGGTTGTGAATTTATTCAATATCTTATGTTCTAGTAAACTAACAATAGCTATCATTGGATTTCAACCTCAAAAATTCTCCTATATATTGTTTACTTTCTGCTTGTAGTAGTAGCTGGACGTACACATATACTTCCTATTACTAACCAGTATAATATTTTAAATTTAAGGAACCTAAGAGGACAACAAGCATTGTAAATATTATCAAAGATAATGGCATTGTTATTGGTAAGTTTACATCTTTTAATGGAAAGTTGCATGAAGTGCATTTAACAAGTTAAAGCAAGCATAAGTTACGGGATTATCATCTAACATACCTATACGATTTTGTATTACAAACAATAAATAGCAATCAATTAGGCACCACCAAAATAGTCTTCATGCTGTTTTTGTGAAAATAGGACAGCCATATAAGTTGCAAATATACCTACCAAAAATATGATTTTTAAGTCTTGATATTTTAAAATTTACGTGGAATAAAATTGAAATTCTTTTAAATATATGTCCTATAGATGTAATTTAAACTATTAAACAGAAAAAAAATATACTCTCTAATATACTTTGTCTGTCCGTCAGTTCTTCCTTTACGCTAGATCTATTACTAGATTTTTAAATTTTCATTATTTTCTCGACTCGTATTCTAGTTACCATCAAGTTTCATTGAGATTTGCCTATTGGTTCGATTCCTAGATTTTTAAGTTTCCCCTAATTTTTAAAAGATTTCGTGATTTGTTTTTAATTCAATTCATATTATTTAAGCTTCGCTACTTATGGATGTTGTCATCCTTGTTTTCAGGATTATCAGCTGTTGTGTTAGTTTCACTGGTTATATCTTCTGTAGCATTATGTAAAATTAACAACTTTAACTTAGATCAAGTAAGTAAAATTATTTTCCCTATCTCTTCGAAACCGATTTATATCTGGTGAATTAGAACCGGTTCTTAGCCAAAGTGAAAAATTAGGTCTAGCATCATATTTTGTATCCAGTTTACTACGAATATAGAATTGTACAATTTATAACCGTGGAAAGCTGTTTATAACACGATGCGAGAAATAACTATTATAATATATATAACAGCGAAGATACTTATCATATATAAAACATTCTATCATGTAACACAAAATTTCATTAAGCCATATTTCTTATATATATTTCCACTGCCATCCCCCTCTTCCCTTTGTGCAAAATAGAGTTAAGACAGTCCTGGACTGACACTAATCTTCCCTGGAAGTTGTGCACTACTTTTTTTAATTTGTTGCTTTCCAAGAATTGAAGGGTATTTAAAGAATTACTATAACAAATGTATACCATAGGTAGTGCAGCTCAAGAACACACTCAAAAAATGCTTATTACCAGAAAATAATAAAAAAAATCCAAAACGCACTTTTGCTATTTTTATCTTACTTAAACAATTACAATCACAACATCATATAAGTCCAAGAGTAGGGGTAAAGGGGTATTTTACCCCCTCAAAATTAAAAAATCACATTAGATAGGCCCCCTTAAATTTTTGACACCCCTTATTTTACCCCCTTAAAAAAATCTTAGACATAAAAAATTATTGGGTAGTGCTGGGTTATTCCGGTAAATTTTTTGCTTCAACTTAAAAAAAAACATACTTCCCAAAAACTTTTTCTTGTTTTTAAGAGTGCAAATGAAAGATATGGCAATAACGAAGAAGCCTGTCTTGGTCCCGTTAAGATCTCGCAACTAAAAGTCGGTCAAAAATCGGTTTAAAGGGCGGCGGTTGGCCTATACCGGAATAACCCCACCGGTGGGGCTATTTCGGTCAGTTGAATTTGGGGGGTAGGAACACCCCCTTAAAATATTTTTTTTTAACATTTTAAACTATGAGTAGAAAGCTGAGGTCATTAGCTTTCTAACGGTACTAGTCGCATGCAGATCAGACAATTTTTTGACAACATTTTTCCAATTTTTAAAAAGTCGGTAAAATCGCAAAAAAAACATCAATTTTTTTCATGCAAACTTTTTAAAAAAATCATACTTTTTATTATATGATAAGGTTTTTTAAAGCTTTATACATAAATTAGAGGCAATTTCTGATTCGCAGGTCTTGGAATTTCTTGAAAAAAGTGATTTTTTCCCCAAAAATTTTTAATTTTAAAAATCCTGCCAGTTTTGACAGCAGTTTTTGATACATTTTTTCTTGTCTCAAATTAGCGGATTGACCTACTAGGTGTCTAAAGATGCAAAATTACATGCCTGACAATTAACTCGAAATGATATGGGGTCTAACTCTAATATTTCAACACATTTTATGCAACAGGAATTTTGAAAATGCAAAATCTTGAATATGTACTCTAAATCTTGGAGATAGAACCCATATCCTGCGGAGTTTTTGTTAGGACATGCAAAGAGCTTTCTATAGACACCTTAAACACCTTTCTAGCTTAATCCTAGCCGATTTGACATAAAAAATCCAAACCGCGCAAAAATCGCGAACACCCTCTTATACGAAAAAGATGCAAGGGTTTCATTTGGAATTTTAAATCTTCTAGCGGTCTTTCTAATAGACATACCCCTTCTTACATGAGCCAATGCAGCTGATACATCTTCAGGCAAATATTTAAGGCGTTCCTTTGGGTGATATACTCTTCCCATTACTATAAAAATGTGTCTGAAAAATTTTAAATGTCTTTACAAATTGAAAAGCTTAGGCAACAAAACATGACATAATACAAGCAGTAAAATGACTAGTAATGTACATCACACAACAGGCAAGGCAATGATTAAAGCTTAGGTCATGCATTTAGGTTAACCTAATGTTTAATTTAGGTTGTTTATGCTTCCAGATCACCTAAATTAAACATTAGGGTATTATACAGTTATAAATACAGTAATAAAAAAAAGTAAAAAAAAGTGACCGGAATAGACCATTTTTTTTAGACGAAAAAAAAATTATGAAAAAATCAAGTTAGAACAACGCCTTCAATTGCAAACGATAAATGAATGCCATATCTTTCATTTACAAAAACCCGGAGGTCGCTAGGACTTACCATTTTTTCACAATTTTAGGTTGAACATGGCTTATTTTAAAAAAAAAATTTTGCATATTTTTTGCAACTTTTTGAGGGCAAAAAAATCATAGAAGGAGTGATCTGACAAAAAGTAAGAAATGAAAGTATAGGCAATAAACTACAACTTTGCTTTTCTGAAGATCTCTCGCAAACGTTTAGAACACCGGTAAAAAAACGGTTTTTAAAAAGTTGGTCGATTGACCGGAATTGTACCCCCCGACCGCATTAACCCCGCACTACCCTAATATTTTTAAATTTATTTCAATTTTAAAATATTTTTCAGGGTGCAACATCAAATCCTGAGGAACTAAGGTAACTTTACTTAATTTAATAGAGAGGGGTTTCAAGTAGGGGGTGGCGTTCCAACACAAATGGGACATATGTCATGGAAATAGGCGGAATGAAATGTCGTCTTCAAAAATAGACAATGAAACTTCCCTTTTCTGCTTCTTCAAATGTAAACAAAAATCAAATTAACACACAAAAACAAATGTACAAAAACACATTGATAGAAGACAACATGTCCAAATTGTCTATTTTGAAGTCGACATTTCATTCCACCTATTTCCGTGACAAGTGTCTCATTATTGTTGGAACAGTGGGTGGATTTTTTGTAGATTAGATCCAGAGAGGTTCACAGTTTAATTTATATTTTATTTGTTTTCTATACTTTACTTTCTACACAATTTCATGTTTTTGATTTATATTAACTTGTAATCCTCACATAAAAGTAACAGGGTGTTTGTCTGTCTGTATGCTTGTTTGTACTGAAGGATCTGTTTTGCAATGTTACTTCTCATAGGTCCTGGGAAGGTTATAACTATTATGGGGGATTCATCATCCTAAAAGAAATCGTCTATAAAAAATTACCCCCCCCACCTCCAAATTTTCTTTTTTAAAAAAAATTAAAAATGGAATGTCGACTTTCCCTACCCCACCAAAAGTGCACCTAGAGGCGTAGCTGCTAGTAAG
The DNA here is from genome assembly GCF_053477335.1 of Acartia tonsa. Lineage (NCBI taxonomy): Eukaryota > Metazoa > Arthropoda > Copepoda > Calanoida > Acartiidae > Acartia > Acartia tonsa. The sequence continues at coordinate 28,713,001 of NC_137273.1, forward strand.
TTATATTTTTGTAGTAATTAAAATCTTTACTTATATAAAAGTTAAATTATTTCTTTTAAACAAGCCAAAACTTGGATTTGAGGTAAGAAAGAATTATAGCTAGAAATCTATATTTTCACCGATAATCTTCAAAGTAATTTTGGCCCTACAGAACCTTAAATCCCAAATTAGCTTACTATAGCTCTAAGGGTTCTCGAGTAACCCCCCCCCCCCTTCCTGCCCAAACCATTGTAGTGCACATCCTCCTTGTAAAGCAATTTAGCTATTGGTTAAATGTTTATACAATTGGAGCAGAAAGTTTGTTGTACAGGCGTGAGAGAAGAGAAGCTGCATATGATAATGTGGAATGCCAATACAAAAATCTAGTTAATTGCTACAATAATCAATGTTATGACAGTGTCAATAGGAGAATGTGCTATAAATGGGATGAAAATGCTAGAAATTTAGAATGTTTAATGAATAATTTGTGTCAAGCTAAAGATACAAAAAAATGGTACAACTGTAACGAAGATAATCGGTGCCAAAAAATATGGTCATCCACTTTCGCAAAAGAACACTGGATTGTAATGGACATCCGAGATTCTCTTCCTCGAGTATCAGACCAAAATAACAATATAAACAATGCTGTTAGTCCTGCATCTACAAATGGACAAGTATACCAAGACAGTCCACAAAATGGAGGTCAGAATACGGGGATAGGAAGATATTGGCGCAATAATGGAGATTCTGGTTTATCAGCTATTCAAAATGTTAAGAATACAATGACAAATGCAGCTCAGGGGCTTGTTAATGGAGATTATAGGCAGTCATTTGTGTATAATCAAAATGGAGATCAAAATCAACAGACTGTAGACCATAAGAATTTAAACATTCCAACAACCACCCAAAGACAACATTTTAACAAACCAAACATCAACAGAGATCAAAATTCGCCAACTACAAAGTCAACTAAGGTTTTAAACAGATAATTTACAGAAAATAAAGGATCATTTTTAGGGCAGGGCAGCCATCTGTAGGCCTCAGGGTAATCAACCTTTAACAATTTTATAAATCAGCCGGAAGTCTAAACTGTAGTACCCTGTACGGACTACACTCATATAAATGATAGTTGTTTTACTCTTTTTAAAAGCGAAGCTTTTCTATAATTAGGGTCGGTCCGTCCGTCCGTAACGGATAGCTTTTTTCGTTAATTTAGGCATGTTAGAATTGTCCTATCGATTTCAAATTTTGCATGGTGATTCTTTTAGTAGTTAGGTACGATTTAGAAAGTGTAGCAACGCTATAATCATTACCAAAATGTCCGTACGTCCATTTTAAACATGTTAATTTTTTACTTTTTTAACAACAAATTTTTATGTGATCTAATCATCCGATTGATCTGATTTTTGGTATATTGATTCCTGGGACAACAAAGTATAATGTTATAAGCGAAGCAACTCTATAATCAAGTCCTAAATATGTAAGTATGTCCATAAACATTATCCTGTATAAAGCAATTTTTCAACAAATTTACTTACAATTTTGCTTCAACTCTTATACATTTATATTCTGATTATTCAGTTCTGACACTATATAAGTGTTCATGTCCGTTTGTCCTACCGTTTCAGTGCTTCGCTTTTATGGATGTTGTCATCCTTGTTTTATTACCATTATTAACTTATACCTACCCAAAATATGGTTGTCCCTCTTTTCAAATAAAATTGATATTTTGGAAATATTAAGAGCCTAAGAGGGTCATTTTTTTCGTTTATTTTTTATGTAATCAAACTATTCCTAATTTTGACCAAATGTACATATATGAAATGGTCAAAATTAAGAATAGTTTGACGTAATAAGCGCATTTGACTAAGCGCTAACAAACAACTTAACGGAAAATACATGAAAAAAATGACACTCTTTGTATTTTAACAAAGTTTTAAAATCTTAAGATGCTATTCAATATAAATTATTTGCACTAGAAAAAGGAAAAAAAGAAAGGAAGACTAAGAGAAAGACTAAGGTGAGACAAGCTTTACAGCTTGCCAGCATGTAGTGGGGATAAAGTAATGTATGTATTATTACTTGGATCTTACACCAGATTTTCATGTTCTCTATTAGAGTGAAAAACGCAGTGGGCTAAAATAACGAATCCCCCCTTTGCCCCATCCCCTTCCATCCTAATGGTTGAACGAACTGACCAATAAGGGAGTTCTATGTTAGCAACCTTTTCCCCCTGTCATAACATCCACGTATATTCTATGTCCATCAAAAAAGCTTTTCTACATTGAGCATCAGTCATCATACACATCTGTTATCCAATAATATATCGTCATTTAAATATGATGGAATTATCCTATCCAATGCCATTTTAAACTGTGTGACTTCTATACTGATTTATATAGATTTTTAAAAATATGACAATTAGGACATAAAAATTCATTAGATCACACAGGCATTTTTTAATTATTCCAGCAATTTTGCTTCGAATTCATGTTCATTTTTTTCTGTAAATGTTTGTTTAATTGTTGTCTTATTACTTTAGCTTCTTATTTATGGATGTTGTTATACTTGTTTTTTTTGTACATATTGGGTCTTTTAATAAAAACCGAAAACTGTCATAGATGAGTAGATGTACATATGTATACTACATAGAAATTACTACTTGAGTCAGGTTGTTTTATAGTACTTATAGAACCTTTAATTAGAAAACTGACTCATTAAAACAAATCTATAACTGTTTCTTAAAGTAGGTGAAAGTGTTTATTATACCTAAAAAAATATATATCAGTTTCTAAATTGAAAATGAAAATAATGTAAATACAAGAAGTATTAGGTTAGGCGTTTTTCCAAGCTATTGCATGCTTTGCCTTTCGGTTTTTTTTATTGCACATGGCAGTGATCCCCTGTAAAAAAACGTGGCTTAATTCATAAATTTAGGCATGAATTGGGAATTCTAACATTTTGTTTTGAGCATGATTATAGATAGGTATTTGAAAGAAAAGCATATTAAATAAATATTTTAGTTTCTACCCAGCGGAGGAAATAAGCACATAATCATCAGGCAGGGAGTAAGGGAGGGGACAATGGGCAATTAATTCAATATAAGAGTTATCAAAGAAAGGGCATGAAATCCAGTTTAATTCAATAAATTTGTAGGAAATTATAAAGGGATTATTAATTGAATAATAGATTTCCATAGCGTCATGTAAAGTGAAATCACAACTTGTTTTTGATGAAATATATTGAGGTTTTTTGGTGTGATTTTATATTAAAAGATTATTGGACCCGGCCAGCTGCTAGCAAGAATATGACTGCCCCTTTTTATTCTGTTTATTTCCCTTGTCCCTTGCCCCCACCTCCCTTCTCCCTTCTCCCCGTCTGCAACATTCCAAACTAACACAACGAGTGTTTATTTCCCTTCCCCCCACTTCCGTTATCCCTTCTCCCCGTCTGCAATATTCAAAACATACATAACGAGTAGCGGCATTCTATGCGCAAGTCCCCAAACTCAGTCAGAAACTGCTAAATTCTTGCACATTCCCTTTAAGCCAGTCCCCAAAGTCTGAGACTCCTAAAAATTGAATATTCAATCCATTGTCACCTCCCTTACTCCCTGATCATCAGGGGTCTAAAGGGATAAGACAATATCCGATATGTAGATGTAAAGGGATAGTTGCATAAAGTGCATTTAACAAGTTTGATTGCAATCATTAGTTACAAGAATACCTTCTAGCATATACAAATTTGTATTACAAATTAATAGAAATCAATTAGGCACCACCATAATAGTCTTCATGCTTTTTTTTGTGAAAACTGGAGAGCCATTTATGTTGCATATATCCCAAAAATATAACTTTTTTAAAGTCTTTATGGTAGAAAATTGAAATTCTTTTAAATATATGTCCTATAGATGTAGTTTAAACTATTGAACAGAAAAAAATATGCTGTTTAAAACATTCAGGATTAAATGCACTTTGTGCAACTACCCCTTTCCAATAATAATACACAAAATTACCCCTTCTGTAGCGAAAAGTTAGTGATTGAAACGATTGAACACTCAAGTTAAGAAACCATCTAATCAAAATTCACTAAAGTCCTCAAAGTTGTCGAGCCAATGAACAAGAAAACGTTATTATAAAACTTTGGGGACAATTTTAATAAACAGTCCATTGTCTCCTCTCTCTCTGCATGTCCTTAATTATCTTTGACATTTTAAGATATTGTTAGCTTTCATTAAACAAACCTGAGGTGGATTCTTTAAAAAAAATTACCCAACTAATCGCTTAGTGGGGCAAAATTGTTTTCGTGAAAAATCCACCAAAATCACATTAAAAATCTACAAAAATTAAACAAAATCATAGAAGGGTTATTAACATTAGATTTTATTAAATTTTTGTAGATTTTTTTGTAATTTTGGAGGATTTTTCACGAAAACAATTTTGCCCCACTAATCGATTAGTGGAGCAAATTTTTTTTAAGAATCCACCTCTGATTTTTTTATATTGTAATATTGTATAAAATTATTAAAAACTTTTCTGTTTTACACATCATGAACTAAAATTGGCAGGATGTCTGTCTGCCTGTGTGTTCCAAAATAGAACCTTTTCAGACTCTACTTTGAGACTACGAGAAAGATTTTTTATTAAATTGAGAAGAAATTATCTCTACTCTCCGGAGTCCGAAGTTAAATTGCCTCAAAAAATATCTCTTAAATATACTCAAATTTAAGGTAGTGGATTGCTCCCACCCCACCCCCTCCTAGATTCGTAATTGTTATTATATAAATTAAAATGTAATAATAAAATAATTACCCTAATACTTTATTTGTTTACTAGCGGCTTCGCCCCTAGCCTCTAGGGGCTTTGCCCCAAGAGGTTTAATCAAACCAATTTTTCGTTTTTTAGATATAAAAAAAAATTGGGGGGGGGACTTTTTTTTTTTTTTGGGGGGGGGGGGTAGTCAACCCCACTATTTTAATTTGAGTTTTAAGAAGAAAAAAAATATTTTTACATGTTTTTTTTTTCATTTTTTGGGGGGGTTTGGGGTGTCTCACCCCCCAAGAAAATAGTTATTAACCTTCCCGGGACCTATGAGAAGCTACCCTATAAAAGAGAACCCGATCGGTTAAGCGGTTAGCGAGATCCTTCGCTACAAAAAAAACAGACAGACAGACATCGTTCTACTTTGTATTATAGATTTCAGTGAATGTTTATTATTTTATTTTTCTATTTCAGGAGCTTACAAGATCAAGTCAATAATCTTATTTCTTCCCTCCTAGTAAGATGCAAATATCATCCTAGCTACTCTAGTTTAATAAGTATTATCCAGGCATCTAAAGGGATAAGATAATGGCCGATAAATTGATATACATCCCCTATGATGTTAGACAAAATTACCCCTCAAGCAGAATAATATTGGTAGTTGAAATGTTCGGACACTCAATCTAATGAACTAATAAATCAAAATTCCCTAAAGTTGTGAAGCCAATGAATAAGTAAACGTTATTATAAAACCTTGGGGACTAGTGTAATAAACAGCTCGATGTCCCCCTCACTCCTTAGTATTATCAGTCTCAAAATAGTCACACACCTAATATAGCATTGTTTTTTTTATCAAATAACAAAGAAAGGGGGGGGGGGTGTAATGACATTTAGATTTAAACCGTGAGCAAAATGGTCTAAATATTGAGTTAGACACTTGAAACTTGGTACATAAGCCTAGTTCTATAGGTACTACATCTAAATGGCAAAAAAAATCAAATTTTTTAAATTTTAGGTTAGGTTAGGTAAAAAAAACACTGCGGAAATGGGGTTTATAGGCCTTTTTTGGTCTATTTTGATAGAAACTTACCTTTAATTGATTTTTATTAGGTTTTTTCCCTTGAATGCACTGTGTCTATACACAAGGACATTATTTAAGATTATTTAGCAAGCCGGGGACCGATCCCAGTGGGCTAGGTGAGTGGCTCGCAAGAGTAAAGTGCATTTTTTCTGAAGTTTGTGTTTCATATATCAAATAAAGGTTTTGTGAGTTTTAGTCCAAAACTTGCTGAATCATCTTATATAATGTCCTTATGAATAGACATACAGTATTTAAGGAAAAAAATTAAGAAAAACAATTAAAAGTGAGTTTTACATCAAATTACATTAAAATAGGCCAAAAAAGGCCTAAAAATCCCATTTCCGCAGGGTTTTCTTACCTAACATTAAAATACAAATTTTGAATTTTTGTTTCATTTAGATGTAGTATCTATTAGGACTAGGCTTATGTACCAAGTTTCAAGTGTCTATCTCAATATTTAGACCATTTTGCTCACGGTTTAAGTTTAAATGTCATTACGCCCCCCTCCCTTATATTTTTTTAAATAATGTTCCAAGTAGAGTTCTCTTTATCAGGTTAGCTAAAATCAAAATGATTTTCTTCAATACATTTTAACTTTAACACTTAATGGCTGAACGCATAAAACGTTCCAACACTCCACTCCATTTTTTGGGCCTAATTTCTTTGAGGCATGGTTGGGTGGACATTGACAAACCTGCTAAAACTCTACAGTATCTATGCTACTAAAAATGTCATTTATTTCAGGACAAAGATTTAAAGATTACAAGATTGGAATCTCAAATTAAAGATTTTGATGACAAATTTAGGTAGAGCATTTGATTTCTAAAAAAAAATATTTTCGCTGTGTGGATTTTGTAAATCCTACAATTTTATTATAAGCAATTTTTAAGGTATGCCTTGTTTTCAACAAATCAGCATGAGAATCACTTTCCTACAGTTTTATTCATAATTTTTTATTACTACGACAATAAACTGAAATGGGAATAGCAGCTTCTGCAATATTGCGTAAATTGTGAGCAAGCTTCCAGTCAAATACAATTATTAAGTCTAACTGTTTTTAATGTTGATCTAACGCATATTTAAAACAGTTTGACCTAATAAGCGCATTTGACTGGAATCTTACCCACAACTTTACGCAATACTGCAGAAGCTATACTATTCCCTTTTACTATTATAATTTCCGAATTTCTAATCATTATCTTACATTGAATATGGTGAAAAAAATTATAAAAAAATACAATTTAAATTATTTAGTGATTATAAAAGTGAGATTGAAAGAAAATTTAGCTATCAGATTAATAATTTGAGGTAAAATGAAGTTAACAATCTTTTAAGTTTTCTTTTATCTTTAGAAATGGATGATTATTTTCATTCCAACTAACAACAACTTATAAGACCACAAAATCTCCTCTAACAGCAACTGAACCTAACCTATATCTAATAAAAATCATAAATACAATTTTTCTAAAATCTTATCAATTCTTGTAATTTGGAGTAAGGCACAGATAAATAAACATATATTATATTTCAGCAACATTGTTAATAGAATACCTGAAATTGAAGGAAACATTAAGGTAATACTTTCATGCATATATGTTGAATCAAAGGGCAATTAATAATTTTTTTATGTCTAGCCTTACTTATAAAAGGGGGGGAGGTGTCAATGTTTCGTTGTCAAAGAAGCAGTGACGGCTTTAATAGGTCAAAGTTCCTCATACTTAAAGAAGTATGCTTTTTAATTGTCCAATTGTAGGGTAAATCAACCTCCTTAAGAGGTATGTTATAGGGGGGGGGGGGGGAATTAGACACTCCTCCCCTTGTTCCACTTCCATAATTTTTCTTAAATTATAAATGAGAGTTATTAATAATCATTTAACTTTGATTTAGGACCATCAAATAAGTATTCAGAAAAATTTAAATGACATCAATTCTATAAGGTAAAAATATTTTTCTATAGATAGTGAAATCATGTTTTTATCATTCGGATGAGAATTAATTCTCTTGGGATGATAGTTGCTGGTTGAGCATGAGCATCCTCCCTCCTATCTTATTTTAAAATAAATTGGAAAAGTTATAGGGGCCAGTCTTTCGTTTTTGTGTTTATACTATAGGTTAGGTTACATTTGGAACTGGGTAGTCCCGCAGGGTTAGGGCACTGGCGGTGATAGGCATAGGACAAAAACGTCCTTATTCCTTACAAGGGGGAGGGATATTGCTTCAAAACATCCTTATTTTTATTTTATCGTGTACCTATTGTCTTTTTAGTAAAAATACAACAAGTCAAATAACTGCAGCTGAACAGGTTATTTTTAATATGCTTTTATAATACTAACAAAATGATTTTTGTGCCTTTTTAAAAACGAAGCTTTTCTATAAATAGGGTTGGTCCGTCCGTCAAGGATTGTTATCTCTTTGCGTGTAACAGTTAATTTAGTCCCATTAGAATTGTCCTATCGATTTCAAACTTTGCATGATGATTCCTATAACAGTTAGGTAAAAGCAGAAAGCATAGCAATTTTATAATCGTTACCAGAAAATCACGTTTTTTGGATACTGATTCTTATTACAAGGTAAAAAGTAATAAGCGAAGGGTCTCTTTAATCAAATCCTAAAAATGTAAGTATTCCCTTAAACAGCTTACTGTATTAAGGCAGTTTTTTGACAAATTTAATTACAATTTTGTTTAGACTTAAACATTTATTTTCTGCTTATTCAGTTCTGACACTCTACAAGTGTTAATGTTAGTTTGTCCAACCATTTCAGAGTTTGGCTTTTATGGATGTTGTCATCTTTGTTAAAAAAAATTCGATATTCGCCATTATTTTAAAAATATTTTTATTTAGAAATTCAATCAAGATTTGTTTACAGCAAAGGTAAACTTTTCTACCGCGGCTGCCTGCTATTAGAGATAGAATTTTAAATTTTTGTGAATTATTGTCATTACGCTAATTTGCAAATTTTTTAAAATGTTTTTTTTTCAAATAAATGGACAATTATCAAATGATGAACTTAATAGTTAAACTTTGTTCTATAACCTTCTATTTAGAATGAGTACCTAAATGCAATGTTATTTATTATTTTATTGAATTATGTTTATAGAGAGAAATCTATGGGAGACAAGATAAAATTAATAGTGATCAAAACAATAAGCTTTCAAACATTGAACAGGATGTAACTTCAAGGTTCCAGGTATAAATCAATAGATAGATACTGCAAGGTTCCATGTATAAATGGATAGATAGATAGACACTCCAGGTTCTAGGTATATATGGATGGATAGATAGATAGATAGATAGATAGATAGATAGATAGATAGATAGATAGATAGATAGATAGATAGATAGATAGATAGATAGATAGATAGATAGATAGATAGATAGATAGATAGATAGATAGATAGATAGATAGATAGATAGATAGATAGATAGATAGATAGATAGATAGATAGATAGATAGATAGATAGATAGATAGATAGATAGATAGATAGATAGATAGATAGATAGATAGATAGATAGATAGATAGATAGATAGATAGATAGATAGATAGATAGATAGATAGATAGACACTGCAAGGTTCCATGTATAATGTATATATGGATAGATAGATAGACACTCCAGGTATTAGATATATATGGATGGATAGATAGATAAATATATAAACACTGCAAGGTTCCATGTATATATGGATAAAAAGACATTTCAAAGTTCCAGGTATAGATAGATAGATGGACAAAGATCTGTAGATAGATTATACTTCATGAAGGAAGATCGAAAAAAAGAGACATCTAGAATAATAGACATGCAATCAGAAAGAAAGAAATATATAGACAAATAGTTAGACAATGACATATACATAGCAAGGTTAACATAAAACATGGGTATTAGGACAGACATGGATTGATTTCAAGGGATAGGACAATGAACCCCAAAATTAAGTACCACTTATATTATTATATATTATTGGTGGAAAAGTTGGTGGACTTTAATTTTTTTAAACTTAATCTCTAAGTTTTAATGTTACCAAATGACAGAACAAGTTTATCACTCCTCTTGTTTTCTGTATTACTCTCCCCCCCCCCCCTCCGTTTAGGTTTAAGAGTTTTAAAATGTTCCTCAGGGAGAAGTTAAAATCACGCTAGGTATTGAAAATAACCAAGAGGATCATTTTTTCGCCTAATTCCGTAAAGTTGGGAGTTGGGTTGTCAAATGCTCTTATCAAGTCAAACTGTTCTTTATTATGAACATATTATATATTTACATTTGATCAAAATTAAGAACACTTTGACTTCAACCCAACACCCAACTTAACGGAATTACGCAAAAAATGACCCTCTTTATCAAAAGAATGTAACCCTGATATATTTAGAAAGATATTACAGAGATTTTTGTCTTTTTTAGAATTTGATGTCGAGCTTGAATGATGTTAATACTAGGAGGTAAATATGAGCAATATATTTTTATTTATTTTGATATTTTTATGAGAATGAATGCCCCCTCACACCCCTCACACCCCAGCTATGACTATTCCAGTATGGCCAAGAAACTGGTTGATATCTTTTGGATTGGAACAAGTTAACTGAAAAATCATGTATAGCATCGTATTATATCCAGTTTTCTATGAATATAAAAATGTACAATCATAATCAGAAAATCATTTTTTTTTCCGTGCCTTCGGCATCTTGGGGCTTAATAACTGGCTTTAATCTTATAATAGTACATTTTTATATGCGCGGAAAGTTGTTATGATATGATGCAATAAATAGCTATTCCAGTATGGCTAAAAAACTGGTTAATATTTACTGGATCTTAACCAGTTCTGTGCCATACAGAAAAATCATGTATCGTACCTCGTACTACAGAAAGCTTCCCACGAAATATTAAAATTAATATACCAATTCTGTTGGCCAGATCCTTCGGCTCATTGGGCTCATCAATACGTGAAATAGTCTTTTAATTTTACTATCCGCGGAAAGCTGTCTACAATACGACACTATAACAATTCTGTATTTATGTAATTTGTTTCAATAGGTATTTAATTCCATAGTATGTCAGAAGACTTTTTTTGGTTGCTAGGCTCCTACTGTGCTGTCAAATCTGTGTATTTATAACTTTAGGAACCACTAAAACTCTCGCACAAGAGTTAACTCAAATGTGTTATAAGAAAAAGGGATAGTTCCATGAAGATTATATAATCAAGGGGATAGTTGCACGAAATGCATTTAAACTTGAATTTAGTGAACTGCATATTTTTTCCTGTTCAATGGATTAAATTACATTTATAGGGCATATGTTTGAAGGTTTATTTGTAACTTATGCTTGAATTATTTTTTCTTAAATGCTCTTCATGCAACTATCCCTTTATACCATGTAGTTCTTGAACTATGTTAGATAGGCAACTTTTTAACTTTTTTTTCAATACCTATGATGAAAAAATTACCCAATTGTAAATTTTCTTCATGTATCTATCCCCCTTTGGCTTTTTTACCCTTCTAAAAAGCCATAATCAATCCGAGCCATAACTAGTAAAATTTTCTTCAGTATTATTTGTTTAAATGTTGTCAATAGGTAATATATTTATTTATAACAGTAAAGCAGAGTAGACTCAGATTAATCTTAATTTGGAAAATTTAATTTTTAATTTGAAAATCTGGTAATAATCACATGGCAAGAATATTTGGATTTCCCATTTCAGCATGATCTATATTATGATAATAGTTATTTCTCGCTTTGTATTATAAACATCTTTCCGCGGATATAAAATGTACAATTATGTACAAGATTAAAACCAGTTTTTTTTTATCCCCGGGTTAAAAAAACTGGTTGAAATCTTATGATTGCACATTTTATATTCGTAGAAAAACTGGATATAATACGATGCTAGACATAATTTTTCCATATGGCTGAGAACCGGTTGTAATCCACTGGATATTAATCGATTTCAAAGCAATTTATAGGGAAATAATATTTCAACTTAAGTTTACTTGAGTCTTTATATGCTCTGCTTTACAATTTTTTTTCTGATGATTTTACTTGTAAAGTTTATAGTGTTCACCATAACTAGTTAATATACTGTACTAGGGTTGGGCCGGGTATCCGGTCATTTTCACTATCCGACCGGATACCGGATTGTAAAACTATCCGGTTACATGATATCCGGCCGGATATCCGGTTATCCGGTTGGATATCCGGTAAATTGCCGGATAAAGAACGTTGGCCAGATATCCGACCGGAACCGGATATCCGGCATTAGAAATCAGCCGGATATCCGATATCCGGTATCCGGCTAAAAAAGTATTCGGCCCAACCCTATACTGTACATCATCATAGTAAATATGTTATCAAGCTATAAAATAAAAACAAGGATGACAACCTCCATTAAAAGGTACCTAAACAAATCAGATAAGTTAACAATTTAACAAAAAACTACTTTTTAAAACTGATAAAGATGAAAAAACCCATGCTTTTAACATATTGTTTAATTGTTTAATGAATCAAAATTTCCAAAATATAACGTACTGCCCTTTTGATAATGACTAGTGTTGCTACGCTTCCATTATAATTTCACATGAATGACCCTATTACATGTAGAAAAGCTTCGCTTTTAAAACTAAGGGGGGGGGGGGGTTTAATGCAACCATCTCGTAATCAATGTATAAATGGCACTTAGAATTCGAATTTTGATCTGAAATTTTGCATGAGTAATCCTTGGTAGGTCTATTTTCCCTAAATTGAACAAAAAGTAGGAAAAGTAGCGGCTAACGGCTGGCTGCTCATCCGTTTAGACATTTGTTGGGTATTTTCAAGCGAAATCCATCACGAAACCTCTCTCCACATAATGCTTTTTTCATATCCAAAACGTTTTCAAACTGTTCTAGCCGGAAGTTGCTGGTACTAGAAATCTAAAAAATGTTTTTTTTTGTATCATTTCACATGATTTAAAGCAAAAATATGTTTCAATAAGTTGATTTCTACGTAATTTATGACAAATTTGCCCTAAAAATAGCCAAAAAATGGCTAAACGGCTGAGCCGTTAGCCTTTACTTTTTCAACTTTTTTTTCGATTTAGGGAAAATAGACCTACCAAGGATTACTCATGCAAAATTTCAGATCAAAATTCGAATTTTAAGTGCCATTTATACATTGATTACGAGATGGTTGCATTAAAACCCCCCCCCCCTTATTTAATCAATAGCTAAAATTATGAAAATAGATTACTTGATAACCTCTATATAATCAATCATTAATAAAAAATTTTGAATTTTATTTGAAAAAGAAATTATAATTTACTGGGACAAAATTGAAAATTCAAGAATATTTATTTCTCGCATTATATTAAACAACTTTCCGCGGATATAAAAATGTACAATTATAAGATTAAAACCTGTTTTTTTTAGCCCCGAAATGCTGAAGGATAAAATACGATTCTAGATTCTGTATGGCTGAGAACTTAACGGGTTCTATTCCATCGGATATTAATCGGTTTCGAAGCGATACGAGAAAAGTATTTACGGCAAACGGCTGTCGTTCGCATATTATTAGAACTACTAAACTATTAGAAAACAAAAATGACAACGTCCATAAAAGCGAAGCTCTGGAACGAGAGGACAAACAGACATTAACACATGTATAGTGTCAGAACTGAATAATCAGAATATAAATGAATAAGAGTCAAAGCCAAATTGTGAGTTAATTTGTTGAAAAACTTCTTGTTAAAGTATAATGTTTATGGACTGGACATACTTACATTTTTAGGACTTGATTATAGATTTGCATTGCTTATAATATTGTACTTTGTTGTCCCAGGAATCAGTATACCAAAAATCACAACAATTGGATAATTAGATCACATAAAAATTTGTTGATAAAAAGTAAAAAATCAACATGCTTAAAATCTGCGTAGAGACATTCTGGTACCTAATGATTAAAGAGTTGCTACGCTTTCTAAATCGTACCTAACTGCTATAGGACTCATCATGCAAAGTTTGAAATCGATAGGACAATTCTAACATGCCTAAATTAATGAAAAAAGCTTTCCGTCTCAGCCGTACGGACAGACGTACGGACGGACCGACCATAATTTTAGAAAATTATTAGGGAAAATTGACCTTTTTCGCGTATTTGCGTGCGTCTGTTTTGCCATTTGTGTAAAATCATCTAAAAATTGTTCCATGTGTTAAAAATATTAGAATATAAAAAAAACTCTAATATTTCATGCCTTATCTTCATTCTTATCATTCACATTACTCATATATTTTATACTGTTGGGTTGGGCCGGATATCTGACCAACGTTCGATATCCGGCCGGATAACCCGATATCCGGCATTAAAACTCAGCCGGATATCCGGTATTCGGCCGGATATTGAACATGTCCGGATATCCGGCCCAACCCTATTTTATAGTATCTAAAAATACTACATCTATATACAATATACATTATACAATACTAAGATTCTTGAATTCTTGATTTCTGTAGCTTTTATTCCAGCTACTGTGTTGTTATACTAATTTAACTAAATGACTTTAGACCCCAATTGACTCTGTAGTATAAACAAACTCAGACAAGTACGATAACGTGCATATCCTTATACTAAAGTACTAGGATGTTTGTCTGTGTGTCTGTACCGAAGGATCTCGCTAACCGCTGAACCGATCGGGTTCTCCTTAACAGGGTAGCTTCTCATAAGTCACGGGAAGGTTTATAACTATTTTCTTGTGGGGTGGGACACCCCCAACCCCCCCAAAAATTAAAAATCCCCCCCCCCCAATTTTTTTTTTTTCGTTTTTCAACTAAAATTAAAAATGATGGGGGGGAAATCCCCCCACCAAAAAAAAAAAAAAAATTAAACCCCCCAAAATATTTTTCAAAATTAATTTTTCTTTTAAAATCTAAAATAAGAAATTGGGTTATCAAATTCGACTCCCCATCCTCAAGTGCCTCTAGAGGCCTCTAGGGGCGTAGCCGCTAGTATTGGATATTGTAACAGGGGAATTTTTGTCGTTAATTTGATTGTTAATATGGTCCTCATATGTATGTCAATACGTTACCTCATGGTTAGGGTAGTCATATTATCGGAGGGGGAGGGGGGTATCGTTATATTAGCCAACTGTGAGAAACATTTAATCAGGGTATGCGAGAATCTCTCACAATATCCACGTTTTCTATATCCATTAAAGCAAAAATTCTTCATTCATATGATAGTGTCAATAATGGGCTTAAAACGGGACACCTGCCATACACTATAAGACCAAGATGATGTAATAGTTAAGTAGCTTCCACGAGAATTTTAAGTAAACTTAAAATAAAATAGAAAAATAAAATTTCAGCTATGTTTTTGTAAAAAAACGGATTGCTGTGACTCATAGAGTAGCTTCGCTAGGACAAAATAAAACACATCAGCTTAAATTCTCAGGGATCTAAAAGATAAGACAATAATGGCTGATAAAATAGTGTATTATTATATCTCCAATGATGATTACCCACAAAATTAACCCTTCTGTAGATTAAAATTAGTGGTTGAAACGTTTGAACACTCAACTTGATAATTCAACCTATGTTAAATTCTACGGTCATTCCAAAGGTTTTAATGTCTCTAGTACCCGCTTCCTAATCCAAACAAATGAAACAAAAATAGTCTGATAAGAAATTTTAACATGATATGAGTGTCAAGTTTGGGGAGTGAGTAGACAATGGGCTGTTTATTAAACTAGTCATCAAAGTTTTTTATGAATGTTTTCTCATTTGTTGGCTTCGGTACTAAGGGATTATTTTGTGTAAAAACATTGGGGATGTACGTACATTAATTTATCTGCCATTGTCTTATCCCTTTAGATCTCTGATGGTTAACTGTGAATCTGGTCAGTTATACGGTGTTATATCTAGTAGCAATTTTTTTGACAAACTATTAAACAAACTAAAAAATCTCTTATCTTTAATATATTATGTACAGTAAATATAAATAGTTCTTAAAAATGAAGGATTTTTATGTCTTCTTATTTATTTAATGCATTGTATTATAAACAGTTTTCCACGGAAAGTAAATTTAATGAAACGTTATAGGATTAATTCCAGTTTGGTCGGCCAAAACAGGTATAAATCCCATAATTTTACATTTTTTAATTTTGTGGAAAATACGATATAATACATGATTTTTCAGAATGCCATAGAACCAATTCTTGTCCAGCGGATATTAATAGGTTTCAAAGCCATACTGGAAAAGATCTCTTATTCATATTATAAGCTAGTAAAATAATAATTTCTTAGTCAATTTTAAGTTTTCTAATCTATTGTCATATAACTGTTTTTTCGTGTCAGTTTGTATTCTATGATGTAATATTTATACCGTAATTATTTTTTGTGATCAGTTAAATTTTTGTGTTTTTTGTAATGTAAAATTATATCTATACATACATATATGAATGAACAGAGGTTTTAGTAACCTAGTTTATTATTATTTGACTTCATTTTTTCAGATAAATTAAGCATACAAAAATGTTGTTTTTTATATCTTAATTAGCTGCTTGGCCGAAAGCCTGTAAACGGGGAAAGTCGCGAAAAATAGCTTAAACCCTACTCGAGTGTAAATCTTAACTAACCATTTTTTTGGAGGAGGAGGGGGGGGGGTAGTATATTTTTATAGGTGGGATTCTCTTGGGAGGGGTACGGTTACTCTTACCCAATATAGCTAAAAAAAACTTCCTTAGACCCAAAAGAAGCTTCACTGTAGAGGAGACTCATATTGGTCCAGCGGGTTAGTGAAATATCCAGGGCGACCACTGCATACTATATATACTATATAGGATGAATTTAGATACTATATCATACTATATGACCAAAATTTACTATATATACTATATATTATTACCTTTACTTGACCAAAATTTACTATATATCTATAATACAAAGTAGAATGATGTCTGTCCGTCCGTCCGTCCGTCTGAAGCTTAAGATCTCGGTAACCACTGAACCGATTGGATTTTTTTTTTTTTTTTGCAGAAGATTTCCTAGGTCCTTTATTTTTTTTGCAGAAGATTTCCTAGGTCCTTTATTTTTTTTTGCAGAAGATTTCCTAGGTCCTTTATTTTTTTTTGCAGAAGATTTCCTTGGTCCTTTACGAATTTCACCTTAATTTTTTTTTATCACATCTGGGGGCAAAGCCCCTACTAGAGGCTAGGGGCGAAGCCGCTAGTACTATATAATATTACATTTATATAACAAAAAACAAATATTGTCAGTTTTGTGACAACTCCTCTTAAGGAGTGTTTTGGTTTATTTTTACAGTAGGTCTTCTCCTATTTCTAGCCCCTGCGGGGGCTCAAAAGATACTGTGATACGACAAAAATGCATAAAGCTCTAGGTACAGTAAAAAAGAGATGAAGAAAATCCTGTAAAATATATTTTTGTTTCTGATAATGATTTAGATATCAGTTATTTTTCATAGAATTAGCTTAAGGGTGAGGGGGAAATTTTACCACTTTCGCTTACTCCGTGATTATTAGGCTAGGTATCAATGTGGGACTATAGGTTATTTGGGATAAAAGTTTACTTTTGGGTAGTAGTTCACTTATATTTAATAATTTTTTTGGATAAGTTTCCAGGTTCAGGTGCTGCAGGATAAATGGTGGTTTCTGGACAGGTAAAAAAATTGTAAAATTTATAGATCAACTTATTAAACAGAATATGCATCTTTCAGGATGTTATTAACATATCTGAAGAAAAAAAATAAAATTGGCCTCCAAGTTCTGGTCCTGCAGGCCACCAGGTCCACTCTGGACTGGTAAAAATTCAAATTTTTGTTTGAAGAGTTAGAGGTCAACCTATTAAACAGAATATGCATCTTTTTGGATGTAATTAACATATCTGAAAAAAAATTTAAATTAGCACCTAGGGTCAAGCCCTGCAGGCCTCCAGGTCCACTCTGGACAGGTAAAAAATCAAATTTCTTATTTTAAGAGTTAGAGGTCAACTTATAAAACAGAATATGTATTTTTTTTGGATCTTATTAACACATCTGAAGAAAATATATAAATCGGCCTCCAAGTTCAGGTCCTGCAGGCCTTTAGGTCCACTCTGAACAGGTAAACAATCAAATTTCTTATATGAAGAGTTAGAGGTCTATTTATATAACAGAATATGTATTTACTTGGATAATATTAACAATCGGGATCCAAGTTCAGGTTCATTCAGAACAGAGTCTACATGGAAGCCTGAAGCACCTGGACCTGGAGGTCAATTGTATTTTTTCTTTAGATATGTAAATAACATCTAAAAAGATGCTTATGGTGTTTTATAAACTAACCTCTAACTACATAAATAAGAAATTTTTATTTTTACCTGTCCAGAGTCCACCTAGAGGCCTGCAGCAACAAAACCTGGAGGTCGGTTGTCATTTTTCTATAAACATATAAATAGCATCTATACAGATGCCTATGTTGTTTAATAAACCTCTAACTCCTTAAATTTAAAATTTTTATTTTATTTGACGTTTTTCAGCGATGATCAGAAAAAGTATTTTTTTTTGTTATGAAAAATAAAAGTTTGTCCTAAAATTTGGCCATCCTAGCTGCAAAATTGGCCGCTCTACAGCTGTTTTAAAATTTAGCGGCTGGTTGCTAAAAAGCGGCTAAGGAGCGGTCTGACTGCTATGACTAGAAAAAGTAATTTTCTCTAAAAATACACATGAACCACCAGAAAAAAATTTTACGTCTTTATCTGTACCAGGAGCCGAGATAGAAGGGGGTCTCTTTGAGCCACCCCCCCCCCTCTCAATCTATTAAGGTGGGAATTGGGGCCCGATCTGTAAGGGTTAAGGCCAAGTTTTTTTTTTTTCCTTCAAATATATAAAGAACATCCAAATATAAGCTCATTTTTTTTAACAAATATACCATTAACTGTTCAATTGAGGGAAGTTTGATTTTTACCTGTCCAGAGTCTGCAGGACCAGAACTTGGAGGCCGATTTAAATTTTTTCTTCAGATATGTTAATAGCATTCAAAAAGATGCATATTCTGTTTTATTAGTTGGCCTCTAACTCTTCAAATAAAAAAACTAACTTGTCCAGAGTGGACCTGGAGGCCTGCAAGTTCAGATCTTGGAGGCCTATTTTAATTTTTCTTCATTTATGTTAATAACATCCAAAAAGATGCATATTTTGTTTTATAAGTTGATCTCTAACTCTTCAAACAGAAATTTAAATTTTTTACTTGTCAAGAAACCACCTTCCAGATAGCCTGCAGCACCTAAACCTGAGACTTATCCAAAAACTGATTAAATATATGTGAAATACTAACCAAAAGTAAACTTTTATCCTAAATAACCTATAGTCTCACATTAATACCTAGCCTAATAATCACAGAGTAAGCAACTTCTATGTGAAATTGCTTTGATAACAGCTATGCTTTGAGTTATTATTGATGATGTATACTATGTATTACTTAATAATTCTAAGTCCGATACTATATCATACTATATGAGTTTTAAAAAATATACTATATATACTATATGGGTTAAAAAAATATACTATAAAAATACTATATTTTTTTTGTTTTGGAGTGGTCGCCCTGAATATCTTAAGCTACGGACGGAAGACATCATGTTTTTTCTATAAAAGGATGGTAGAATAAGGTTTGGACACTTAGTACAGTCACCCCATAACCCATACCTGCATTACTTTTTAAAATCTTCAGTGATACCTTGAAAGCATGATCTTCTTTTAGAGCTTGATCTTTATTTTAGTACATAGTGTAAAATTTTATAGGAATTAATCTAGTTTCACATCACCCCAATAGAAATTTTAGTGCACAAGGAGTAGGGGGGGGGGGGGGGTGGTTATCCCCTTTCCTAAGAAACACCATGACTCCTCCAAGCTGTAGAATGGTAAAACAATGTTCCCGCCGTCCTTTATTAGTTAGACTGCTAAATCTAAAGGGGTATTTTTTAAGATAATAAAAAATGCGGAATTAAGGTTATACCTTAAATAAGAGAAAATGAGGTACGTATGACTCAGTAGCGAGGCTATTATACATGTAGGCTATGTCTGTCCGTAAAATCAGGTTATACAGTAAACTCAAAATCGTTAAAGTTACTTAGTAATCCCTCATGGCTCGCTGAACTATTAAAAGCAGTTACTGACTTCAATTAGAAACAATAGTAAAAAGTTAATACCCATAACATTTTAATCAGAATATTAATAATATTTTGGCTTTTTGACTATAGGTACCTACGCATAAATAATTAATAACTTAATTTTTAGAATATTGATTGATGCTAAGGATTATTAGGCAGGATATTATAAGCTTAGCACTGTCTTAAAAACGTATGTCTATTTTCAGCATCCTCTATATAAATAGTTTATATGGAAGGGTGTGTTACAATCCCAGGTTGTGTGTTCGGAACATACACTTAAAATTAGGTTTTTATTAGCTTCACTTCTTCCGTATAGATGTTGTTATCCTTAGCTGGATCTTTAAATCATTTTAGTGGTGAGCCAAATTTCAGCCAATCACAGCGCGACATTTCATAAAATGCTGTGCTCTCACCACTAAAATGATTTAAAGATCCAGAGATGGGTTTTTAAAAGATGCCGCGTTTTTTCTCGACATTTTTTACGCTATGAATAACAAGCGCGGCATTCGCGAAATCTAAACAGAGTATACAACTATTTATTTAATTATTTCGCTTTTGCTGGTACAGCTTTTTTAAAACAAAAACAAATTATCTTAAATCCATTTTTGCTGCATATTAATTAATATATCTTTTTAGAGCTATATTAGACATTATACAAATGGTCTAAAATAATAATTTTAAAATTTTGAATTCTTAAGTTGTATACTCTGTTTAGATTTCGCGAATGCCGCGCTTGTATTTCATAGCGTAAAAAATGCCGAGAAAAAACGCGGCATCTTTTAAAAACCCATCTCAGCTCTTGTTTTTATCCAGTGGACAACGGGAGGAAACATATCCTTTGAAAGTAGATATCAATAACTCAGGCAAATTAAGGATATTTTGTTTTCAGAATAAAAATGGTGGTTTCCCCCCCACCCCCTTTTTTGTTGTTGATGGACTGGTGTTATTTTACTTTAGCTCAGTTTAAGTTAGGTTACATTAGGCACTGGGTAACCCAGCAGGATTAGGGCACTGCAGGTTTATTCCAAGGGGTAATTCTTAGCAGAAAAAAATAGCATTCTCTCCCCTTCCCCTTACATTTACAATTTATTTTTAAAATGAGGGGGACGGTCGGAACGGTTCTCTATACTTAGAGAAAAAGCACCAAAATAACTGAAGTAGGTACCTAGGTACTTTATATACAAAATATCCTTATTTTTTAGGAAGTTTTGAGAACGGAGACTGTTCGGGCAAAGTAAAAACATAATAAGAGGGTCATTTTTTTCGCGTAATTAAGTAAAGTTGGATTGTAGTCAAATGCTCTTATTAGGTCAATCTGTTCTTAATTATGTACCATCTCATCATATATATATATTATATTTGGTTATAAATAAAAACACTTTGACTTAATGGGAGTATTTGACCGCAACCTAACTTTATGGGATTAAGCTAAAAAAAATTACCCTCTTTGCTACCCCAAAAAACAAGAATTTCAACATCCATATCGTAAATACAATAGTTTAATATAAGAATATAGTAGATGTATACTTAATAAATAGATACCTAGGAAATTCTATTCTATAAACTTAAGGGGGGGGGGGAAGTTTGTACAGTTATAGGAAATGAAATTCAGTATAAAAGTTTGGGAGGGCCGTGTGGGCTTGTTTTTATAGTTATCAACCTAATTCTTTTTGTAGGCTCTCTTATATGACTGGATGTACACATAAAACTTTGAAAATTGAATTTCGGCACTTTCCTTCTTGGGGCTTGTGGAGCACCAAAACCCCCCAAACGCTAAAAATATGAGTTCTGAGCTTATTTTTAAAGATATCAACCTGATTTTTTTTAAATAATACTTTTTTAACATAACTGAATCAACGAACCATTACAGATTTCATTTTGGAACTTTCCTTCTAGGGACTTGTGGAGCAAAAGACCCCCAAAAACTAAAAATATGCGTTCTGAGCTTATTTTTAAAGATATCAACCTGATTTTTTTTTAAATAATACTTTTTAACATAACTGAATCAACGAACCATTACAGATTTCATTTTGGGACTTTCCTTCTAGGGGCTTGTGGAGCAAAAGACCCCCAAAAACACAAAAAATATGCGTTCTGAGCTTATTTTTAGAGATACCAACCTGATTTTTAAAAAAATAATACTGTTTTAACATAACTGAATCAATGAACCATTACAGATTTCATTTTGGGACTTTCTTTCTAGGGGCTTGTGGAGCAAAAGACCCCCAAAACACTAAAAATAAGAGTGCTAAGCTTATTTTTAAAGATATCAACCTGATTTTTGTTATTGAAACTTTTTTAACATAGCCGAACTAAGGAACCATTACAGATTTAATTTTAGGACTTTCCTTCTAAGGGCTTGTGAAGCAAAAGACCCCCAAAAACACTAAAAATATGAGTTCTGAGCTTATTTTTAAAGATATCAACCTGATTTTTTTAAGGAAACTTTTTGAACATAACCAAACTAGGGAACCATTACAGATTTCATTTTGGGACTTTCCTTCTAGGGGCTTTTGGAGCAAAAGAACCACAAAACACTAAAAATATTAGTTCTGAGCTTATTTTTAAAGATATCAACCTGATATTTTTAAATAATACTTCTTTAACATAACCAAACTAAGAAACCATTACAGATTTCATTTTCGGACTTTCCTTCTAGGGTCTACTGGAGCAAAAGACCCCCAAAACACTAAAAATATTGGGACTTTCCTTCTAGGGGCTTGTGGAGCAAAAGAACCACAAAACACTAAAAATATTAGTTCTGACCTTATTTTTAAAGATATCAACCTGATTATTTTAAGAACACTTTTTTAACATAACCGAACTTGGTAACTTTTACAGATTTCATTTAGGGACTATCCTTCTAGAAGCTAGTGGGGCAAAAGACCCCCAAAAAGTAATTTTAGTGTTTTTGGGGGTCTTTTGCTCCACAAATCACAAGAATGAAAGTCCAAAAATGAAATCTGTAATGGTTCGTTGATTCGGTTATGTTAAAAAAGTATTATTTGAAAAAATCAGGTTGATATCTTTAAAAATAAGCTCAGAACTCATATTTTTAGTGTTTTTGGGGGTCTTTTGTTCCACTAGACCCTGAAAGGAAAGTCCAAAATGAAATCTGTAATGGTTCCTTAATTCAGGTATGTTAAGAAAGTTTTCTTTAATAAAAATCAGGTTAACATCTTTAAAATAAGCTCAGAACTCATATTTTTAGTGGTTTTGGGGTCTTTTGCTCCACGAGCCCCTAGAAGGAAAGTCCCAAAATGAAATCTGGTTTGTTGATTCGGTTATGTTAAAAAAGTATTATTAAAAAAATCAGGTTCATATCTTTAAAAATAAGCTTAGAACTCTTATTTTTAGTGTTTTGGGGGTCTTTTGCGCCACAAGCCCCTAGAAGGAAAGTCCCAAAAGAAATCTGTAATGGTTCGTTGATTCGGTTATGTTAAAAAAGTATTTTTTTAAAAAATCAGGTTGATATCTTTTAAAATAAGCTTAGAACTCATATTTTTAGTGTTTTGGGGGGATCTTTTGCTCCACAAGCCCCTAGAAGGAAAGTCCCAATATGAAATCTGTAATGGTTCGTTGATTTGGTTATGTTAAAAAAGTATTATTTAAAAAAAATCAGGTTGATATCTTTAAAAAAAAGCTCAGAACTCATATTTTTAGTGTTTGGGGGGTTTTTGTGCTCCACAAGCCACAAGAAGGAAAGTCCCAAAATGAAATCTGTAATGGTTCGTTGATTCAGTTATGTTAAAAAAGTATTATTTTAAAAAATCAGGTTGATATCTTTAAAAATAAGCTCAGAACTCATATTTTTAGTGTTTGGGGGGTTTTTGTGCTCCACAAGCCACAAGAAGGAAAGTCCCAAAATGAAATCTGTAATGGTTCGTTGATTCAGTTATGTCAAAAGAGTATTATTTTTAAAAAATCAGGTTGATATCTTTAAAAATAAGCTCAGAACTCATATTTTTAGTGTTTGGGGGGCACTATGTGCCCAGAATTCCAATATAAAACAAAAACTCATAGTTCTGTTAATTTTGCTTTAAATTGGGTAAAATCTTTTGGGATGGGTCACTAATTACCCCAATTTTTGGTATCTTTAATAAAAACGGCGGCGGGATCGCCGCTCCCGCCGTTAACCGCCATTTTCCGCCGCCAAAAAAACAACATTATCTTAAATGATTCCAAATTGCCTAATTTTGCGAGAAATGCAAAAAAAATTTGGCGGCGGCGGCTAAAACGGCGGGAGCGGCGTGCCCGCCGCCGTTTTTTCTAAAGATGCAAAAAATTGGGGTGATTAGTGAAACCCTAAAATGATTTGGATCCAATATCTTAAAAGCACAGAAGAAGCACTGAATTTAAGATATACCTTGATAAATGAGAATTTGAAAATGAAGTCCCCCACAGGATTAGTTATGAGGGGAAAAATTTTTGAAAAAATAACACGGTCTCAAATGATTCCAAATTGCCTAATTCAGCGAGAAATGCAATAAAAAAAATTTAGGTGGTGGCGGAAAACGGCCGTGAACGGCGATTCCGCCGCAGTTTTTTTTAAAGATACCAAAACTTTGGGTGATTGGTGACACAACCCAAAAGATTTTACCCAATTATCTTTAAAACTAAGAGAGTAGCGCCCAAAATAAAATTGCTGGTATGTCGTGTTTCAAGTCACCAAATGTTACACCCCCCCCCCCCCCTTAAATAAATTATCAATGAAATACTTATAGGTATATCAATTGATTTGTTTCAGGAAGGGAGGGGACATTGGGCTGTTTATTACACTAGTCCCCAAAGCTTTATAATAACGTTTTATTATCCATTGGTTTAGCAACTTTAAAGGCTTTTACTGATTTTTAATTGTTTTTTTCAAATGTTGAGTCACGAGTGTCCAAACGTTTAAACCACTAATTGTAATCTACAGAAGGGGTAATTTTGTGTATCATTGTTGGATAAGTTCATCAATTTATCGGCCATTAACTTATCCCTTTAGATCCCTGGATTTGTTGACATTAATAACTATAAACAAGGAAACATGTTAATAACATTTTGTAAAATAATTTTCTATTTTCCTATAACCCATTTTACTGTACTTTTTCATTAAAAAATTGACCTGTTATTATTGCTGCGCTACTTGTAGACAAAACAATCCTTGTTTTAAAAATAAAAGCAAATATATCACAAATCACCCCAAAAGCACTAAAAACTTTAATCCAAAGGCCTTGCAATCAAAGGATTTGTTGTCTGCAATAGGGCCTTTATCAGGAAGGAAGGGGACATTGGGCTGTTTATCACTCTAGTCCCCAAAGTTTTATAATAACATTTTCTTGTTTGTTTATTAAGTGTCATAACTTTTCAACCAATAATTGTAATCTACAGATGGGTAAGTTTGTGTATCATTATTGGTAATGTACATCAATTTCTCTTATCCCTTTAGATCACTAGGCCTTCATACATTTATTAACAAATTTGCTTAAATCTTTTAGTTTCTTTACAAGTTTGCTGAACTCTTTTAATTCTTAGGGCGTGCATATGGAGTGGAATAGGTTTTAGTTTTATCAAATTAAAACATTTAAGATATTATGCATTTGATTTTAAAAGAATGGTAATTGATTAAAAGCAACAGGTTCGATTACATAGCTTAAATGAATATTCCTAGGCGTGTGCATGGGGGGCCTCCCCCCATACTCCGGGGGGGGGGGGGGAGTATATCCTTTAAAGACTTTAAGCATTAAGAATAAGGGATTGTATCAAAAAATTGCATCAAGAACTATAAATATCACGATAAAATGATTTGTAAAGACAAATATTTTAATTTGTCTTTTTTGTGTAAAAATTGCTATAAAATGGGTCCGACCGCTCCTACAAAACTGCGAAAAAAAAATTTCAGCTAACGATGCCGCCATTGAAACCAACGGGATTCATTCACTGAGTGCCTTGGTTAAACATGTGTAAAGGTCTGATATGCGGCATCGTTAGCTGAAAAAAGATCAAACTATTTGAAGTTGAGAGTATCATTACAAAATATTATGATTCCTGATTCTTTAAGGGGGAATGCTTTGACATCAATTTTTTCATAAGTTTTATAAGTAAACGTATAAAAACTAATTTAAAATCGTATAGTATATTCAATAAGCTTTCAAAAAAGGTATAACATATTCCTGTAGCTCAATTTTTGGTAGTTTGACGATAATTTAAAGTTTGCATATAAAATGTAATTTCAATAGTCAGTCTTTTTTACAAAATCCTAAATATCTAGGTAGGCTACTTCTCGAAGCTGTAAAATTATAAGTAATTGATATTTTCATCTCTAGCTTTGGGAATCCTTCTCAAATATGACAAAGATTAACCTAAAACTTTAAACTTGGTCAATATTCAAAAATGCATTTTTGGGGATCTTGGAGTTTTTGCATTGGCTGGGCACATAGTGGGGGTTTTTTGTGCTCCACAAGCCCCAAGAAGGAAAGTGCCGAAATTCAATTTTCAAAGTTTTATGTGTACATCCAGTCATATAAGAGAGCCTACCAAAAGAATTAGGTTGATAACTATAAAAACTAGCCCACACGGCCCTCCCAAACTTTTATACTGAATTTCATTTCCTATAACTGTACAAACTTCCCCCCCCCCCCCCTTAGTTTTTTGTCTGTAGCTCAGGGGTGTATATTCTGCACAAGATTTATTTTTTTTCCCTGCTACAATTTTTTTTATTTTTTCCCCCCCTTAGTTTTTTCTCACCAAGTAGGGGGAAAAATGGAAAAATATTTAAAAAACTCTATATTTTATTTATTTTATCCCTCCTACCACACATTTCTTTAGTTTTTTTTCACCAAGGAGGGGGGGGGGAGGGGAATGGAATAAATGTTTTCAGTTTCTAGATTTTTACATTTTTTTTCTCTCCAACCACTTATTTTTTATTTCCCCCCCCCCCCCTGAGCAGGGGATCCCATGTAGAATATACACCCCTGCTGTAGCTAACCACTAAACCGACATGGCTGTCCTTTACAATGTATCTTCTCTTAGGTTCTGAGAAGGTTTATAACTATTTTGGGGGAGGGTACCACCAAAGAGAAATCGCTAATAAAAAAATTACCCACCCCAATAAATTTATTCAAAAAGTTTTACGAAAATTTAATTTGAAATGGGGCCCCCACGGGGGTAACTAACCCTTCCCTCCCCCCTCAAAAGCCTCTAGGGGCAAAACCGTTAGTATTTCATTAAGGGTTGTGAATTTATTCAATATCTTATGTTCTAGTAAACTAACAATAGCTATCATTGGATTTCAACCTCAAAAATTCTCCTATATATTGTTTACTTTCTGCTTGTAGTAGTAGCTGGACGTACACATATACTTCCTATTACTAACCAGTATAATATTTTAAATTTAAGGAACCTAAGAGGACAACAAGCATTGTAAATATTATCAAAGATAATGGCATTGTTATTGGTAAGTTTACATCTTTTAATGGAAAGTTGCATGAAGTGCAT
The DNA here is from genome assembly GCF_053477335.1 of Acartia tonsa. NCBI lineage: Eukaryota > Metazoa > Arthropoda > Copepoda > Calanoida > Acartiidae > Acartia > Acartia tonsa. The sequence continues at coordinate 28,740,424 of NC_137273.1, forward strand.
TTAACAAGTTAAAGCAAGCATAAGTTACGGGATTATCATCTAACATACCTATACGATTTTGTATTACAAACAATAAATAGCAATCAATTAGGCACCACCAAAATAGTCTTCATGCTGTTTTTGTGAAAATAGGACAGCCATATAAGTTGCAAATATACCTACCAAAAATATGATTTTTAAGTCTTGATATTTTAAAATTTACGTGGAATAAAATTGAAATTCTTTTAAATATATGTCCTATAGATGTAATTTAAACTATTAAACAGAAAAAAAATATACTCTCTAATATACTTTGTCTGTCCGTCAGTTCTTCCTTTACGCTAGATCTATTACTAGATTTTTAAATTTTCATTATTTTCTCGACTCGTATTCTAGTTACCATCAAGTTTCATTGAGATTTGCCTATTGGTTCGATTCCTAGATTTTTAAGTTTCCCCTAATTTTTAAAAGATTTCGTGATTTGTTTTTAATTCAATTCATATTATTTAAGCTTCGCTACTTATGGATGTTGTCATCCTTGTTTTCAGGATTATCAGCTGTTGTGTTAGTTTCACTGGTTATATCTTCTGTAGCATTATGTAAAATTAACAACTTTAACTTAGATCAAGTAAGTAAAATTATTTTCTATCTCTTCGAAACCGATTTATATCTGGTGAATTAGAACCGGTTCTTAGCCAAAGTGAAAAATTAGGTCTAGCATCATATTTTGTATCCAGTTTACTACGAATATAGAATTGTACAATTTATAACCGTGGAAAGCTGTTTATAACACGATGCGAGAAATAACTATTATAATATATATAACAGCGAAGATACTTATCATATATAAAACATTCTATCATGTAACACAAAATTTCATTAAGCCATATTTCTTATATATATTTCCACTGCCATCCCCCTCTTCCCTTTGTGCAAAATAGAGTTAAGACAGTCCTGGACTGACACTAATCTTCCCTGGAAGTTGTGCACTACTTTTTTTAATTTGTTGCTTTCCAAGAATTGAAGGGTATTTAAAGAATTACTATAACAAATGTATACCATAGGTAGTGCAGCTCAAGAACACACTCAAAAAATGCTTATTACCAGAAAATAATAAAAAAAATCCAAAACGCACTTTTGCTATTTTTATCTTACTTAAACAATTACAATCACAACATCATATAAGTCCAAGAGTAGGGGTAAAGGGGTATTTAGCCCCCTCAAATCTCTCATTTTACCCCCTCAAAATTAAAAAATCACATTAGATTGGCCCCCTTAAATTTTTGACACCCCTTATTTTACCCCCTTAAAAAAATCTTAGACATAAAAAATTATTGGGTAGTGCTGGGTTATTCCGGTAAATTTTTTGCTTCAACTTAAAAAAAAACATACTTCCCAAAAACTTTTTCTTGTTTTTAAGAGTGCAAATGAAAGATATGGCAATAACGAAGAAGCCTGTCTTGGTCCCGTTAAGATCTCGCAACTAAAAGTCGGTCAAAAATCGGTTTAAAGGGCGGCGGTTGGCCTATACCGGAATAACCCCACCGGTGGGGCTATTTCGGTCAGTTGAATTTGGGGGGTAGGAACACCCCCTTAAAATATTTTTTTTAACATTTTAAACTATGAGTAGAAAGCTGAGGTCATTAGCTTTCTAACGGTACTAGTCGCATGCAGATCAGACAATTTTTTGACAACATTTTTCCAATTTTTAAAAAGTCGGTAAAATCGCAAAAAAAACATCAATTTTTTTCATGCAAACTTTTTAAAAAAATCATACTTTTTATTATATGATAAGGTTTTTTAAAGCTTTATACATAAATTAGAGGCAATTTCTGATTCGCAGGTCTTGGAATTTCTTGAAAAAAGTGATTTTTTCCCCAAAAATTTTTAATTTTAAAAATCCTGCCAGTTTTGACAGCAGTTTTTGATACATTTTTTCTTGTCTCAAATTAGCGGATTGACCTACTAGGTGTCTAAAGATGCAAAATTACATGCCTGACAATTAACTCGAAATGATATGGGGTCTAACTCTAATATTTCAACACATTTTATGCAACAGGAATTTTGAAAATGCAAAATCTTGAATATGTACTCTAAATCTTGGAGATAGAACCCATATCCTGCGGAGTTTTTGTTAGGACATGCAAAGAGCTTTCTATAGACACCTTAAACACCTTTCTAGCTTAATCCTAGCCGATTTGACATAAAAAATCCAAACCGCGCAAAAATCGCGAACACCCTCTTATACGAAAAAGATGCAAGGGTTTCATTTGGAATTTTAAATCTTCTAGCGGTCTTTCTAATAGACATACCCCTTCTTACATGAGCCAATGCAGCTGATACATCTTCAGGCAAATATTTAAGGCGTTCCTTTGGGTGATATACTCTTCCCATTACTATAAAAATGTGTCTGAAAAATTTTAAATGTCTTTACAAATTGAAAAGCTTAGGCAACAAAACATGACATAATACAAGCAGTAAAATGACTAGTAATGTACATCACACAACAGGCAAGGCAATGATTAAAGCTTAGGTCATGCATTTAGGTTAACCTAATGTTTAATTTAGGTTGTTTATGCTTCCAGATCACCTAAATTAAACATTAGGGTATTATACAGTTATAAATACAGTAATAAAAAAAAGTAAAAAAAAGTGACCGGAATAGACCATTTTTTTTAGACGAAAAAAAAATTATGAAAAAATCAAGTTAGAACAACGCCTTCAATTGCAAACGATAAATGAATGCCATATCTTTCATTTACAAAAACCCGGAGGTCGCTAGGACTTACCATTTTTTCACAATTTTAGGTTGAACATGGCTTATTTTAAAAAAAAAATTTTGCATATTTTTTGCAACTTTTTGAGGGCAAAAAAATCATAGAAGGAGTGATCTGACAAAAAGTAAGAAATGAAAGTATAGGCAATAAACTACAACTTTGCTTTTCTGAAGATCTCTCGCAAACGTTTAGAACACCGGTAAAAAAACGGTTTTTAAAAAGTTGGTCGATTGACCGGAATTGTACCCCCCGACCGCATTAACCCCGCACTACCCTAATATTTTTAAATTTATTTCAATTTTAAAATATTTTTCAGGGTGCAACATCAAATCCTGAGGAACTAAGGTAACTTTACTTAATTTAATAGAGAGGGGTTTCAAGTAGGGGGTGGCGTTCCAACACAAATGGGACATATGTCATGGAAATAGGCGGAATGAAATGTCGTCTTCAAAAATAGACAATGAAACTTCCCTTTTCTGCTTCTTCAAATGTAAACAAAAATCAAATTAACACACAAAAACAAATGTACAAAAACACATTGATAGAAGACAACATGTCCAAATTGTCTATTTTGAAGTCGACATTTCATTCCACCTATTTCCGTGACAAGTGTCTCATTATTGTTGGAACAGTGGGTGGATTTTTTGTAGATTAGATCCAGAGAGGTTCACAGTTTAATTTATATTTTATTTGTTTTCTATACTTTACTTTCTACACAATTTCATGTTTTTGATTTATATTAACTTGTAATCCTCACATAAAAGTAACAGGGTGTTTGTCTGTCTGTATGCTTGTTTGTACTGAAGGATCTGTTTTGCAATGTTACTTCTCATAGGTCCTGGGAAGGTTATAACTATTATGGGGGATTCATCATCCTAAAAGAAATCGTCTATAAAAAATTACCCCCCCCACCTCCAAATTTTCTTTTTTAAAAAAAATTAAAAATGGAATGTCGACTTTCCCTACCCCACCAAAAGTGCACCTAGAGGCGTAGCTGCTAGTAAGTTATATTTTTGTAGTAATTAAAATCTTTACTTATATAAAAGTTAAATTATTTCTTTTAAACAAGCCAAAACTTGGATTTGAGGTAAGAAAGAATTATAGCTAGAAATCTATATTTTCACCGATAATCTTCAAAGTAATTTTGGCCCTACAGAACCTTAAATCCCAAATTAGCTTACTATAGCTCTAAGGGTTCTCGAGTAACCCCCCCCCCCCCTTCCTGCCCAAACCATTGTAGTGCACATCCTCCTTGTAAAGCAATTTAGCTATTGGTTAAATGTTTATACAATTGGAGCAGAAAGTTTGTTGTACAGGCGTGAGAGAAGAGAAGCTGCATATGATAATGTGGAATGCCAATACAAAAATCTAGTTAATTGCTACAATAATCAATGTTATGACAGTGTCAATAGGAGAATGTGCTATAAATGGGATGAAAATGCTAGAAATTTAGAATGTTTAATGAATAATTTGTGTCAAGCTAAAGATACAAAAAAATGGTACAACTGTAACGAAGATAATCGGTGCCAAAAAATATTGTCATCCACTTTCGCAAAAGAACACTGGATTGTAATGGACATCCGAGATTCTCTTCCTCGAGTATCAGACCAAAATAACAATATAAACAATGCTGTTAGTCCTGCATCTACAAATGGACAAGTATACCAAGACAGTCCACAAAATGGAGGTCAGAATACGGGGATAGGAAGATATTGGCGCAATAATGGAGATTCTGGTTTATCAGCTAGTCAAAATGTTAAGAATACAATGACAAATGCAGCTCAGGGGCTTGTTAATGGAGATTATAGGCAGTCATTTGTGTATAATCAAAATGGAGATCAAAATCAACAGACTGTAGACCATAAGAATTTAAACATTCCAACAACCACCCAAAGACAACATTTTAACAAACCAAACATCAACAGAGATCAAAATTCGCCAACTACAAAGTCAACTAAGGTTTTAAACAGATAATTTACAGAAAATAAAGGATCATTTTTAGGGCAGGGCAGCCATCTGTAGGCCTCAGGGTAATCAACCTTTAACAATTTTATAAATCAGCCGGAAGTCTAAACTGTAGTACCCTGTACGGACTACACTCATATAAATGATAGTTGTTTTACTCTTTTTAAAAGCGAAGCTTTTCTATAATTAGGGTCGGTCCGTCCGTCCGCAACGGATAGCTTTTTTCGTTAATTTAGGCATGTTAGAATTGTCCTATCGATTTCAAATTTTGCATGGTGATTCTTTTAGTAGTTAGGTACGATTTAGAAAGTGTAGCAACGCTATAATCATTACCAAAATGTCCGTACGTCCATTTTAAACATGTTAATTTTTTACTTTTTTAACAACAAATTTTTATGTGATCTAATCATCCGATTGATCTGATTTTTGGTATATTGATTCCTGGGACAACAAAGTATAATGTTATAAGCGAAGCAACTCTATAATCAAGTCCTAAATATGTAAGTATGTCCATAAACATTATCCTGTATAAAGCAATTTTTCAACAAATTTACTTACAATTTTGCTTCAACTCTTATACATTTATATTCTGATTATTCAGTTCTGACACTATATAAGTGTTCATGTCCGTTTGTCCTACCGTTTCAGTGCTTCGCTTTTATGGATGTTGTCATCCTTGTTTTATTACCATTATTAACTTATACCTACCCAAAATATGGTTGTCCCTCTTTTCAAATAAAATTGATATTTTGGAAATATTAAGAGCCTAAGAGGGTCATTTTTTTCGTTTATTTTTTATGTAATCAAACTATTCCTAATTTTGACCAAATGTACATATATGAAATGGTCAAAATTAAGAATAGTTTGACGTAATAAGCGCATTTGACTAAGCGCTAACAAACAACTTAACGGAAAATACATGAAAAAAATGACACTCTTTGTATTTTAACAAAGTTTTAAAATCTTAAGATGCTATTCAATATAAATTATTTGCACTAGAAAAAGGAAAAAAAGAAAGGAAGACTAAGAGAAAGACTAAGGTGAGACAAGCTTTACAGCTTGCCAGCATGTAGTGGGGATAAAGTAATGTATGTATTATTACTTGGATCTTACACCAGATTTTCATGTTCTCTATTAGAGTGAAAAACGCAGTGGGCTAAAATAACGAATCCCCCCTTTGCCCCATCCCCTTCCATCCTAATGGTTGAACGAACTGACCAATAAGGGAGTTCTATGTTAGCAACCTTTTCCCCCTGTCATAACATCCACGTATATTCTATGTCCATCAAAAAAGCTTTTCTACATTGAGCATCAGTCATCATACACATCTGTTATCCAATAATATATCGTCATTTAAATATGATGGAATTATCCTATCCAATGCCATTTTAAACTGTGTGACTTCTATACTGATTTATATAGATTTTTAAAAATATGACAATTAGGACATAAAAATTCATTAGATCACACAGGCATTTTTTAATTATTCCAGCAATTTTGCTTCGAATTCATGTTCATTTTTTTCTGTAAATGTTTGTTTAATTGTTGTCTTATTACTTTAGCTTCTTATTTATGGATGTAATTATACTTGTGTTTTTTTGTACATATTGGGTCTTTTAATAAAAACCGAAAACTGTCATAGATGAGTAGATGTACATATGTATTCTACATAGAAATTACTAATTGAGTCAGGTTTTTTTATAGTACTTATTTAACCTTTAATTAGAAAACTGACTCATTAAAAGAAATCTATAACTGTTTCTTAAAGTAGGTGGAAGTGTTTATTATACCTAAAAAAATTATTTGGTAAATTGAAAAGTACAAGAAGTATTAGGTTAGACTTTTTTCAAGCTATTGCATGCTTTGCCTTTCGGTTTTTTTATTGCACATGGCAGTGATCCCCTGTAAAAAAAAACGTGGCTTAATTCATAAATTTAGGCATGAATTGGGAATTCTAACATTTTGTTTTGTGCATGATTATAGATAGGTATATGAAAGAAAAGCATATTAATGAATATTTTTGCTTCCACCCAGCGGAGGAAATAAGCACATAATCATCAGAGGTCTAAAGGGATAAGACAATGTCCGATATGTAGATGTAAAGGGATAGTTGCATAAAGTGCATTTAACAAGTTTGATTGCAATCATTAGTTACAAGAATACCTTCTAGCATATAAAAAAATTGTATTACAAATTAATAGAAATCAATTAGGCACCACCATAATAGTCTTCATGTTTTTTTGTGAAAACTGGAGAGCCATTTATGTTGCATATATCCAAAAAATATAACTTTTTTTAAGTCTTGATATTTTTAAAACTACATGGTAGAAAATTGACATTCTTTTAAATATATGTCCTATAGGTGTAGTTTAAACTATTGAATAGAAAAAAATATGCAGTTCAAAACATTCAGGATTAAATGCACTTTGTGCAACTACCCCTTTCCAATAATGATACACAAAATTACCCCTTCTGTAGCGAAAAGTTAGTGATTGAAACGATTGAACACTCAAGTTAAGAAACCATCCAATCAAAATTCACTGAAGTCCTCAAAGTTGTCGAGCCAATGAACAAGAAAACGTTATTATAAAACTTTGGGGACTAGTGTAATAAACAGTCCATTGTCTCCTCTCTCTCTGCATGTCCTTAATTATCTTTGACATTTTAAGATATTGTTATCTTTCATTGAAATATTGTATACCTAACCTATAACTGGGAATAAAATTATTAATAAACTTTTCTGTTTTACACATCATGATCTAAAATTGGCAGGATGTCTGTCTGTCTGTGTGTACCAAAATAGAACCTTTTCAGACTCTACTTTGAGACTACGAGAAAGATTTTTATTTAATTGAGAAGAAATTATCTCTACTCTCCAAAGTAAAATTGCCTTAAAAAAAACCACCCCAAAAATTTTTTTTAGATATCTCTTAAATATACTCAAATTTAAGGTAGTGGATTGCTATACCCCCCTCCCCCCTCCTAGATTGTTATTATAAAAATTAAAATGTAATGATGAAATAATTACCCTAATACTTTATTTGTTTACTTGTTTATTTGCTACAAGAGGTTTTATCAAACCAATTTTTCGTTTTTAGATATAAAGAAAATTGGGGGGGGAATTTTTTTTTTTTGGGGGGGGGGTAGTCGACCCCACTATTTTAATTTGAGTTTTAAAAAGAAAAAGAAAATTTTTTTTGGGGGGGGTATTTTTCCTTTTTGGGGGTGTTCACCCTTCAAGAAAATAGTTATAAACCTTCCCGGGACCTATGAGAAGCTACGCTGTAAAGGAGAACCCGATCGGTTCAGCGGTTGGCGAGATCCTTCGCTACTAACAAACAGACAGACATCGTTCTACTTTGTATTATAGATTTCAGTGAATCTTCATTATTTTATTTTCTATTTCAGGAGCTTACAAGATCAAGTCAATAATCTTATTTCTTCCCTCCAAGTAAGATGCAAATATCATCCTAGCTACTCTAAGTATTATCCAGGCATCTAAAGGGATAAGATAATGGCCGATAAATTGCTATACATCCCCTATGATGTTAGACAAAATTACCCCTCAAGCAGAATGAAATTGGTGGTTGAAATGTTCGGACACGCAATCTAATGTAACAACCAATCCAAATTCCCCAAAGTTGTAAAGCCAATGAATAAGTAAACGTTATTATAAAACCATGGGGACTAGTGTAATGATAAACAGCTTAATGTCCCCTCCCTCCCTGGTATTATCAGTCTCAAAATAGTCACACACCTAATATAGCATTGTTATTGTTATCAATTTTTAAAATAATGTTCCAAGTAAAGCACTCTTTATCAGTTAAGATCAAATTAGTTTTCTTCAATACAATTTAACTTCTTCCCCCCCCCCCCCCCCACCAGTTTTTTATATCTCATTTTTTATCACATAAAGATAGGGCTTTGGGGCCTAATTTTCTTTAAAACATGGATGGGTGGACATTGACAAACCTGTGGTGGATTCTTTTTTTAAAAAGTAAGGATCACTGAACCACCTGCTATGGTAGCCAGATATCCCCAAAATTGTTGTTGTAAAAACTCCTCTAAAATCACATAAAAAAACCTATACAAATTTTAAAAAATCTTATGTCAATATTTCTTTTATGATTTTAGAAAACTTTTCTTTAAATTTATATAATATAAAATTGTGTTAACGGGCTACCATAGCCGTTTCATCAATGCTTGATTTTTTAAGAACCCACTTCTGCTAAAACTATACAGTAGGTATCTGCGCTACTAAAACTATCATTTATCTCAGGACAAAGATATAAAGATTACAAGATTGGAATCTCAAATGAAAGATTTTGATGACAAATTTAGGTAGAGCATTTGATTTCTTTAAAAAAATATTTTCGCTGTTTTGAAATTGTAAATCCTACTAATTTATTATAAGCAATTTTTAAGGTATGCCTTGTTTTCAACAAATCAGCATGAGAATCACTTTACTAATATCGTACAGTTTTATTCATAATCTTTTATTACTACGACAATGAACTGAAATGAGAATAGTAGCTTCTACAATATTGCGTAAAATTGTAAGCAAGCTTCCAGTCAAATACGATAATTAGGTCGAACTGTTCTTAATGTTGATCTAACGCATATTTAAAACAGTTTGACCTAATAGGCGTATTAAACTGGAATCTTACTCACAACTTTACGCAATATTGCAGAAGCTACTATTCCCTTTTGCTATTATAATTTCCAAATTTCTAATCTCACATTGAATTGAATATCGTGAAAAAAGAATATTTTTATTTATAATACCTAGGTATTATAAAAAAAGTAAAATTTCAACTATTTAGTGATTATAAAAGTGAGATTGAAAGACAATTTAAGGATCAGATTAACAATTTGAGGTAAAATGAAGTTAACAATCTTTAAGTTTTCTTTTATCTTTAGAAATGGATGATTATTTTCATTCCAACTAACAACAACTTATAAGACCACAAAATCTCCTCTAACAGCAACTGAACCTAACCTATATCTAATAAAAATCATAAATACAATTTTTCTAAAATCTTATTAATTCTTGTACTTGGGAGTAAGACACAGATAAATAAACATATATTATATTTCAGGAACATTGTTAATAGAATACCTGAAATTGAAGGAAACATTAAGGTAATACTTTCATGCATATATGTTGAATCAAAGGGCAATTAGGGTAGTGCGGGGTAATTCCGGTCAATTTTTTGCTTCAACTTAAAAAAAAACATACTTCCCAAAAACTTTTTCCGGTTTTTAAGAGTGCAAATGAACGATATGGCAATAACGAAGAAGCCTGTCTTGGTCCCATTAAGATCTCGCAACTAGAAGTCGGTCAAAAATCGGTTTAAAGGGCGGCGGTTGGCCTATACTGGAATAACCCCACCGGTGTGGCTATTTCGGTCAGTTGACTTTGGGGGGGTGGAACACCCCCTTAAAATATTTTTTTTAACATTTTAAACTATGAGTAGAAAGCTGAGGTCATTAGCTTTCTAACAGTACTAGTCGCATGCAGATCAGACAATTTTTTGACCACATTTTCCCCATTATAAAAAAGTCGGTAAAATCGCAAAAAAAAACATCAATTTTTTTCATGCAAACTTTTAAAAAAAAATCATACTTTTTATTACATGATTAGGTTTTTTTAAGCTTTATGCATAAATTAGAGGCAATTTCTGATTCGCAGGTCTTGGAATTTCTTGAAAAAAGTGATTTTTTACCAAAAAATTTTTAATTTTAAAAATCCTGCCAGTTTTGACAGCAGTTTTTGATACATTTTTTCTTGTCTCAAATTGGCTAGGATTGACCTACAAGGGTGGTTAAGGTGTCTAAAGATGCAAAATTACATGCCTGACAATTAACTCGAAATGATATGGGGTCTAACACTAATATTTCAACACATTTTATGCAACAGGAATTTTGAAAATGCAAAATCTTGAATATGTACTCTAAATCTTGGAGATAGAACCCATATCCTGGGGAGTTTTTGTTAGGACATGCAAAGAGCTTTCTATAGACACCTTAAACACCTTTCTAGCTTAATCCTAGCCGATTTGACATAAAAAATCCAAACCGCACAAAAATCTCGAACACCCTCTTATACGAAAAAGATGCAAGGGTTTCATATGGAATTTTAAATCTTCTAGCAGTCTTTCTAATAGACATACCCCTTCTTACATGAGCCAATGCAGCTGATACATCTTCAGGAAAATATTTAAGGCGTTCCTTTGGGTGATATACTCTTCCCATTACTATAAAAATGTGTCTGAAAAATTTTTAATGTCTTTACAAATTGAAAAGCTTAGACAACAAAACATGACATAATACAAGCAGTAAAATGACTAGTAATGTACATCACACAACAGGCAAGGCAATGATTAAAGCTTAGGTCATGCATTTAGGTTGTTTATGCTTCTAGATCACCTAAATAAAACATTAGGGTATTATACAGTTATAAATACAGTAATAAAAAAAAGTAAAAAAAAGTGACCGGAATAGACCATTTTTTTTAGACGAAAAAAAAAAATAGGAAAAGATCAAGTTAGAACAACGCCTCCAATTGCAAACTTAATGTCCCCTCCCTCCCTGGTATTATCAGTCTCAAAATAGTCACACACCTAATATAGCATTGTTATTGTTATCAATTTTTAAAATAATGTTCCAAGTAAAGCACTCTTTATCAGTTAAGATCAAATTAGTTTTCTTCAATACAATTTAACTTCTTCCCCCCCCCCCCCACCAGTTTTTTATATCTCATTTTTTATCACATAAAGATAGGGCTTTGGGGCCTAATTTTCTTTAAAACATGGATGGGTGGACATTGACAAACCTGTGGTGGATTCTTTTTTTAAAAAGTAAGGATCACTGAACCACCTGCTATGGTAGCCAGATATCCCCAAAATTGTTGTTGTAAAAACTCCTCTAAAATCACATAAAAAAACCTATACAAATTTTAAAAAATCTTATGTCAATATTTCTTTTATGATTTTAGAAAACTTTTCTTTAAATTTATATAATATAAAATTGTGTTAACGGGCTACCATAGCCGTTTCATCAATGCTTGATTTTTTAAGAACCCACTTCTGCTAAAACTATACAGTAGGTATCTGCGCTACTAAAACTATCATTTATCTCAGGACAAAGATTTAAAGATTACAAGATTGGAATCTCAAATGAAAGATTTTGATGACAAATTTAGGTAGAGCATTTGATTTCTTTAAAAAAATATTTTCGCTGTTTTGAAATTGTAAATCCTACTAATTTATTATAAGCAATTTTTAAGGTATGCCTTGTTTTCAACAAATCAGCATGAGAATCACTTTACTAATATCGTACAGTTTTATTCATAATCTTTTATTACTACGACAATGAACTGAAATGAGAATAGTAGCTTCTACAATATTGCGTAAAATTGTAAGCAAGCTTCCAGTCAAATACGATAATTAGGTCGAACTGTTCTTAATGTTGATCTAACGCATATTTAAAACAGTTTGACCTAATAGGCGTATTAAACTGGAATCTTACTCACAACTTTACGCAATATTGCAGAAGCTACTATTCCCTTTTGCTATTATAATTTCCAAATTTCTAATCTCACATTGAATTGAATATCGTGAAAAAAGAATATTTTTATTTATAATACCTAGGTATTATAAAAAAAGTAAAATTTCAACTATTTAGTGATTATAAAAGTGAGATTGAAAGACAATTTAAGGATCAGATTAACAATTTGAGGTAAAATGAAGTTAACAATCTTTAAGTTTTCTTTTATCTTTAGAAATGGATGATTATTTTCATTCCAACTAACAACAACTTATAAGACCACAAAATCTCCTCTAACAGCAACTGAACCTAACCTATATCTAATAAAAATCATAAATACAATTTTTCTAAAATCTTATTAATTCTTGTACTTGGGAGTAAGACACAGATAAATAAACATATATTATATTTCAGGAACATTGTTAATAGAATACCTGAAATTGAAGGAAACATTAAGGTAATACTTTCATGCATATATGTTGAATCAAAGGGCAAAGGGGCGCCGTGGCTCAGTGGTAACACACTGAACTACGGTGGTGAGAGTTCGAGTTCAATTCTCCGTGTGTTGACTCGAATTTCTCATTCGCAATAATAATCACGCAACTTCCCCTGGTTGTGTTAGAAGGGGATTATTGGGTAAGTTTGGATACTCAATAGTCACGTACATAATATCAGTACTACCCTTATCCCAAGCTACTCTGAGGAGAGCGTCATTCATTACGGTGACTTAAATTGGGACACCTGCCATACTCGGCGAGGGTGAGGTAATAATGAGTAGCTCTCATGAGACAGCGGGTCAAGTCATAATGTGCTTGAACGTGGAGCTTGATAGCCCTAGTGGCTAGACAAAAGTGTCTCAGCCTACTCCATGACTACTTAGGCCCAAACCCTAAGAAACAATGGCTAATCAATCAATCAATCAATCAAAGGGCAATTAGGGTAGTGCGGGGTAATTCCGGTCAATTTTTTGCTTCAACTTAAAAAAAAACATACTTCCCAAAAACTTTTTCCGGTTTTTAAGAGTGCAAATGAACGATATGGCAATAACGAAGAAGCCTGTCTTGGTCCCATTAAGATCTCGCAACTAGAAGTCGGTCAAAAATCGGTTTAAAGGGCGGCGGTTGGCCTATACCGGAATAACCCCACCGGTGTGGCTATTTCGGTCAGTTGACTTTGGGGGGGTGGAACACCCCCTTAAAATATTTTTTTTAACATTTTAAACTATGAGTAGAAAGCTGAGGTCATTAGCTTTCTAACAGTACTAGTCGCATGCAGATCAGACAATTTTTTTACCACATTTTCCCCATTATAAAAAAGTCGGTAAAATCGCAAAAAAAATCATCAATTTTTTTCATGCAAACTTTTAAAAAAAAATCATACTTTTTATTACATGATTAGGTTTTTTTAAGCTTTATGCATAAATTAGAGGCAATTTCTGATTCGCAGGTCTTTGAATTTCTTGAAAAAAGTGATTTTTTACCAAAAAATTTTTAATTTTAAAAATCCTGCCAGTTTTGACAGCAGTTTTTGATACATTTTTTCTTGTCTCAAATTGGCTAGGATTGACCTACAAGGGTGGTTAAGGTGTCTAAAGATGCAAAATTACATGCCTGACAATTAACTCGAAATGATATGGGGTCTAACTCTAATATTTCAACACATTTTATGCAACAGGAATTTTGAAAATGCAAAATCTTGAATATGTACTCTAAATCTTGGAGATAGAACCCATATCCTGGGGAGTTTTTGTTAGGACATGCAAAGAGCTTTCTATAGACACCTTAAACACCTTTCTAGCTTAATCCTAGCCGATTTGACATAAAAAATCCAAACCGCGCAAAAATCTCGAACACCCTCTTATACGAAAAAGATGCAAGGGTTTCATATGGAATTTTAAATCTTCTAGCAGTCTTTCTAATAGACATACCCCTTCTTACATGAGCCAATGCAGCTGATACATCTTCAGGAAAATATTTAAGGCGTTCCTTTGGGTGATATACTCTTCCCATTACTATAAAAATGTGTCTGAAAAATTTTTAATGTCTTTACAAATTGAAAAGCTTAGACAACAAAACATGACATAATACAAGCAGTAAAATGACTAGTAATTTACATCACACAACAGGCAAGGCAATGATTAAAGCTTAGGTCATGCATTTAGGTTGTTTATGCTTCCAGATCACCTAAATAAAACATTAGGGTATTATACAGTTATAAATACAGTAATAAAAAAAAGTAAAAAAAAGTGACCGGAATAGACCATTTTTTTTAGACGAAAAAAAAAAATAGGAAAAGATCAAGTTAGAACAACGCCTCCAATTGCAAACGATAAATGAATGCCAAATCTTTCATTTTACAAAAACCCGGGGGTCGATAGGACTTACCATTTTTTCACAATTTTAGATTGAACATGGCCTATTTTGAAATTTTTTTTTTGCAAATTTTTTGCAACTTTTTGAGGGCAAAGAAATCATAGAAGGAGTGATTTGACAAAAATTTGCTAAAGTAAGAAATGAAAGTATAGGCAATAAACTACAACTTTGCTTTTCTGAAGATCTCTCGCAAACGTTTAGAACACCGTTAAAAAACGGTTTTAAAAAAGTTGGTCGTTTGACCGGAATTGACCCGATGACCGCATTAACCCCGCACTACCCTAATAATTTTTTTTATGTCTAGCTTTGCAAGCCTTACTTATAAAAGGGGGGGAGGTGTCAATGTTTCGTTGTCAAAGAAGCAGTGATGGCTTTAAAAGGTCAAAGTTCCTCATACTTAAAGAAGTATGCTTTTTAATTGTCCAATTGTAGGGTAAATCAACCTCCTTAACAGGTATGTTATATGGGGGGGGGGGGGGGATTAGACACTTCACCGCTTGTTTCACTTCCATAATTTTTCTTAAATTATAAATGAGAGTTATTAATAATCATTTAACTTTGGCTTTAGGACCATCAAATAAGTATTCAGAAAAATATAAATGACATCAATTCTATAAGGTAAAAATATTTTTCTATAGATAGTGAAATCATGTTTTTATCATTCGGATGATAATTAATTCTCTTGGGATGATAGTTGCTGGTTGAGCATCCTCCCTCCTATCTTATTTTAAAATAAATTGGAAAAGTTATAGGGGCCAGTCTTTCGTTTTTGTGTTTATACTATAGGTTAGGTTAGGTTACTTTTGGAACTGGGTAGTCCCGCAGGGTTAGGGCTCTGGCGGTGATAGGCATAGGACAAAAACGTCCTTATTCCTTACAAGGGGGAGGGATATCGCTTCAAAACCTCCTTATTTTTATTTTATCGTGTACCTATTGTCTTTTTTAGTAAAAATACAACAAGTCAAATAACTGCAGCTGAACAGGTTATTTTTAATATGCTTTTATAATACTAACAAAATGATTTTTGTGCCTTTTTAAAAACGAAGCTTTTCTATAAATAGGGTTGGTCCGTCCGTCAAGGACTCTTTACTCTTTGTGTGTAACAGTTAGCCCTGTTCGTTAATTTAGACATGTTAGAATTGTCCTATCGACTTCAAACTTTGCATGATGGTTCCTACAACAGTTAGGTAAAATAAGAAAGCATAGCAACTTTATAATCGTTACCAGAAAATCTGGTTTTGGGGTTACTGATTCTTATTACAACAAGGTACAAAGTAATAAGCGAAGCATCTCATAGGTCTTAAGTATGTAAGTATGTCCTTAAGCAGTATTCTGTAATTACCTATACAGTTTTGTAACAGATTTACTTACAATTTTGTTTAGACTTAAACATTTATATTCTGCAAATTCAGTTCTGACACTCTATAAGTGTTAATGTTCTTATGTCTTACTATTTTAGAGCTTTGCTTTTATGGATGTTGTCATCTTTGTTAAAGAAAAATTCGATATTCGCCACTATTTAAAAAAATATTTATTTAGAAATTCAATCAAGATTTGTTTACAGCAAAGGTAAACTTTTGTACCGCGGCTGCCTGCTATTAGAGATAGAATTTTGAATTTTTGAATTTTTGTGAATTATTGTCATTACGCTAATTTACAATTTTTTTTAAATGTTATTTTTTCAAATGAATTGAAAATTATCAAATGCTGAACTTAATAGTTAAATTTTGTTCTATAACCTTCTATTTAGAATGAGCACCTAAATGCAATGTTATTATTTTATTGAAATATGTTTATAGAGAGAAATCTATGGGAGACAAGATAAAATTAATAGTGATCAAAACAGTAAGCTTTCAAACATTGAACAGGATGTAACTTCAAGGTTCCAGGTATATGAAAAACAAAATTACATACCTACCTACCTACCTCTTTTTTAGATTAATAATAATAGTGGAAAAGTTGATGGACTTATTTTTTTTTATAAAGCTCTATCAGGTTGTAATTAATAATTATATACCTCCAAGTTTTAAAGTTACCAAATGACAGAACAAGTTTATCACCCCTCTTGTTTTCTGTATTACTCTCCCCCCCCCCCCTCCGTTTTGGTTTACGGGGTTTTAAAATGTTCCTCAGGGGGAAGTCAAAATTATCCTCTGGCAAAACCCTGTGCACGCTACCGAAACTATCAAAGAGGTTAATTTTTTCGCATATATTTCGTAAAGTTGTGTGTTAGCGTTTAGTCCAATGCACTTATTAAGTCAAACTATTCTTATTTTTAGATATAGACCATTTCATATGTATTATTGTATATACATTTGGTTAGATATAAGAACACTTTGACTTCAACCCAACACCCAACTTAACGGAATTACGCAAAAAATGACCCTCTTTATCAAAAGAATGTAACCCTGATATATTTAGAAAGATATTACAGAGATTTTTGTCTTTTTTAGAATTTGATGTCGAGCTTGAATGATGTAAATACTAGGAGGTAAATATGAGCAATATATTTATATTTATTTTAATATTTTTATAACAATGAATTCCCCCTCCCACCCCCCAAAAATGTCTGGAGTGGCTGTCCGCTAGCGTTAAATTGTTCTGTAACAAAACTGTAATCAATCTTATAATTTTCATTTTACTATCCACGGAAAGCTGTCTACGATTTGCTAAAAACTTTTGTCGACTTAAAAAGATTATTTTTTCAGTGATAAAATGGAGAGTGCTATTAGTGATTTGAAATACGATAATGTAAGTAATTTTTTTTAAATTAAGTTTTCTTCTGACTAATTCTCTAAATGAACTGCCGCTTCTGCCGAAAACTTCCATCTCCCGCCATTTCTTGCTGAAATAGAAGGTAGATATGGTTTTTTTTCGGCGGCATCGGCGGTTTTACTTATTTTTTTCCATTTTTGTCAATTATTGTTAGCTTGTTATTGTTAGTTATTAAAAAACTGGATCATGGAAAAAAAGTAGCGGGTTTCATCGTATTATCAGTAACACATTAGCTTTTAGTAGTTATTTTAGGTTAGGTTAGGTTAATGTTGATGATTGCCCCGCTGGGTTAGGAAATTGACCCCGCATGGTTAGAGCCCCCCGCATTGGCTACGAAACCCGATACTTTTTTTTCTTTCCATGATCCAAAAAAAAAACTATTTTAGACTAAAGAATTCTCGTCGAAAATTGGGAGCGTTTACAGTGAGATTAAGTCATTGAAAATCAACACACGTGATATTAAGGTATAGTTATTTATAGCATCGTATTATAAACTAGGGTTGGCAATCCGAATCCGGAATCCGCCTAATTTTTAGCCAATTTTGGAATCCGAATCCGGAATCCTTTTTTTAATAGCGGATTCGGATTCTTAATTGGTAGGCTAAAATTAGGGGGTGCTGCCACTCTTACCACTAGCAAAAATACAGCCACTGTGTTTTTGACAAAAATTGGGTGTGTTTTTGTCAATTTCGTTTTTAGCTGTATTTTTGGCAATATTTTTTTGTCCACTGTCAAAATTACATCTTTCTGCTGTCATAAACACAGTTTTACTGTCAAGTTCACACCCATGAAATTCAAGTATGCTGTCAAATTCACAGTTTTGATGACAAAAATACACCTACTTTTAAATTAATATTAATTATAAATATTTTATTCAGTTAAGTTATTAAAACTTATAACTATTAATAATAGTTAAATCAATCTACACAACGAAAATCAAAAACCGCCCAGGGCTTTTTGTAAGTCAATCATAAATAATAATGTGAATAAAAAGAAAAGCGATATTTAGCAAACAGCCGTGGGCGGTCAGAATCAGCTGAATGTTCATTATGAAAAAAATTTCCCCCTTTTTAGAAATAGAAGGATTCATCTTTCATGAACAAATTTTTTTAAATAAAAAGAAAATTCTATGTAATTTTTAATTAAAACATTAAAACGAAAATATCTAATCTAATATTCTTGCCCTAAATATTGAAATAGTAAAAAGTAAAAAAATATTTTTTTTTAATAATTTTTAATCCTCCCATTTGAAAAGTAGTGGAATAGCAATAAATTTTAGCGCGGCAACAGCGCTGAGTAGGCCTCTAGGCCCACTGCCTATTTTCGTCTTCTAGTTGCTTCGATTCCTCTCTTTTATTTTTTTCTCTATGTTATCATTATTAATATCTTTTAAAATATGGTTCGATTCTCGGAAGTGAATTATAGAGAACACCAAGAACATTAATTTTTAGGACATATGTAGCACTTGAATTTTTTAACTTTAAAAAGAATTATTTTAAATTATTGCTAGAATCCGGAATCCGCGGAAATCCGCCTTTTTTTGGACGGATTCTTGTAAGAATCCGAATCCCGGTCCAAAAATTTGACGGATTGCCATCCCTATTGCTTTCCGCGAATATGACAATATAAAATTAAAACTAGTTTTGTTAGCCCCAAGGTCCCTAAGGCAAGGGCTAACAAAAATCAAATGGTTTTAATAATATAATTGTGCACTTTTATATTCGTAGAAAACTGGATATTATATGATACATGATTTTAGGCTTTGCATGGTGATTCCTATAGTAGTTAGTTACTATATAGAAAGCCTAGCATTAATATAATCGTTTCTAGAATGTCAATTCCTATTTTTTAAACATGATGATTTTTTACTTTTTAACGACAATTTTAATGTAATATAATTATCCGATTTTGTAATACTGATTCCCATGACAACAAAGTACGATGTTATAAGCGAAGCATCTCTATTATTAAGTCCTAAAAATGTATGTATGTTATCCTTATTTTTCTAGAAAGAAGAACAATACTTTGCAGATGAATCATCCAAAATATTGAACCTAGTTGCGAAAAAATTGCTAAACCAAAATCCAGGTAAAACAATTCTTCTAAGCTGTACGTGAAAATCTGCGCATAGAGAATCCACCCCCCCCCCCCTCCTTTTAAAGCATTTTAAAAAGTAGGTAGCTGTCCAAGGACGTCCAAGCCTTTTATTTTGAAGAGGATTAACCCACATTGGGTGTGAAATATCAATAATTTGTAAAAACTTCAGAGGAAATGGAATAAAATCTAATACATTTTCAAACTTAAATCAATCAAAACTTGTTTGGAGGGGGGGGGGGGGGCTAATCACTCTATGTTTGACAAATATTGTTTGTTGCACTTTGCTTTTTTTAAGTTGTCACCCTTTTCTTATAATTTCAGATGAACTTGCTGTGTTGAACATTCGAATGTCACAGGAACAGTTTTATCATTTTTATATACTTTTTAACACATTTATTTGGCGGCTTACGACGGCTGAATAATGTCGAAGGACAGCTTAAGAACTACGGTTTTTTGTTGAAAAATGTATTAAGTTTTAAAAATTTTATAAAGGGGGGGTTTTTTAATGCAACCATCTCGTAATCAGTGAGCAAATGGCACTTAGAATTCGAATTTCCATTTGAAATTTTGCATGAGTAATCCTTGGTAGGTCTATTTTCCCTAAATCGAACAAAAAGTTGGAAAAGTAACGGCTAACGGCTGGCGGCTCAGCTGTTTTGTCATTTTTTAGATATCTATATTGCAAATTAGTCACGAAACCTCTCTCAACATAATACTCTTTTCTACTCCAAAACGCTATCAAACGGTTCTACACGGTAGCTGTTGGTGCTAGAAGTTTTAAAAATGGTTATTGCTATCATTTAACATGAATTAAACCAAAAATATGTTTTTAGCCGTTACTTTTCCAAATTTTTGTTCGATTTAGGGAAAATAGACCTACCAAGGATTACTCATGCAAAAGTTCAGATCGAAATTCGAATTCTAAGTGTCATTTGCTCACTGATTACGAGATGGTTGCATTAAACCCCCCCCCCCCCCCCCCTTTATGCTGTGGTTGTAAAAAAATCTAGCACTAGTCTCCATAAGGTGAAAGCATTTTCAGATTATGCTTATATTATATAATCAGGGGGGTGGAAAATGAAAAAAAATAAAATCGTCGTAACTGTTTCTTCTTGGGAGAAAATTTTGGAAAGTGTAACGTGGCTCTTTTATTCTAGTAAAATGAAATAGAATAACAATAACAAAAAATTTATAAAAACTGTTTAATAGAATGAAATCAATGAATTGAAGGATAATATCGGTAAGAGTTATTATAAGATATTTTTCTTTGATAGAATTAAATCAAAAGGGCCTACTATTTTAGTAACTTAGAGCACTAGATGCTTTAAATTTAGTTTCAAAAAGAAAAAGGTTTTATAAAAAAAAATTAGGGAGGATTTAGTTTTTTCTAGGGTCGATTTCTCTTGAGAGTGCGGAGGTACCCTCCCCCCAAAATAGTTATAAACCTTCCCAGGACATATGAGTAGCTACACTATAAAGAATTATATCAGTTCAGCAATTAGCAAGATACTTTGCTACAGACAGACACACACACAGATAAACTTCCTCTTACTTTTATTTACCTAAGAACTATGTAATTTTTTCAGATTTTGTTGAAACCTGCCGGTATCCTTCATACATACCAAATATTAATGGTTTCATTGAATGTAGTTCATCTCCGGTCAGTGTGGACAGGTAATTACCACCAGGGATCTAATGGGATATGACAATGGCCGATAAATTGGCCTAATGAAGCTACTCAAAATTACCCTTTCTGACACTCTAAATTGAAAATGGGTTTTGGGATTCAACTTCCCTCTCCTCAAGTGCCCCTAGAGGCCTCTAGGGTTGAAGCCGCTAGTTACTTTAAAAAGCATATTTTTCAGTAACAGTGGATGTGAAAACGCAATTGACGGAGTGTTGAAATCAAGAACATCAGCATCTGAATGGACAACCAGGGTGACAGTTTCATTCAGGGATCTGAAGGGATAAGACAATGGCCAATAAATTGATGTACAACCCCAATGATGATACACAAAATTACCCCATCTTTAAATTACAATTAGTGGTTAAACGTATGCAAAATTAATTTAAAATCCCAAAGGATGTTACGCCAACGAACATGTAAACGTTATTATAAGACTTTGGGGACTAGTGTAATAAACAGCCAAATGTCCCCCACATCCCTGGTTTAAATTACCTTAAAGATGCATATATCACAAGAGTATAATCTTCAAGTCTTTATATTTTGAAAACTACTTAGTACAAGTTTGTTTTCTTTTATTTATATCCTTATAATAAAGTAACTGGATTTTTATCTTTCTGTCTGTCTGTTTGTACCAAAGGATCTCGCTAACCGCTGCACCAATATGTTTTTTTTACAGTGTAGATTCTAGGAAGGTCCTAAGGAGGTTTGTAGCTGTTTTGTACCACCACCCTCTCAAGAGAAATCACCAAAAATAAAAAATGCCGCCTAGCAGATATTTTTAATAAATTAAATATAGTTGTTGAAAGTTTGAACACTCAGCTTAATGAACCAACCAATCACAATTCTCTAAAGTCCCCAACGTTGGTAAGCCAACAAATAAGAAAACGTTATTATAAAACTATGGAGACCAGTGTAATAAACACCCCATTGTCCCCTTCTTCTCTGCTTTGATAGTCAGTTAGTTTATTGTTCCTCTAGGTTATCTAAACAAGAGGGCATTACTGATAAGGTAGCGAAGCAACTACTCCTTTTTATTTGTGTATTTCTAGGGAGATGTTAACCCGTGGATTCGACTTAAATTCAGAAATCAAATCAGAGTCAAGGTATGATACCTATTAATCTTTGAAATTTCATATTAATATCCGCGGAAAGCTGTCTATAATACAATGCGATGATAATAATAAAAATGAAAAATTACTAGATTAATATCTATCATTATTTTCATCTTCAAATTCGGGGAAAATTGTCTGTAATTCGATGCAATACATAATTATTATCATTATTGGCTATATACATAAATTTATCGTCCATAGTCTTATCCCTTAAACACACTGACCCCTGTATATTTTTAGGAAATTAAGCTGCTACAGAAATATGACGACAGTTATGCAGCTACGTAAGTTTAACAAGGACAAGTATGTTCATAGGTAGCGCAGCATCTGCAGGATTCAGATTAATAAAATACGGAATAACAATATTGAATTATAGAGCAGCTGTGCTGCCAAAGTTTTATCAGCATTGCGGAGCCGTTTGATTTTGGTGCGGCTCCGGCTCTGCGGAGCCGTCTGTGAAAACAACGGCTCCGGATTTGGCTCCTGATCCGAACTAAAATCAAGAAAATCTCATCATATTTTTGACAAGTCTATTTTTGACTTTTGAAGGTTTTAAAAGTTAAATTTTTGATAAAAATGGACTTGAAAAAATTAAAATGGGCATTTACACACGACACAACAGAGTTACCAAATTATAATTAGTAAAACATCTCGTTTTTTAACTAACCCGAAGCAGTTTTTGAACTAAAATAACGGCTCCGTCTCCAGCAAAATTTGACGGCTCCACAACGCTGGTTTTTGTTATTGAATATCAATATATTTGAATTTCTATCTTTGGTAGCTTATGAATAATTGGGAGTTAGAAGGGTTGTAGATTTACTTACTGCAATTGATTATTTTATAATGTATTGCAAATACCTAATATTTTTTACATTTTAAGGAAAGTTAATGTTACTCTGAATGGAATAGGAAATATGGTAAGTAGTAATTATATCACAGGCCATATTTGTGCTTTAGTAGTAGCAAAGCTACTCTAAAATTCGAAATGTGTTGGAGAATATGTAATTTTTCTCGGTTGCATCACAAGGCTGAATTTTCACTAAAGATTCCGTACACTGAAGATTCGATGAACATCCAGTAAATAATATATTTGGCCCGTCAGTCTGTCGGTCATGGTACCAATACATATTCTATACAAAAAGATAGTGATTTTTCATTGTCTAGGTATGTATTTATTTTTAATAGGAGTTGACTATCTCCCCTATTACTCAATTTGTTCATTCAAAATTTGATGAGATTAGCTACTTGTGGATGTGGTAATCCTTGTCAAAGTTATAATGAGATAAACAGAAATTTAACTTACAGTCAAGATTACTTGGTTAAAAAAGATAGTTCTTGAGCAGATACATGCTTGACAAAAAAGAAATAAAAAATTTGGGGAGGGAAAATTTGGGGAGGGAGGAATTTTTTCAGGGTGATTTCTATGAAATAGTTATAAACCTTCCCAGGACCTATAAGAAGTATCACATTAAACATAATATAAATAATATAAGAGGACAAACAAAGATTTATATTTCAGCAAACACAGTTGACAGCACTGGGAAGTAACAATTGGAACGTTATCAAGTAAAAGATTATTTAATGTTGCGCATTTTAGATTTTAAGTACTGTGTGTGTGTGTGTGTGTGTGTGTGTGTGTGTGTGTGTGTGTGTGTGTGTATGTGTGTGTGTGTGTGTGTGTGTGTGTGTGTGTATGTGTGTGTGTGTGTGTGTGTGTGTGTGTGTGTACTGTTTCTTTGGATCTAAGTAGTCATGGAGAAGGACGAGACACTTTTGTATAGCCACTAGCTCAAGCTCCACTTCAAGTACATTATGACTTGACCCGTTGTCTCATGGGAGCTACTTTTTATTACCTCACCCTCGCTATACTATTCTTTAGAAGCTCTTTTACTATTTCTCGTCTCTCTCTCTCTTTCTGTCTCTTTCTTTTTCTGTCACTCTCTTTCTCTCCATCTATTTCTTTTTTATATTTATTAGTTTTTATTTCTCTTTCTCCCTATTAAATTTTGTTTATTTTTCCTTATTATAATAACAAAGAAGTTGTATCTGTGTCAGTTAACATCTTTAAACTACTGAATTGTATGGGGTTTAAGTAACTTAGATGCACAGCATTGTTTTGGATAGGATTTAGGCTGTTCTTGTCTTTCGGGGCCCTCGAAAAGTTAGTTTTTAACCCAAGACTTAACTATTAGTAATAGAGAGACAGAAAGGTTTGATGTCAATAGGACAATTCATTCACATTAAGATTAATCCTAGGTTACCTGGCAAGAGCCATTCCACTGATGAAATCAAGATTGAAATTGTAGAGGTGAAATTAATCTTTTATATTTATTAATAGTTGACCGCAGACACTTAAATGTAAAAGAACCTCTACGTTTCCATCTATTATAATTACAGAGAGAGAGAGCGCGTATCATTTTTAGAGTTGCTACGCTTTCTAAATTATACATAACTGTGTACTGCAAAGTTTGAAAGTTGCCAATGATGGACTTTTGACATACCAACTCTTATTGTAAAAAGCTTAGGTAGCTTTGTCAGGGATGTATATTTCCTGATAATGTCTCACCTCATTAGGAAGAGAGATTGACTGACTGTTCTTAAGCTCTTATTAGGCAGAATCACGACATATTACCATTGTTAGGTTCTTAATAATAATAAGAAAATGATGATTATTTGAGTGATAGTGGGGTAATAGTAGAGGTGAAAAAACTGTTCCAATTCTGAGCTTTAGGAATCAGACATTATTGATTATCTAAAAGTACAAGACTTTCAGTAATTGAGAAAAATTTAGGGGGGGTATGCTCAGAAATGAAAACAGTTTATGTAGGCTTGCTTAGCTTCTCATGGGTGTGCCTCTGGTCATCTAAAATAAGAACATATATAATGTACATATAGTACAAGCTTTTTTTACAAAAAAAAAGTGATAAAAGTGGTCATTTTTGTATAAATCACATAAATGACTGTAAAAAAATTAATAATATAATATTAGAACCTGATTTTCAAATATTCATTGTTTTCAGACTAAAAATCAACAGTGGGGACCAACTGGATTCAAAGAGATAAAACTAGTCGGTTGTACAGAGAATTAACCCATCCCTGCGGGGCTATAATGTAACCTTTGTTAACCTAACCTAGCCTATAACAAGATTTGCAGAATATAAAAATGGTTGTAAACTAAAATTTTTATACCAAATGAACAATTTATTGCTTAATTTATGTTGTAGTCTTGTATTGACTATATTTTAAGAAAACCTATGAACCAGCAAGCCATTTAAGTTAGAGTTAGCCTTTTTTTGACTTTGTGGCTGTTTAAAGGTTTTTTTACCCCCTAGAATTATCTGACCCAAAAAATATTTTCAAATTATTTCATTTGCTGCTTAATAGACTTAATAGTCTTGTGCTTAAAATGGTATTTATTATTGCTAAACACAAATCGTGTTCTTAGAGCTTAGCTTTCCTTACTATCTATGTTTCTCTGTCTGTATTTATACACCTCTTTGTTATCCCTCTTACAATGTTTGTTTCCTATAGAACCCTACAGCTTTATATAAAAGATCTGATTATTGTAATTAGGGATGGCAATCCGTATCCGGATCCGGAATCCGCCCAATTTTTGGCCAATTTTGGAATCCGAAACCGGAATCCGTTTTTTATTAGCGGATTCCGGATTCTTAATTGGGTAGGCTCAAATTAGCGTCTTGAGTTTTTTCTTTCAACTCCTCCTCTTTGATCAGAAGGCAAAGATTTTCATCATTATATATAATATCTTTTAAAATCTGGTTCGATTCTCGGAAGTGAGAACACCAAGAACATTGATTTTTAGGACATATGTAGCACTTAATTTTTTGAAAAAATTAAAAAATCCTTTTAAAATATTGCTAGAATCCGGAA
The DNA here is from genome assembly GCF_053477335.1 of Acartia tonsa. Classification (NCBI taxonomy): domain Eukaryota; kingdom Metazoa; phylum Arthropoda; class Copepoda; order Calanoida; family Acartiidae; genus Acartia; species Acartia tonsa. The sequence continues at coordinate 28,766,627 of NC_137273.1, forward strand.
TCCGAATCCGGAATCCGCCAAAAATAAGAATCCTGAATCCGCAAGGAATCCGCCACTTTTTTTTGACGGATTCTTTAAGAATCCGAATCCGGTCCAAAAATTCGACGGATTGCCATCACTAATTATTATGAAGATTTTTTTAGAGAACAATGGACGATAATTAATAATCCCCCCCTACCAATCTCCCATTGGCAAAATATCTCCTTTAGTAGATTTAAATAGTTTGAGGAAGTTTTATTATGTGTTCTGTTTTCCTGGTCCCCCTTCCAACCTTTTTAAGCCCTTAATGACAGAATGAGGTTTTTAGGAGGAGGGGGAAATTATTTTATAGTTCATTGTTCAATTTTTTTTTTTTTTTACTTTAAGTTACAATATACTTGATACTAAAACAACTTTGCATTGCCTTAAAAATGATTTGTAATTTTTTTAAATATTGTATAATATAACATATATGAATAAATACCAGTGAATAAAAGTGTATTTTTAGGGTACACCGACAAACCTCCTGAAGGGACAAACGTACAAAGTAAAACTTACTAGGGTTTAAAAATTATAAAATACAAAAAAAAGTCGACCTTAAATGTGTTTTTTTATTCTTAAAAAAAATTCCTTTAATTTTCGAACATTTTAAAATCAAATTTTGGAAGATTTAGCAGGTTTATTCAAGAGATGATTCTTTAGTATGTTATTGTTTGTCCTTTAGGAGGAATGTCCCTTTAGGAAGTTTGCCCATTCTTGTTTCGTAGTAGCTATGCTACTCTATATTAACTTTGTCTGTCCATTTGTTAGCCAGTGCGTAATTCGAGAGAGATAGAGAGGGGACAATGGGCCGTTTACACTAGTCCTCAAAGATTCATAATAAAGTTTTCTTATTTGTTGCACTATGTTCCAGCAAGTGACAAAAAATCATTTTTTACATTTTGGTCAACTAAACTACATTTCAAATCAGTGTGGACCCTTTATTTTTAATGCTTTTTTAAAGTATTCTATATGTTTGGAATCAGTATGTAATAATTTAAACGTTTAGCCCTTAAAAGAAGTCAAATCTCCATTTTTTGTTGTAATTGTAGATGGTTTTCTTAGCATACCCGATACCTCAACCATTTGTTTTAACCTTTAGAAGGGATAATTTTGTGTATCAATTTGGGAATGTACATCAATTTTTTAGGCCATAGACTTATCCCTGGCGCAATTGTATGGTGGGAAATGTAATATTCTCAGCTGCCATTCATTATAGATGGCAGATATTTTTGTGAAGATTCCCTAGGTATACAAATGAGCATCCAGTATGTAATTTTCTTCGTCCGATGGTGTGTCAGTCATCATATTATATCAATTAAAATAAGCAATAAAGGTTTCTTGATTATTTTCTCCAATAAATATATTCTTTACTTTATTAAATGTCCTTTAAATCTACTTGTCCGTTTTTACACTGTTAAAAATAATTTTTTTATTTAGTATCAATTGATACTCTGGAGAGTATTGGAACCGTAAGTACGCTACAACTAAATAATTAATATATAACACTATGTAATACTATATAACACAATAATTATTACTATACAGAACCCATACATTTTTTTAGTATCGATTGATACGGTCTAGAATACTGGAAAATACGCTACAGAAATGTCTATTAAAATAGTACTATTTGATACACTCTAGTGTAATGGAAAATACGCTGTAGAAATGTTTTTAAATTTAGTACTATTTCATACGCTGTAGAGTATCAGACAATATCTGGTAAGCCGAGCGTTCTCGGCCCACGGGGTAACGAGTTCGGATTCAACGAGCCCTAGCCTTTAAGTATTCTACCAAACAAACAAGCAGGATTCAATCATACAGAAATTATATATTTAAACTGAATAATATTTACAAGTTATGTTTACTATATATATACAACAAAATATAACAATGGTTAGGTTTGAAGGGGGTGTGGGGCGCTAGGGCTTAGCGCCCGACGGTAGACAGGCTGTGGGGGCAACGGTGGTAAAAGGGGAGGCAGTGCCTCCCGATTATATAAGCGCATGAGGGACTCGTGATAGTTGCATGTTCAAGTCCCCTCCCCACATTTAGGCAGGCTAGTTTGACCGCTGGGTGCGGGGTTAACAGCGGTCATGAGATGGATAGTGATATAATAGGATTAGTGCGGGGGGTTTGTTATCATAAGTCACAGCGAAGCAACTCTGTAAACGGCCTGTCCGTCTGGGTGTCGTATTACCACAACCTCCCCTTCAAGGGTTGCGTGGCTCCTGAGCCACCAGGCCTTGAACCTGGGGATACGACAGCCGGCTCATGCGCCGGACAGGCAGTTCTTGGGGCACAGCTCGATGGAGGACAGCTCGGGCTACACAGGCTCCCTGGGACACTCGTTGCTCGGTCTGACTGTGGTTGGTGATCAGCATTGTCAGCTCCTGGTTGGCTTCTAGGCGTGGGTTGGCAACGGCCAGGCCTCGCCGCTGGAAATTTTGCCTCGTCTGCAGGATCAGTTCTGTCGCGGCTGGTAGCTGGACACGGAGGCCTAGGCAGACTCTGGTGGTTCCTAAGGGTGGAATGGTGATGGCAAAGGGCGCATAGAATTCCATGGGGGCGCCTGCTTGATTCAGGTTGCTTGGCCTCCTAGCTCCTACCCGGATGGGGATGGCTGTCATCAGCAGGGGGCACATGGCTTCTTCTTCTTCTTCTGGGGCGGCCTCTTCCATCGCAGTGGCTGGCTCTTCTCCTACAGGCTCGCTGCTGGCTGGCAGGTTCTCCATGTCTGCGTCAGGGTTCCAGATGGCATCTCTGAGTGGCTCTGGAGCGGGCGGCGGCGGCGGTGGTTCGTTGGGCTGCTCCTGCAGGTTTTCCTCCACTGGGTCACGATCTTGGCCGCTAGGCTGTGGGGCGGCTGCGGCTGGCTGGTGCACTGGGAACTCTCCTGGGTTGCTAGCTGCGGGCGCCGCCGCTCCAACTGGCAGCTCGGTGGCATCCTCGTCGCCGTCCACGTCAACTTGGATGTCTTCTGGGATCTGGTGGGCAGTCACATCTCCAGTGTATTTGCGCAGTCGGCCTACATGCGCGGTAACTTCTGAGATCCTGGCTACTGGAGAGGCAGGTTTAATGACATAATGGACTTCTGTAGCTTTCCTCACTACTTTCCAGGGGCCAGTCCATCTCTTGGTAATCTTGGCTGCCTTCCCTGGCACCAGGCGGGGGGCCAGGTACCAGACCAAGTCTCCAACCTCATACTTGGCCGTGCCTTCGTAAGCTGCCGCGCTCCTCCTGATGGCTCCCTCCTCCTTCTGCTGGATGGCATCATAAACTGCATAGTAGCGCTGCAACAGAGCTTGGACGTTGGCTGGAACTGAAGCATATTCGGTCTCTGGCAGCCGTAGCACCATGTCCACCGGAAGTTTGGCCTCTCTCCCAAAGAAGGCCAGGAACGGGGTCACACCAGTGGATCTGCAGGCCTTGGTGTTGTAGGCAAAGGCGATGGCAGGCAGGTGTGGCTCCCAGTTGTTATCGTCTCTGTCTAGGAACAGGCGCATGCCTGTGTTGAGCGTCCTATGAAACCTCTCCACTCGGTTGGACTGCGGGTTGTAGGGTGGTGGATGTGTCAGGCCAATCTCGAGCCGGGAGGCCAGTTCCTGGAATACCTGGCCGGTAAATTCCATTCCATTGTCGGAATGGATCTTCAGGGGGCATCCGAACGTGGCCAGGTGGCGGTGCAACAGGGCTTCAGCCACCGTGAGGGTGCGCTTGTTGGGGATGGCGTAGAGGCTGACAAACCGGCTGAATCCATCTTGGCAGGTGAGGATGTAGCGGTTCCCAGCTGGGGTCTCTGGCAGTGGCCCCACCAGGTCGATGAATAGGACTTGCTGTGGATACCCCTGGCGGGAGGGCACGTGGATCCCCTGCTTCAGCCTCTCCTTGGTAACTTTCTGGACACACTCAGGGCAGGTTTGTACCATCAGGCGGACGTCACGGGCCAGGTTGGGCCACCAGAAGTGCATGGCAACGCGGGCGATAGTTGCGTCCATCCCAAAGTGCCCAGCCATGGGGGTCCCATGGGCTAGAAAGAACGCGTCCTGCTGGAGGGCCGAAGGCAGCAGGTATCTTGTCCTCTCTCCTGTCAGAGTCTGGTCAGTGGTGGTGAGGCAGCCGTGCTCGTCAAGCCCCAGGGCTGGGAAGCGGCTGGCGTACTGCTGCTCGTCTCGTTCCTTGCCACGCAGCTCAGCCTTGGTTGGGGCCTTGCCATCAGCCACCCATTGGCGGACACGGAGCAGGAGGGGGTCCTGTGTCTGGGCTTCCAATACTCTAGCTGAATCCAGTCGGGCGGCAGGAGGCCGGCTAGCTGCGGCCTCCCCTAGCTGGCCAAGGTTGTGGATATACTCAGCCTGCTCTGCTAATTCTTCGGCGCTAGCCGTTGGCATGTTGGCATCTTCCCGGCGGCTGAGGGCGTCGGCGTTGGTATTCTGGGTGCCAGGCCTGTGGCAGACGGTAAAGTCTAAGGCCGCTAGCTCCTCCTGCCAGCGGGCCACCATCCCTGTGGATGTGTTCAGTGATTTCATCTGTAGCAGGGCAGAGGAATCAGTGTTGATCTGGAAGCTGCGGTAGGACAAGATGCCGTGGAATTTTCGGATCCCATAGATAATGGCGGCCATCTCTCCCTTCCAGGACGGGTAGCGCGTCTCAGGGTCGGTTGTCTTGCGCCCCACGGCGGCAATCAGCCTCTCCTTGCCCTCCTGGCATTGACTCAGTATGGCAGAGATGGCGCGGCTGCTGAAATCTGTGGTGAGCTGGAACACTGCTGGTAAATCAAACCTGGGCGGCGCTCGGATGGGGGCCTGGCGGAACTTGTCCTTGAGTTGCAGCAGCTGGGCTTCCATCTCAGGCGTCCAGGTTAGGGCCTTGGCCGTCTTCTGCCGATTCATCTCGTAGGTGAGGTCTGCATACTCTGGGATGAACAGGCGGTAGTATCCAAAGAAGCCCAGCAACGCCAGCAAATCCTTGGGGGTGCTAGGGGCTGGCCAGTCCAAGATGCGGTCAATATAGTCCTCTTGCATGGCTATCCCCTCACGGCTGAGGGTGTGTCCCAGATAATCCACCTTGGATCGGAACAACTTGGTCTTGGCTGGCTTGAGGCGGATCCCTCCCCTACGGTGGGCTTCCAAGACCTCTCGGAGCCGGGCCAGGTGGGCCCAGGTATCCTGATGGAAGGTCAGGACGTCGTCAAGGTATGACTGGAGGTTGGCTGTGCCTAGTGGATTTAGGACCCCTGCAATAAACCTGGAATAGACAGACGGTGCCGTCGCCAGGCCAAAGGGCATCCTTTTCCATTGATACAGGCCCCTGGGGGTGGTGAAGGCGGTGCAGGGCCGGCTGTCCTCAGACACACGGATGGTGTAGTATGCGGCCACCGCGTCTAAAGCACTGTAGACACGGTGCCCGCCCGCTCGTTCCACCAACTGCTGGATCCTAGGCAGGGGGTAGCTGTCCAGCTCCAGACACTTGTTGAGGGCTCTGTAGTCGACGGCCCAGCGGGTGCTCCCGTCCTTCTTCTTGATGGGCACCAGGGGGCTGCTCCAGGCGGAGTCCGACGGCTCTATAACTCCTTCCTGTAGCCAGGTGTCCAGTTGTTTCTCCAGTTCAGCCTCTTGCCGCGGGTTCAGATCCCTAAATCTCTGGCGGATCGGCTGGGTCCCTGGCTTGAGGCGCAGCTGCAACTCAACCACATCTGTGCAGCCGGGGGTAGAATTGGAGAAGACGTCCCTGTACTCTGACAACGTAGTCCAGACCTCCTTCTTGAGCAAGGGGTCCTTGCGTAGGAACTCATTGTCTTCCATCTCCAGGGCCTCCCACAACTCCTGCATGTCTATAGGCTCAGCAGGTTCTTGGAACGAGTGGAGACGTGGGGGAGGCGTATCAGAGACCTCTAAAATGTCAGGTTTGACCAGCTCCCCTGCCACTGGGAGGCCAGCATCCAGCAAGAGGGGCACCTCTCCCTCATTGACCACCAGTACTCTAAACACAGTGGCAGAGCCAGGCCTGTGGGCATACAGGCCCTCTGGAATAACAAGGTCCTCCCCAAACCTCTGTTCTGGGGCAGCTAGTTGAATGGCATCCTTGGTGCGATGGCCTACTAGCTCAACAGGGACCGCCATAACCCCGCGGCCAGGCAGGACCACCCGCTTGGCTGTGCGGAGCTGGGGTGGTTGACCGTCAGTTGGAGTGACAGCGCTTAGCCTATACGTGGCTGGTGCGGGGTCAGCCTTGGCTCCGGGACCCACCGGCCGCGACTTGACGGGCTCGGCTTCTGGAGGGGCTGACGTGTCGGAGCCAGGCGTGGCTCCGGGGGCGTCCGGCCACGATTTGACGGGCTCGGCGCTGGGAGAGGCAAAAGTGCTGGGTCCAGCTTTGGCTCCGTGGGCGTCCGGCCGCGACTTGACGGGCACGGCGCCGGGAGAGGCTGGGGCCTGAGAGTTGAGTGTGGCTCCGGGTACATCAGACCGCGACTTGACGGGTCTGGACTCGGGCTTGGCTGGTGGACTGGCTGGAGGTCCCAGGTAGAGGGGGCCAGGTGGACACGGCTGGCCGTTGATAAAAATGTCGGCGGAGAAGATTGGTTCTGGAGGGCTGGCAATCTCAGGAAACGTTGTTGGCAGGCTCTCCCTTGGCACCTTGGGCACTGGGGGCAACCCCATGGCTAGCAGGTTAGCTCCCTTGTGTGCGTTGAGCTCAGCGTCCACCCAGTGTGTGCCTTTCTCAACCACACGCGGCTGCTCAGGCAGGGGGCCTGGCAGAGGCCCCTCATAGCTTAGCTCTCTCTCGGCTGTCTCCCGGTCAATGGGGACGCCACGGAGTGGGATAAACTCCCCACGCACCCACAAGCAAGGTGGTTGCATGTCGAAACAGAGCCTAGTTCCGAACTCCTTGAGAAAATACCCTCCTAGGTTCAGAGGGTGTGAGAGATTCCGGACCACAGTCACGTGGTATAGATGGAGTATAAGAGTGTGTGAAACTGCCATATATAACTCTTTTAATTTTCCGATTACCTGGAGGGGCTGGCCTTCCTCATTAGCAGTCAGGATCTGGGTGTTGTCCGGAATCAACATGCGTTGCACGCCCATCGCGTGCATGAGATGCTCAGAAATTACAGCAGACCCTGGTACACGGTTGCCAGAATCAATCATGGCATCAACCTGTACATGCTGGGCAGGGTCAGGAGTAGGAAACCTCACCCTGACATGGCAGGGGAAGTGGAGGTCCTGCCCTTGAGACAAGGGGGCCTCTCGTTCGGCTGGGGTTGGCAGAAACTTTGGTGGTGGCCGCACCGCAGCTATGGTGGTATCGCTTACCATGGTGGCTTAGACTGTAGCTTCGAATCACTAGAGCTTATTAATTATCACTTGGTCAACAATTTTATATTTATTTTTATCACTTGGTTGACATTTATACACACGGATGTGTTGTTATCACTAGGAGCTCTAGGTGTGATTCTGGAAGCACTGGCAGCAGGGAATGTCCGTCCTGCAAGGTTCAGAGGGGTGACGGCGGTAGGGAATGACCCGTCCTACAGCGCCGCTGGTTCGAATCCCGACAGATGGCGGCAGGGAATGGCCCGTCCTGCAGCGCCTCGGGTTCGAATCCTGGGAGGCAGCGGCAGGGAATGTCCCGTCCTGCCGTGCCTGTGGCTCAAAATCTGCTATCCGTCGCAGTGGTAGGGCTTACTTGTGTGCTGAAGCTTCGCAGCCACACATTGCCTTCTTAGGGAGACCAGCACACAGCTGTCTGTCTCGTAGGTTTGGCCTGGGTGTCCTGGGGCTTGTCCCAGCTACACTTGCCAATTTAGACTCAGTTCTGTAGCCGTCTGAGCTAAATTATCCGATTGCCGTGGCTGCGCACCTAGCGCTACTCCTACACGACACGGAAAAAGCGTCTTAACTGGTGCTTTTAGCAGGCTAAATCTGCTTGCTGTAGGCCAGGGGCCCACATATTGCGTTCAAAATGATGGAAATTCGACCTAAAAAGGCCGTCTCACGGGTCAGTTGGCGGCTGATTGTCCCCTTACTTGCCAAAGGGTCCAATCAGAGGTAGAATAGGCTAGTTTCTGTAAGGCTCGATTGAAACACGCTGACACCAAGTTCTGGTAAGCCGAGCGTTCTCGGCCCACGGGGTAACGAGTTCGGATTCAACGAGCCCTAGCCTTTAAGTATTCTACCAAACAAACAAGCAGGATTCAATCATACAGAAATTATATATTTAAACTGAATAATATTTACAAGTTATGTTTACTATATATATACAACAAAATATAACAATGGTTAGGTTTGAAGGGGGTGTGGGGCGCTAGGGCTTAGCGCCCGACGGTAGACAGGCTGTGGGGGCAACGGTGGTAAAAGGGGAGGCAGTGCCTCCCGATTATATAAGCGCATGAGGGACTCGTGATAGTTGCATGTTCAAGTCCCCTCCCCACATTTAGGCAGGCTAGTTTGACCGCTGGGTGCGGGGTTAACAGCGGTCATGAGATGGATAGTGATATAATAGGATTAGTGCGGGGGGTTTGTTATCATAAGTCACAGCGAAGCAACTCTGTAAACGGCCTGTCCGTCTGGGTGTCGTATTACCACAAATACGCAAGAGAATGGCTTATTAAAATAGTAACTATTCATACATTCTAGGGTACAAATCTGTACTGTAAAGAATAATTGAAACAGACACCATTCGTGCACACCTCTCATGGAAGTGTTTCAGCTTGGTCGTTTTAGACAAAGATGAAATGTTACTATTTATGCTCAGATTTATAGTTTTGATTTTTGTAATTATGACTGACCATAGTTTTTATTTTTAAGGATCATGTTTAGTCCTAAACATCTTTAAAGTCATTTTTTTTACTAAATTTACATTTAAATGAATGTTTTAATGCTCTGCTTGGTATGTTTGTTGATATAACAAAATGTATATGTACATATAATAATCATATATTGTAAACTGATCTTTCATCCAAAGTAAAACAGTTTCATACCCTACAGAGTATCAAAAATTATGATAGAGGGTAACAACAATTGCGAAGGAGCGTAATGAAAAATTACTTCTACTGTACTGAATTTTATTCCCAAGAGCGTATTGGATAATACTCTACAGACAAATACATTATTTAGTACTACATGTTACTTCACAGAACATTACCTAATACTCAATACAGCATTGAAAACTTCCTTGTATCATAATAAGGTTTTTTTCCTATAACGTACGGATTGATACTATACATTAATGTGAAGAATATATAGTATTACCTGATGCTAAAAAAAAAATTATTTTTAACAGTGTATATCCATAATTTTTTTGTGCTTCGCTACTTATGTAAGTTGCTAGCCTTGGGGTACTCCGTAGAGGTCTGTTATCTGTCTGTCAGATCGTAGACTTGGGTTGACAAACAATAGATAAGGTTTCGTGATTTGCTTTATGACAACTGAACATATCTGCTCTACAACTCACTTTTACCACTTGTCATATCCATCCATGATTTTTTTGTGGTTGTTAAGTGTGGATGTTGCCATGGATATGTTGACAGGGAAAAGGGTTAGTAGCTTTCGCTAAATTCCTTACAATTGTGAGCAAGCTTCCAGTCAAATGCGCTTATAAATTCTAACTGTTCTTAATGCTGACCAAATGCATAATAAAATTTAACGCATTTTTAAAAACAGTTTGACCTAATAAGCGCATTAGACTAGAAACTTACAACCATACGAAATTTTGCGAAGCTATATTTTTGGGTTGGATTCTTACAAAAATCAGCCCAAAAAATAGTGGATTAAACCGTGGATTATGTAAGGTTGATGATACCTAGGGGGTGTTTTGGTTTTATAAATCTAAATTTGATTTTCTTGAGGACAGTCCTTTTAAGGGGACTGTCATATTTTTTCGGATGCGCCTCGCACGCCCTACTGGTAAAACCCAGTACATGCCACTGAATTAATTCAAAAAAAACTATCATTCTGTCGTTTTATTATATTTATTTTCTAACATATTAAATAAATAGACATTGTCTACCTATTTATTTAATTAATGAAAATAAAGCTGTGTATTTGTACTTAAAGGATCTCACTAACCGCTGGGCCTATTTAGGTTTTCTTTACAGTGAAGCTTCTGATAGATCCAGGAAAAGTTTATATAACTATTTTGGGGGAAAGGTATATCCACCCTACCAAGAGAAATCGGCCATAAAGAAAATACCCCATCCGATTTTTTTACCTTTAATTTCTTAAATGAAAAGTAAAGGTTTGGCCCCTTCCCTCAAGTTCTATCTATCTATCTATTTTTCTTTTATTTTATAGTAATATATTAAAAATAATTGTTTTCAATTTGTAAATTACAATTTGAGGCGTTACCTTAGTTATTACTTATTTGATTAAACAAAAATAATTCATATAAAAATAAATAATTTGGTTGTTGCCTCACCCATAGCCTCTACGCTGCCACTAGAAAGAATGAATATTTTGGGCAAAAATCCAGGGATCTAAAGGGATAAGACAATGGCCGATAAATTGATGCATATCTCTATTTTTTTCCTCTCAGTTCATGGCCGCTTTTCATCGAGCGGATATGAATAGGATTCGGACCTATAGTAAGAATATTTTTGCCACATACTAAAAATTAAAATTCACGAAACCTTTCAGCATAGAGCAAAATCTAAGGAGGGAGGGGACATTGAACTGTAAAGTTCGAACACAGTAATATTGTCTGACTGATTATGACGTAACAAAAAAAAATAGCCAATGAGAGGCCACTATAAATTTTACCATTGGTCAATAACGGCCTCTCATTGGCTATTTTTTTTGTTACGTCATAATCAGTCAGACAATATTACTGTGTTCGTAAAGTTCGGGTATCCAAAGTTTTATGGCCAAGTTTGCTTAAACACATTGGGTATTTTATTCAAATTTTGATTGGATGGTTCCGGGCTTGTAAGTTTAAAGCCTTTTCAACCAATAGTTTAAATCTACATCATTTGGGATCAATTTATAGTCCCATTTCTTAACCCATATCCCTTAAAAAATCTTTTGTCCGTAATTCTGAGTGTAGACCATTAAAATATTAAAAATTAAATTTGCTCTGATGCTATTAAATACATAATAGCTAAAATTTGTGGGCTTAAGGGCTAATTCCAAACTACATTTAAAGTTTTAGACTATGATCCTATAATTAAAAGAATGACTATTTTTGAAGCTTTTTACTAAATATGCATTGCCTTAACCACGCGGGGTTATCCGGTTTTTAATATAACCATTAGCGTAAAACAATAGAGGGGAAAGGGGTAAAATAACTGTATTTCCCTATCCCAATGACCTTGTGCCGACTGTCAATTGGGTCTTTGAAAATCAACCAATTGTGTCAGGAATGTTAACACAGCCAAAAATCAGAAAACAATTTGCTTGCGGACGAAAAAGGTCATTGGAAAATGGGGGGAGGTAGTTAGTTATCTGTGTATTCTTCTATACTATAGATCTGTTATATAACCAAACCTGATTTACAATAATAACAAACAACACACTTTAAAAGTATGACATGAAGAATAAATGGATGGATAGGTTAAAGATAGACTAGCGACTACGCCCCTAGAAGCCTCTAGTGCCTTTTAAGGGGTTAGGGCAACTTTTCAATTAAATAATTTTTAATTAAAGTTTTAAAAAAAAACTTTTTAAAAAAATATGGGGGCCATTTTAAAAAACTGGACCTATAAAAAGCTATAATGTAAAGAGGAACCATATCGATTCAGCGGTTAGCGAGATCCTTCGCTACATACAAAAAAGCTTACTACTTTATATAATAGGAAAGGTGTTAAATTAATAGATGAATATATAAAGAAATAGATAGATATCTAAAAACCTGATGCTTTTTTCCCATTAAAAATTAGGCACATATGTTCTTTGTCTTTATCCAGTAAAATTTTGAACAAATGGTCGGAATTATTCTGCATTATAAGGCTTGGAATATTTTAATACTAAACAAACAGGGGTTCAGAGTTTGTGATTACATATCATCACAATAGAATTTCAGCTCTATAGCATGAAATTGTCCTGTTATACCACTAAGAATATAGACTTTAAAACACAATATAGTGTACAGGGGGGTGGGGAATAAAATAATATAATTCAAGGGGGGGGAATAGGAAAGGACATATGGTTTAATTTAGATGCAGGGAAAATTATGTATATAGTAGGCAGGGAGGGGGGGGGGGGGGACAACGGGCTGTTTATTGCACTAGTAACCAAAGTTTTATAATAACGTTTTCTTGTTCGTTGGCTTAACACTTTTGGGACTTTTATTGAATTTTGATTGGTTGGCTCATTAAGTTGAGTGTTTAAAAGTTTCAACTACTAATTGTTTTCTACAGAAGGGGCAATTTTTTGGGAATTTACATCAATTTATTAGCCATTATCTTATCCCTTTAGATCCCTGGTATGAAGGGGAATTTTAAAAGAAAGTACCTGGGGAAAAAGTTTGGTTGGGAATGAGATATGTATTTTGGATTGAAGAGAAATTTATTTTTATATAAAAGGAACATGAAGTCATTAAGACTGTCTTTATGTTTGTGCTGAAGGATCTTGATAAACGCTGAACTGATTTGGTTCTCATTTACAGAGTAGCTTCACGAAGGTCCTGTGAAGGTTTACATCTATTTTATGGGATGATACAATCACACTCACAAGAGAAATCGGCCCCAATGGAAAAATTTGCTCTACCCCCTCTCCCCCCCAAAAATACTTCCGCCTCCCTATTCGAAAATTCCCGAAGAAGCCCCTAGAAGCGTGCCGCTAGTAGACAGATAAATGAAAAAAAAATAGATTGAGAGAAAGAGATATAATTAGAGAAAAAGAAAGATATATTATAAGAAAATAGAGAATAGTTATTTCTCGTATCGTATTATAAACGGCTTTCCGCGGATATAGAATGTACAATTATAAGATTAAAACTAGTTTTTTTAGCCCCGAGGTAAAAAAACTGGTTTTAATCTTATGATTGTACATTTCTATATTCGTAGAAAACTGGATATAATACGATGCTAGACATAGTTTTTTCGTATGGATGAGAACCGGTTCCTATCCACCGGATTCGAATGAATACGAGAAAGGGATATATAGTGGATAAAAAAGAGAGAAAAAGTTTTCAATCAAGATAACTTTTTTGGCATCCTTTCTATTAAATAATATAAAATAAACATTGAAAGGGACAAGTACGTTGCTATAACATTTAATGTGTATTTTCTGTGTGTTTGTATGTGTGTGCGTGTGTGTGTGTGTAAATTTGTGTGTATGTCCTGAATTACTAAACACCTGCTTTGGATGAAAGCAGCTTACTCCAATTCACCCTCCCCCCCCCCATTCTCTTTTTACCCTAAAAAAAGGGTTAGAAAAGAAGAAATTAGGAGTGGGGGGGAATAAGCTTCATTTGGACTCTGGACCATTTCACATTGGGGTATTTACCCTCCCCTATTTCCACAAAAGTTTTACTGGTGAAATTAATGAAAGGGAAGGGGTCGACCAAATTATATTTCCCCCCATAATGTATAATGTACAAAATCAGACAAAAATTGTTGGCTTAGGTTTAGCATGTTTTAGGCCATTCTATTTATGTGCTTTATTTGAAAGTAGTTGTATGAGTGTCAAATGAGAGCTCAAATCTTGGCAGGCTTTAGGCTATTTTGCATTATTCGCATGCTTTTTACTAAGTCCGTACTATTCTTATGTGAAACACTTGTCCGCAATAACGTTACTTTTTTATTAGGGAGGCTGCTTTATAATTCACTTTGTCCGTCCATCAGTCCATAACACACTATATAGTAAATTGTAATTTTTACCAGTTCATAATCAAGATAGACGGCAAAGATGTTTAAGAAGATTCCCTTTACCCATACTGTATACTGTATTTTACTTAGTCCGTCGGTCTGTCATTCATGCTACAAAATATAATGAATATTTTTTTTAAATCCATAATAAAATTATCTTTTCGTTATTCCAATCCATGATTTTTTTGTGCTTCGCTGCTTATGGATGTTGTAATTCTTGTTAAAATTTTTAACATATGTGGCTTACGCCGATGCGACCAAAAAATGTATTTGAAAGCAGCACAATAGGAAAGGGTGAAGAGTATGAATAACGGGATGGGGGAAAATAACCCAGGGTCAAGGGATATGGGTTAAGATGGCTTAAAATTTTCTTATTTTCTCTTTATTTTACCCACTATTTCTTGTTTATGTCTTGTAAGTATGTCCATAATCATTATCCTGTATCAAGCAGTTTTTCAACAAATTTACTTACAATTTTGCTTTGACTCTTATACATTCGCATTCTGATTATTCAGTTCTGACATTATACAAGTGTTAATGCCCGTTTGTCCTACCCTTTCAGAGCTTCGCTTTTATGGATGTTGTCATCCTTGTTTAACTACTAAGTTTCCATGGAAAATTACTGAATTAAAAGATATACTAGACATTATTTTTCATCATGGTCTAGAACCGGGTTTTACCCGCCAGAAATCATTTCAGTGAGGAATGTAAATTTTACAGATTGAAAAACACGGTCTCTTATTAGTTGGCTTCAAACTTTGGGTTTGTTAAAACTAGCTCTGTTTTTTTTATTTTGTTCATCATTATTTGGGATATACAATTTATGTTTACTGAATAGATCGGCTATTAAGCCATGATGAAAATATATGTATAGAAAAATTATCCATTACCCCTGTGAAATACGAGACATAGGTCTCGCCTAACATTATTAGGGGTAGATAAAAAAAGGGGAATCCCAAATGATATTTTACAATAGGGGGGGGGGGGGGCACATCCATTCTATAAGTAAATAAGGAAATGAAGTTGCATAGATAGATAGAACTAAACTAGGGCTTTACAGCGATCTAAAGGGATAAGACAATGGCCGATAAATTGATGTACATCCCAATGATGTTACACAAATAGATTTTAGATTACAATCAGTGGTTCAAACATTTGGACACTTAACTTAAGGAACCAACCGATCAAACTTCATTAAAAGTCCGTAAAGTGGTAAAGCCAACAAAAAATTGGTATTATAAAACTTTGGGGACTATAATAAACAGCCAAATGTCCCCTCCCTCCCAGAAGGCTTTAAGTAATTAAAGCTTAGCTGATAATGGACAGCAGGGTTTAGATAGATATATAGATGAGAGGATGTTTGATAGATAGATAGAAAGAAAATAGGGCTTAATATAACTATAGGACAAATAAAAATGAATGTGTTGATAGATAGATATTAAATACATCTTTATGGTTTTTAGTAGCAAAGCTACTCTATAATTCACTTTGTCCCAAAGACCCAGGCCAGAAAAACTGGAATTATTTTTATGATTTTTATCTTAATATGTGTGGAAAATTATCTGTAATACAATGCTATACGTGATTTTTCAGTACGGCTAGGAACCAGTTATAATATAGCGGATATTAAGCTCTCCTACAAAGACCATAAGCGTCTACACTTTTTTATTAATAATATATTGATCGGTTGGTTGATTAATTTGAGTGTAATCTACAGAAGGGGTAATTTTGTGTATCAACATTGGGGATGTCAGCCATAGTCTTATCCCTTTAGATGCCTGGGTACAATTCATTCTATAGAAAGTTGGAGTGCTACTCCTGTGTGAGTGTGTTTAAGCGCGCACTTTGTTTGTTTGCAAGCGCGTTGCAGACACAGCGTCAGCAACACGCGCAAAACCAGAAATTGCGCGCGTAACTTTTTTTTGCTTACTCTACTTTCCCTTGAACATTTTTATCTACCTTTAGTTAAAATTTTAGTTTAAAAACAAAACGCTTGGCGTCTCTCATATGTCAATAGAATATTAATCTTGTGCTTGACTTATATTTTCTTCTATTTTTATGTTTTTCTAATACTAGTATATATTAAAGTTTTAATATTTATGATAAATTCTTTATGCAAAAATTACTTTTTAAAAAGTCATTGTTAAATACTAAATCATTACAACAAATTTACTGAATTGTCAATTTACAGGCGTGACTCTCTCACACACGATGAATAACCAAAAAATATTATTTATGGCATCTCAGTAATATTTACAAAAGATGCTGATTTAACTCAAGAGCGTTATTAAAAAAAACAGGGATTTAAAGGGATAAGACAATTAAATTACATTTCCAATGATGAAACACAAAATAACTTCTTCTGTAGATTAAGAATAGTGCTTTTGACGTTTGGACACTCAGCTTAATCAACCAACTGATCAAAATTCAATTTCAAAGTCCCCAAAGTTGTTGAGCCAATGAATAAGAAAACGTTATTGTAAAACTTTATGAACTAGTGTAATAAACAGGCCAATGTCCCCTCACTCCTTGCCATTACCTATCAGTATCCAGACTGAAATCCTCACACGGGTGAGGCTGGTGTCCATGACACTTTAACGTCAGGTCCAACAACTAAGGTTGATAATAATTTGATAATTCCTGTTACATCTAGGTACACCTTACAAAGCATATGCAGCTTTAAAATTTTTTTAACACAATTTCTATAACTTACTAACCATTTAATCAGATTTTTTGATTAATGATTTCTTTGACGATTTTGAACTTTAGCTTACGCAAAAAATCTCTATAATCTACTCTTATTATTAAGCATCTTATATTAAAGTAATTTTAGGACAGATTTTTGTTTAAAATTCTAGTTTGTCACTTTATAATTGTTACTAGCGGCTTCGCCCCTAGCCTCTAGTAATTCGTAATTTAGATTTTTTAAAAATATCTAAAAAAAATTTTCTTTTTATTGGGGGGAGGGGGTAGTTGTCCTTCCTATTTTAATTTTAGTTTTAAAAAGAAATTTTATTTGTTTTTTTTTTTTGGGGGGGGGGGGTATTTTTAATTTTTTGGAGGGGGTTGGGGGTGTCCCACCCCCCAAGAAAATAGTTATAAACCTTCCCGGGACCTATGAGAAGCTACCCTGTAAAGGAGAACCCAATCGGTTCAGTGGTTAGCGAGATCCTTCGCCACAAACAGACACACAGACATCGTTCTACTTTGTATTATAGATTGTTCGTTTGTCTGTCTGGTTTTTTCATCATTTTGTTTTAAATGTTTTCATTCTTATATCCTATTATATAAAGTAGAACGATGTCTGTCTGTTTGTTTATCTAAAACAAAAATTAAAAAATCTAAAATCAAAAGCTGGCTTATTGAATTCAACCACCCCTCCCTCCTCAAGTGCCCCTTGAGGCCTCTAGGGGGCGTAGCCGTATTATTTAAAGTAATAAGGTTTTTTTTTGTCTGAACTAACTACTGAATCAATTAAGTTCTTAATTTTATGAAAACTTCACATTAGTCTTAGTTATGATTTTAGACTAAAAATGCAGTCTCTACCCCTTTTATAGAGCTCCTAGATGCTAGGGGCTTTGTCGCTAGTACTTATTATTGTGAGATTTTTCTTGCTACGATATTTATGGACATGTATGTTGTATTTGTTTTGAAACACCTGACATTGCATAGGTGATAAGATAAAATGAAAACTAATTCATATAGTAAACAAATTTATCCATCTATCTATCTATCTATCTATCTATCTATCTATCTATCCATCTATTTATCTATCTATCTATCTATCTATCTATCTATCTATCTATCTATCTATCTATCTATCTATCTATCTATCTATCTATCTATCTATCTATCTATCTATCTATCTATCTATCTATCTATCTATCTATCTATCTATCTATCTATCTATCTATCTATCTATCTATCTATCCATCTATCCATCCATCTATCCATCCATCTATCCATCCATCTATCTATCTATCTATCTATCTATCTATCTATCTATCTATCTATCTATATATCTATCTATCTATCTATCTATCTATCTATCTATCTATCTATCTATCTATATCTATCTATCTATCTATCTATCTATCTATCTATCTATTAATATAAAGCAGACACCTGACACTATATAATTAAATAAACTTTGAGTCATTTGACAATATAATTTTAAATGAGATAGATAATACATAGACAGGGAGTGGACAATGGTAGTTAGATTAATCTACAATTAATTGCTCATAAGAGTTGTTGTCAGGAAGGTGATAGGTTTGAATCTCGGCCCAATCGCGTCATAATTTAAGACTTTAAAAATGGTCCCTACTGCTGATATGTCCACAACTTCGAATGAATTTTGGGGGCGCTACCGCTGGTATATATATATAAACAAGGATGACAACATCCATAAAAGCGAAGCACTGAAACGGTAGGACAAACGGACGTTAACACTTGTATAGTTTCAGAACTGAATAATCCTAATATAAATGTATAAGAGTCAAAGCAAAATTGTGAGTAAATTTGTTAAAAACTGCTTGATACAGGATAATGTTTATGGACATACTTACATTTTTAGGACTTGATTATAGAGTTGCTTCGTTTATTACATTATACTTTGTTGTCCCAGGAATCAATATACCAAAAATCAGATCAATCGGATAATTAGATCACATAAAAATTTGATGTTAAAAAAGTCATCATGTTTAAAATGGACGTACGGACATTTTGGTAATGATTATAGAGTTGCTACGCTTTCTAAATCGTACCTAACTGCTAAAGGAATCACCATGCAAAATTTGAAATCGATAGGACAATTCTAACATGCCTAAATTAACGAAAAAAGCTATCCGTTACGGACGGACGGACGGACCGACCCTAATTATAGAAAAGCTTCGCTTTTAATAAATAGATAAATAGATATTTAGATAGATAGATGTATATGATGTAATTATCCCAGGTGTTTAAAATTATCTAACCACCTGCATTTGGGGGGTAGTGCAAGAATAGGGGGAAGGTGGTCCCAAAAAAGAGGGTGGGGAGGGGGGGTCAATTTATATAGGCTTGAATTTTAGAGATAAGAATATATACAGGGATCTAAAGGGATAAGACAATGGTTGACAAATTGTTGATACACAAGATTACCTATTCTGTAGATTGAAACGTTTGGACTCTCAACTTAATCGACCAACCAATCAAAATTTCCAAAGTTGTTAAACTAACGAATAAGAAAACGTTATTATAAAACTTTAGGGACAAGTATAATAAACAGCTCAATGTCCCCTCTGTCCCTGGAATATACGAGTACAAATTTTGATGAAATTCTTTTATTTGCAAAGCCTTCCATCCGTACGTCCATCCGCCCGTTAACAAGAATGCCCGAAATGACTTGATAATTTATTTAGGCATGTTTGAATCACCATAACGATGAATTCTGAAATGATTAGGTACAATTTAGAAAGAGTTGCAACATTTAAATCTTATCAAACAAGCTCGTATGTCTATTTTAAAAGATATTTTTAGATTATTTTCCTGTTATGAAGTTACCCGGTTTCTCATATTTTTTAATTGACGATTCATAGAGCGTTTGGGCACATTGTAGGAAGAAAGCACAGCAATTCTAAAACATAATTGTTATAATAAAGTAACAGGATATTTGTCTGTCTGTCTGTTTGTACCGAAGGATCTCTGAGCCGATATGGTCCTCCTTCATATATTCAATCTAAAATAAAAAAAAACGGATTATCAAATTCAGCCCCCCCTTCCTCTGGTGCCCCTAGAGGTCATTATTTATAATTAACTAACCATTTAATTTGATAATCATTGTTTTACCAAGCTAAGAACAAATTTATCCCTGTTTAATTAAATTTATTTGGCAGTATAACTTATCAGGAAGGAAGGGGACTATGAGCTGTTTATTACACTAGTCTCCAAAGTTTTTAATAACGTTTTTTTATTCGTTGGCTTAATATCTTTGGGGCCCCTAATGAATTTTGATTGGTTAATTCATTAAGTTCAGTGTCTAAACGTTTCAACCAATAATTGTAATCTACAAAAGAGGGAATTTTGTGTATCATCATTGGTGATGTACATCAATTATGGCCATTGTATTATCCCTTTAAATCCCTTATAACTTATTATCTATTTCATGCATAAGATAAACAAGGATGACAACATTCATAAAATAAAGTTGAAATAATATAAAGGGTTGCAATTAATGTTTAAAATGAATAGGATAATTCTGCAAAGTCCAATCTTTATTTTATTAATAACAATTCTCAAGTATAGGACAAAGTTCTTAATTTTGGTGTAAATATTGAATTGTTCTTGTTGGTAACAAAGCAACTACATTATCCACTTTGTCTGTTCGTCCGTCCGTCCGAAAACATGCGGGGCTGTATTTTTCATGATTAACCTAACCTAACTTTTAACTGTAACAGTTGGTCTGATTTCCACTTTGATCCGTCAATAGCATTTTACTTAAAGGGAATTTACAGACAGACAAACAGATTGACACGTTTGACATATAGAGTGGATTTGCTACCAACTATTTCTGATAAGTTAGAGTTGTTATGATAAATGAAATCAATAATAAAATTCTCACTGCAATCGATATCAATTTTCTCAGATATATACATTTACATATATTGAGGTTTTAATAGCATAAAGGTTGAAAAATACTACAGCCATATCGTACCAGGAAGCATCTTGTTGGCGAATAATTTCGATAGTTAATGTCAAATCTATTAAATGAAGCTAATCTTTACAATGCGTCAACCATGCTAAAGTTAAATAAATGTTATGTTATAATGTACATTGTACATCTCTTTAAATATTTAATTTTGAGGTGGTCTTCAAAGGGGTGTAATCCACTTGTCAAGGGGAGCGTAGAGAGTTGTGGACACATAAGGGGGTGCATCTAAACCCCTTTTTAATGCCTCTGTAATTATCCTATCTTTAAGTAGGCTATTGTTAAAATTAGATTAGCTAAGTCAAAAGGAAAATGATATATATCGATTTGAAACAATAAAATAGTAAAATTAAATAATTATGTATTCTATGAATTTATTTTCGAATTTTGTCGAATTTCTTAAAAAATTTTAAACATTTTTTCATATACCAAGAGATTGTTGCCCACGGTTAGGGATGGAGGGGATTTTAGACTGCAAATATATAGGTACCCAAAGTTTTGTAAACTATATCTCTCTTTCATTGGCCGTAAAACTTTGGGTACACTAATTTAATCATGATTGATTGGTACAAACTTTCAGTTCTTGCACTTTTTCGCCAACAATTTAGATCTACAGGAGGGAACTATTGATAATTGTTCAATTGTATCATTCCTTTAAATATTAAAGAAGCTTTTATTAAAAAGTCATGTCTAAAAACAAAAACAAAATTCAATAGAAAATGCCCAATGTGTTTGAGTAAGCGAATAAGACTTTGGGTACTAATGTAATTTACAAACCAATGTCCCTGATCGATTTTAACTGAAGAAGATTAGAATATTTCCGGCCCCCAAATTTTTTAAACATGTTGATTTTTTACTTTTTTGACATCAATTTTTTGTATGTTAGAATTATCCGATTCATCTGTTTTTTGGAATACTAATTCCTATTACAACAAGGTACAATATTATAAGCGATGCATATCTATAATCTAGTCCTAAAATGTAAGTATGTCCTTTAATAGTATTATGTATTTATCCTTCAATTTCAGAGCTTCGCTTTTATGGATGTTGTCATCCTTGTTTTTAAAAACCATGACTTTGAGACAATTTTATTCGCTATGACTGACAAACATATGAACAGAACAGCTGTGATTTCAAATAATTATCTATGAAAATCGATGTTTTTAATGCAACAGCGTCTTTGTAGATCAATTTATTGATTTAAACAAAGTATGATAAAATATGTAATTATTGATTTTACCTGTTTTTTCTAAAGCGAGACTTTTCTAAAGTCGGGGTCTAAACGTTAATGTGTCACAATGTCAATGTCCGATTAATAAACTTAGTTAATTTGTTTCTCAGTATGGATTCGAAACCGTTTAATATATGCTGGATTAGAACTGGTTCTAGGCCTTACTGAAAAAATCATTTATCGTATTGTATTATTTTCTACGAATAATAAAATAAAATTCATAATATTAATATCAGTTTTGTTAGCCCGGGTCAAAGGCTCCTTGGGGCTAATAAAACCGGAACATAACTTTTACTATCCGCGGAAAGCTGTCTATAATACGATGCTACAAATAACTATTATTGTTTAATTTTCGACATTTAATGTAGCATAGTTATTCTTTAAGTGGCACCGAAATGTCCTGTTTAAGATCTTATATAACTTTCATGACAAATGTTGTGTTTCTATTTTATATTTTAGCAAAATATATGGTAATTTTCCTCTTTTTTCAAAAAGAGTAGCTTCTCTATAATTATGATTTTCTATACTATAAGACGTACGTTTTTTTGTAGGAAGCTGATAATTTTTCGGAAGCTAATTAAGTTGTAGAAACTGGTTGGCCCTGTTGAATTACATATTTCGCAGCAAGATAATCGGTGTCTGGCGGCTGAAAAAATAAACGGCTGTGGCTCATAATGACTATTATTTGGTTCATAAAATTAAAAGAATAATGTCATTGTCATTTTGGCGCAGTTTGAAAGAGCAAAAATCATTGGCGTGCAATGGGCTTTGCCAGGAAGGTTTTTACTTGAGAGACTGAAAAAAGGAAAAAGCAGGCGACCCCAATTTAAATTTCAAGGGGGTGTTGACACCCCTTTCGCGCGCCAATGTTTTATTTTTTTTGCAAAAGTCCTATTTATTAAGAAACAAGGATAACAAATCTTACCTAACTACTAAAGAAATCACCAAGCAAAGTTTGAAATTGATGAGACAATTCTAACATGCCTAAATTAACGATAAAAGCTATCCGTTCCAGACGAACGGACGGACCGATCCTAATTATAGAAAAGCTTCGCTTTTAGAAATAACATGAATATAGCCTTAAAAACCAAAATACCAACATTATTTTTTAGAGCAGCTTGCTTTTATATAGTTTTTGATGAAGTACAAAATCAAATTAAACGGTTATACAATAAAACTTTTGAAGTACGTATAATAATAAAAATGTGTGTGTGTGTGTGTGGTGTGTGTGTATATCTGAGTGTACATGTGTGTATTTGTGTGTGTGTGTGTGTGTGTGTGTGTGTGTGTGTGTGTGTGTGTGTGTGGTGTATGTGTGTGTGTATGTGTGTGTGTGTGTGTGTGTGTGTGTTTTTATGTTTGTGTGTGTGGTGTGTGTATGTGTGTGCGTGTGTGTGTGTGTGAGTGTGTGTGTATAAGGATAAAAGATAGCGTAGTTTGGTAGCTGCTTTTATTTAACTTTCCCAAAATAACACCAATAAATGTTCGGAAATAGCTAATTATAATGAAACAAAAATTTTTTGACTACAATTTAGGTTTACTTATCTAGGAATCTTTATTTATCTATCAGTTTATCTATCTATCTATCTAAATAACTTTATATATATACCTTTGAAATTAGATATATATATTACTACCTATGAATCTAGACATCTATACTTCTTTCTTTCTAAATATATTTCAAAATCATGCTTGGATGCCTAAACCCTTTAAATGACGATCTTTGTCTATAAATCCTATCTGTAATGGATTATAAGATCTGAACCAAAGCATTGCACCCTACGCCGCAACAAACAAGTATTTGTCTTTTTTAATGTCTCTTGTTTGACCCAATGACCAGGACGTCCAAGCTTTTTTTTGAGGGTGGGGAGAAACAAGTCTAGATAGTGTTTGGGGGGATTTCTCCATTGGGGGGGAGGGGATAAACACCCATTAACACATCCCCTTTGCATGTCCTTGCATTACGTTCTTGACTCTAACCAGCCACCTCTCTAACGTCAAGCGTTTAATTTCGCGGGCAAATTTTTTGCTGTTTTGTGGTTACATAAATATTGGCATTTCTCTGTGTCGACCATTG
The DNA here is from genome assembly GCF_053477335.1 of Acartia tonsa. Lineage (NCBI taxonomy): Eukaryota > Metazoa > Arthropoda > Copepoda > Calanoida > Acartiidae > Acartia > Acartia tonsa. The sequence continues at coordinate 28,790,451 of NC_137273.1, forward strand.
TGCACCTGTCCCTTCTATACATACGCTGCTGGATATATAATATGTGGACATTGTTAGAGATTCTTGCATACCCTGGCTAACGTAACGATAAACCACAACCCACATTATGACATTACCCCCATCCCCTCAACCAATTAACCACGGAGGAACATATTGACCAAAATATGAGGACTATATAGTAGCAACCTAAATTGAATACAAAAATTCCCCTGTCATAATATCCACGTTTTAAAAATCTATTGCTTTGTTGTATTACATTACTTTAAATTCTGCCGGTTACTTTATGGGGTGACCTCATTTTTGGTGTTCTGAAGATTACAAAATTTTAATTTTTGTATTTTGCAATGTTTTTGGCTCCATAATATCAACTTTGAAAGATGATTCCTGTTTCAATGTGAATGAATATTTTGATTTTAAAAAATAAAATAATTTTCATTTCTACGTAAAGGAATTTTCATAAGATTTTTTAGTTTGCGTTGGTGGTTTCTAATAAAAATAGGCACCATTTAATAAGCGAAGAATCTTAATGATAAAACTTATCTACAGTTCAATATTCTCTTTTTATATCACATAAATAAATCTACAAAAGTGTGTAAACTTGTTCCACCCCAATGGCTTTCAGGACATTCAATGTTCATCTGCCTGCTTTCAAATATTACCATGCTTTTTTTCACAGATTAACCATTATCTATCTATCTTCTGTCTATCTATATATATCTATCTATCTTTTGTCTTCCTTTCCATCTGTCTATCTATCTGCTAAAGGTATATCAACCTGCTTTCAAATATTACCATGCTTTTTTTCACAGATTAACCATTATCTATCTATCTTCTGTCTATCTATATATATCTATCTATCTTTTGTCTTCCTTTCCATCTGTCTATCTATCTCCTAAAGGTATATCAACCTGCTTTCAAATATTACCATGCTTTTTTCACAGAATGACAATTATCTATCTTTTGTCTATCCATTTATCTATTCTATATTTCTATCTATCTATATATCTATATTTCTATCTATCCATCTATATAACTAAAATTTTAACTTTCTACTAAAACTTAGTCGGCCTGCTTTTAAATATTACCATGCTTTTTTTCACAGATTAATCATTATCTATCTATCTTCTGTCTATCTATCTATCTTTTGTCTTCCTATCCATCTGTCTATCTATCTCCTAAAGGTATATAAGCCTGCTTTCAATATTACCATGCTTTTTTTACAGGCTAACAATTATCTATCTTTCGTCTATCCATCTATCTATATTCTATCTATCTGTCTATCTGCAAATTCTAACAGATTAACAATTATCTATCTATCTTTTGTCAATCTAACTATCATTCTAACTATCATTGCTTTCAAATATAACCATTTCTTTCACAGATCTGAACAATTATCTATCTTTCTTCTGTCTATCCATCTATACTATTCTATATTCTATCTATCTATCTATTCTGTCTATTTGCATATCTATCTCCTAAAAGTAAATCTGCTCTGACCGCTTTTAAGTATTACCATGCTTTTTTTTCACAATTATCTATCTATCTTTTGTCTATTTAACTATCTATCTGAATATCAACCTATTAAAATTTATCAGCCTTTTCCTTCTAAGAGAAATCACCTCAATGTAGAAATTATGCAATTTAAATTTTCGAAACCCATCACAAAATAAGATAGGTACAATCTAATAATTATTTTATGGAATGTACACTGACAGACTTTGTATTTTTATAGAGTAGCTATTAATCTACATGGAAGGGAGGGGACAATGGACTGATTATTACACTAGTCCCCAAAGTTTAATAATGATGTTTTCTTATTCATTGGGGACTTTTAAAAAATTTGATTGGTTGGTTCATTTATTTAAGAGTCCAAAGTTTCAACCACTAATCTTCAAAAAGGGGATAATTTTGTGTTTCATCATTGGGGAAGTACATTAATTAATTCTTTTCTATCAAGTTTAAAACGTAATATATAAAAGAAAAGCTTACAGTTATGACAATTAGGGAAAGCTTTCTCGTGAAATTAAATTCGAATTCATTCCAATCATTTTTCTCTTTTATGCTTTTATCTTTACTAGCGGGGGAGGGGGGTGGGGTGGGTTAAGTCAACCCCCCCCCTAATTTCAAAAAAGAAAAAGCTAGAAAAAAGCAGGATCTGTGAGAAGCTACCCTGTAAAGGAGAGCCATATCGGTTCAGTGGTTTGCGATATCCTTTGGTACACACACACACACACACAGATACTTTTCATTTATTATAATTTTCTTATAGTAGAGAATCTCAACTTGCATCCTACATAAAAAAATAGTAAGGTTTTTTTTTTCATCTGAAACTTAGGATCTCAAAAACTACCTAACTGATTGGGTTCTCTCTCTTACAAATATGTAGGTACAACTCAATGCTATATAAAACAAGGATGACAACATCGATAAAAGCGAAGCACTGAAACGGTAGGACAAACGGACATTAACACTTATATAGTGTCAAAACTGAAAAATCATAATATAAATGTATATGAGTCCAATCAAAATTGTAAATAAATATGTTGAAAAACTGCATGATACAGGATAATGTTTATGGACATTTTACATTACATTTACATTTTTATATTTTTAGGACTTGATTATAGAGTTGCTTCACTTGTAATACTTTGTATATTGTACTTTGTTGTCCCAGGAATCAATATACCAAAAATGAGATCAATCGGATAATTAGATCACATAAAAATTTGTTGTTAAAATAGTAGAAAAATCAACATACGGATATTCTGGTAATGATTAAAGAGTTGCTACGCATTCTAAATCGTACCTTACTACTACAGGAATTAGCATGCAAAGCCTCAAATCGATAGGACAATTCTGTCAGGCCTAAATTAACGAAAAAAGCTATCCGTCTTGGACGGACCGACCCTAATTATAGAAAAGCTTCGCCTTTAAAAAGCTTTTATTGTTTAAAGAAGAAAATAGTCCAGCGGTCTGTGAGATATTTTGGTACAAAGAAACAGAGACCGCATCCTTACTTCCTTTATCTATCTATCTCTCTATCTCCATCTATTTTCTCTTAAACATAATAAAAAGATAATTAATTGTTTGGTATTTCAAATTACACCCACACACACATTCATACAAATATACACACATACGCTTACATACAAACACAAAGACATGCACACAAATATATTATATACTAGCCTACAGCTCACGTTGTTCACTGGTCTGTAATGTTCTTGAGAATATTAAATATCCGTACTGGAAAGGTAGAAAGCTGATGCAAATATTAAGGTATAAAATCCGATGTATTAAGAATTCAGGGTTAAGACAGAAGGCTTATCTTATGTTTGCTGACCAATGCATGTATACTCTAAGAATAATATTGTCTGTCGGTCTGTCGGTCTATCGGTAATGCTCTTAAATAATTTTCCCAGCTTTTATCGAAGATATTTTTTGTGTAAAGATTCAAATACCACTAAATATCATTACTCAGTATGTCTGTCTTTTGTGCACCCTTTTTGCTTTCATTTGCTTTGCCTTTTATTTTTTTAATTCAAGAGCTTCTATAGTTATGAATTTTGTCATCCTTTCTGTTAAATGTTAGTAGCGAAGTCAATAAATTTAAATTTAAAAAGTTTTACTTTCTGTCTTAAGTGCTCTGAAATAAATAAAATTACTGTAGGAGAAATGTTTATTTTCCCTTCTGCTATTTAATATAGAAGGTTTAATTTTTTGGAAAGCAATGCACTTCTGTACGCCTATAGCTAAAATATTGTTTTAGATTACATTTTTTATCAAGATTATAATGGAACATTTGCAAAATTCATTTTCCGCTGTTATTTAGTAGCGAATCTCATTTATAATTCAAAATGTCTGTCCGTTCGTCTGCTGTTGGCTAGGATTAGGGGAAAATGTGATTTTCTCATTTACTAATCAATGGCTGAAAAATTGTGTAAATATTCCCAACCTAAATAAATGGACCTCATTTATTGGTCAGTTTGAAAAGGGATTGTATAATATTAATGATCTATTTCTTGTTAAAAGCAAAACTTTTCTACAGTGGGGGTTGGTCTGTCCATCCGAATATCCCTAACAGATAGTTCTGATTGTTAATTTAGGCATATTAGAATTGTCCTATTGAATCTAAACTCGACAATAAAATTTTTGAAACTGTTATAGCCTCTCCCCTAATTCTCTCTCGTTCTCTCTCTTTCTTTCTCTCTCTCTATCCTACCGTTCTCGCTCTCTCTCTCTCTCTCTCTCTCTCTCTATCCCCTAATTCTCTCTCGTTCTCTCTCTTTCTTTCTCTCTCTCTATCCCCCCGTTCTCTCTCTCTCTCTCTCTCTCTTTATCCCCTAATTATCTCTCGTTCTCTCTCTTTCTTTCTCTATCTCTATCCCCACGTTCTCTCTACCTCTCTCTCTCTCTATCCCCTAATTCTCTCTCGTTCTCTCTCGTTTTCTCTCTTTCTTTCTCTCTCTCTCTCTCTCTCTCTCTCTCTCTCTCTCTCTCTCTCTCTCTCTCTCCCTCTATCCCCTAATTATCTCTCGTTCTCTCTCTTTCTCTCTCTATATATATCCCCCCGTTCACTCTCTCTCTCTTTTCTCTATCCCCTCGTTCTCTCTCTCTCTACCTCTCTCTCTATCGACCCGTTCTCTCTCTTTCTTTTAAAAATATTAAGTTGCACATAAAGATTACGACTTTAACGTCTTATTTTATAATATCTGTTTAACTGATTTATTCAGTATTTTTTTGTTTTATCTATATTTAATGTAACAATACACGATATAACGTTTTGCCTCATTTTTTTAAACATTTTTAAAAGAATATACACCTAATATTTTTCATTTCAAATTTTCGCCCTGAAAGGGTTAACATGTTTAGTTTAATATCAGACCACATTAAGGGAGTGTCGCACGAATCAATTTATATTAAAACTAAGTTTTCTTAGATTTACTATATTATAAAATTAAATTTTCTGTGTTATGAATAGAAATCAAATACTTCAATGTTATTCAAATAGCAACATGAATTAAAAAAACTGAATTAATGACGCTAAAAGTAGAATAATGGGTCTTAATGTTCTGGTCAATGAGAATTTAATAGGGATTATTGGAGCACTATGAGTTTTTAACAATCTTTACTTGGAGAATTCGAGCTCGATTATAGACGTTTATTTCCTATATAGATCTGTCATGGATCTTGATGCAATACAGCAGGCTGTTTTGTACATGTTAAAAATTAGAAGATTTCATTAAATAAAAGTAATCGCAAATATACTTAGTAAATAAAAAGTATAGTATTCTGAAATAATAGAAACTAAAACTTAAGGTTAGGTTACGTTATTATCTGGTTAAAATTTTAATGAAATGGTCGCCAACGTTGTTTTTCAGGTTTTGTGGGTTAAGCTAGATATATCCATGTATGGGGATGCCAGAAGATCATTTTTTAGCCTGCTACACGATTCCCTTTATTAGAAAACATAAAAATCTGGTGTTAGATCCATGTAATAATAAATCTATAATCAAAAGCTTTTAAATTTAAAGATATTTCAAAAATTCCATTTGATGGCATAATTGGCTTATCTGGAGTTTGAAATTAAAAAGTAGCTTAATGTCCATTTATCTGTATGTCCTGTTTTTCATAACAAAATCCTTGTCTTTTAATTTTTGTCATTTCCGGTTATTTGTTGAAAAACATACTTATTGTTAATAATCTTTTAGGTTTTAAAGCGATCATACGATTACACCAAAGAAAAACTTTGAAAGATAAGCCAAACATGAACCATTAGATTGGCTAAGTCAAAATGAGTTTTGTGCCTTTTTGTTAGCCAAGAAATTTCCATATTTTTAAAATCACGCATCTGACAAAGCAGCAATAGATACAAATTTTAATGTCTTGATTTTGACGCAGTTATTGATGAGATTTATACAATCAAACAAAGCTTCCCTAAGAAGAACAGATTAATTTTTTTTTTGAAAATCAATTTAATTTTTCGAATGGGTATTTGAAAAAAACACTCGAATAAAACAAGGATGACAACATTTATAAACAAATAATATGTGTACTATTTATATACTTTACATATATCCAATTGTATGTAGTAGGTATTTTTCTGAAGCTTAAGATCTCAATAACTGCTGAACGGATTAACATCATCTTTAAGACGCACTTAGGTCCTAGGGTGGTTTAAGGCTGTTTTATGTTTAGATTTCATTCTTTGTATGGTTTTAGGCTATTTTTTTTTAAAATTCTACACCCCGTTGAATACAGATACCCTAATTACTAGGGGTGCAGCCGCTAGTAAATATACATACATGAGTGGCTTCTATTAAAATATTATAACATAAAAGTAACACCCAGGGATCTAAAGGGATAAGACAATTGCCGATAAACTGATATACATCCACGATCATGTTCCCTCATTGAAGTTTACGAATAGTGGTTGAAAACTTGACGCCCACGGAGAAGAAAACGTTACTATAAGACTTTGGGGACCAGTGTAATACACAGCCCAATGTCCCCTCCCTCTCTGGTAACACGATAGAAGGATAAAAAAAAGGATAAGATAAGAATGACAAAAAAAGCAGACTGGCAAAATAATCGAGGGCAAAACAGTCTTTAATCAAAAAACCAAAAAAGCGTGCAACTAACTGACGTACAGACCATGTTTATATAATAGGCTCGCTTTAAAAAAAAAGTTGTGTGGTCCAGTTTGGATGGAAGTGTCGACAACATTTGAAACTTTAGACAGGAAGCATACATTAGTCTCAGGGGGATTAAATAGATAGATAGATAGATAGATAGATAGATAGATAGATAGATAGATAGATAGATAGATAGATAGATAGATAGATAGATAGATAGATAGATAGATAGATAGATAGATAGATAGATAGATAGATAGATAGATAGATAGATAGATAGATAGATAGATAGTGCATATTGCAACAATTTAAAAGCATGGTTAGCTTAAAGTATGAAATCTAAATAAATATTATATATAAAATTCAGGAATTTAGACTTGCTTTACATATGAAGGGCCTTTAAAGATCTATCGACGTTTAAAAAATTGATATAATACAATATTTTTTTTATTTCTATTGCAATTTACTATTCTATTTTGTTAATATTAACTTGATGTACTTTAAAATATATATAACATTTGAACAACTTTGATGCATGTTGAATATGCGTGGATCTTATGACAGGATAAAAATTATCATCAATTTAGCTTACTAACATAAAACTCGTTTATTGGTCAGTTCTTTCATCAATTCGGTGGTGGGGGGGGGGGGGGGGGGAAGAGGGTAAAGGGGGAGAAAGAGGGTAATCGTTATTTTAACCCACTGCAAGTTTCACTTTATTGGAGAATATAAAAATCTGGTGTAACATCCAAGTAATAATATATCCATTACAACTCTACTCTGAAACAGATCAATGAAAAATAAATCAATGACACTCTATGGTGAAATACCGACTCATTTTGACGCAAGTGACGCAAATTATTGAGCCATTGTACGCCAAAAATGCGTACATTTCATAGTGTGGGGGGGATAAGGCCTCCCAAAATCAATGATTTTATGTGCACACTAAACCGTTGATTTTTTACTATAATTGTAATAAAACATTTCTAAATTGTACAAAAAAATTGTACCTAATTTACATTTATATTCTATTGATAATACAATTTTTTGGCAGGTAATGTCAATAAAACACTAGTGAATGTAATGATTTTATTATAAATTTTAAAAAGATAATATCTTTGAAACTTTTAGAAAGTTATCTTGGGATGTTAATCTTTAAAATGATTATACATAAGACAAAATGAATTATTCTTTTATTCATCTAATTTACTATATCTTCCTCTATATTTGAGCACATAGAAAAAAGTTAATCATGACTGGCAGAATGGCTGTTGGCTAGAAAGTTTTACATTTTATATATATAAAACAAGTACAATTATATAGATAAGTAGCACAGCTATATCAAATGTCATTTAGATGAAAAAAACAACAGTAAATCATAGTTATGCAGTAAATAAAAGATTTTCATTCAATCGCTGTTTTTTTAATTAAATCTTCTTAAAAAATGTTAATATTTATCAATTTTTTTTTAATTTACTAACAGACAATTGTTAATAGAAAAGCATTGCTTTTAAAAATGAGCTATTCCATAAACTTTGCTGTATTATGATCTAACCTTAAATCAATGTTGCTCTTAGTATATAAAGTATAAATCAATGAATTGATTTTTCTAACCCAGAAATCATTAAACGACTAAGATGCAACAGTTTAGACGTTGCGTCAGCCGCCTGTTTGAGGACTTTTAAGCAGTGGGTACCATGATTTTAGTAGATTTTTATGTTTTATAGAGGATGGAATGTTGTGAATCATATTTTGGAGGTTGTTTTGTCTTATTTTCTGTATTTTTCTAGAAAGAAAGCAAGGATAGATAGATAGATAATAGCTTTCTTCTCCCCTTTATAGTTAGAAGAAACCATGCATTTGTCTGTTTGTGTGTGTGTATGTGTATGTCTGTGTGTGTGTTTTTGGAGGCTCTGGCCTGAACCAGCCTCAGTAAGTGTGAGCCCAATCGATTTTGCGGGTCGATTTACAATACAATATCAACACAGAGACATTTTTATTTTCATTTTTATCAGCAGACAGACATTAATGTTGTGAACTTTTTATTTGTTATATGTGTGTGTTTAGATGTAAGATAGGGAACAAGTGTTTTGTATATCTTATTCTCTTGTTATAGTGTTGCAAATCTTAATATTAATCTAGTTGCAGTAAGAAATTTCATGCACATACATCTTTACAGACAGTCGCCATCTTGGATTTTATCAAAGGAATTCAATATGGCTGCCAGAAAGTTTAACAAAAACATTTTTGGTTAATTATAACAACAGTATTTTTTTTTATTTGTGACAATAGTGATAATAAAAAGTGACAAAATTAAGGACTATAGTGATTTTATAGCTTGGACCGGCGGAAAGGGTGGCGGAGTGAGAGAAAGCTGGGCTGCAAAAAATGCATACCGCAAAATCAGCTGTTTGCGGCAGCAGAAGCAGCAATGGAATGTCGTCCATAGAAGGCGACAAATCGATCGATTCAACATCACCGACAGCTGTCCAAATTTTGGCTGCTAGTGGCCCTGTCGGGGATAGCTGTCAAACATCAGCTGTCGTCCGTATTGGCAGCAGCAGAGAAAATCTTCAAAGAGAAAAAAATCTACCAAATTTTGTGGAGAGAGAAAATCAGGGAAATTTTGTGTCAGGTGCTCAAGAGGAGGGGGAACAAGGGAAAGACTACGAAGAGGGCGGGGGAGAGGCCACTTCAGGGGATGGGGGAAGTAATGGAGGGGTTGGGGTGCTACATCAACCCTTGCATCAAGTGGTGACAACAACTGGGGTGGGGGGAAATGTTGCCCCTACAGGGGGAATTCAGCGGCGGGTGGTTGTTGTCGGAAATACCGCGCATCTGGTCACAATTCACCCGGCACCTGCGCCACGAAACACGGACGGAAGTAGTGGAGAAAACGGAACCAATTTCCCCACCACCCCCCACCTTTTAGGTGTAGGAGGGGATGGCACCCAAATTGCTCTTGTTGGGGGAAGATTATTAACCAGCACAACAACATCCCCCTCCATAACCATCCAGGGGGCGGAAAATATCGGCGGCGATGGGGGAGAGTTCCAGAACGGCGGCACCCAAGCTCAAAATGGGGGAGTAGCAGTTGTGTCCACGGGGGTGGGCGGGACTTTGGATAACGGCCAAAGGACGATTTCGGTGGTTAGTCAACATTCAGTCGACCTACGGGTCAAAACAGAGCAGACAACTAGCACCAATTTACTTGGTGAACAACAAGAACAGTTAAATCTCTCTGATCGTCCCAACACAGTACAAGTGCCGTTATTACAAAACGCCGTTACCGCCAATATTAAAAACAATCCTGGAACTCAATTAACTAACACTGTTGTTATCAATACAACAACAGTTTCAGCTGTAGCCGCTGAAAACGACGGCCCGCCGTCCGTTGTATCTGTAGCCGCTAATAATAATTCGCCAGCCGCTGCTAACACGCAGCCGCAACAAGACACAATGATAGACACATCAGATTTCCGCATGTCTGCGGGTGAACCCACCTATCAAACATTATCATCCGCTGGCGGTCGTATGACACCGCCCGGCTATCTTGCCGCCCCCCAAGGCCATTACGCCACATTAACACCCCTACAGCCCATGACACCACTCCCGCCAATTTCAAGCATCCAAATGGGCGAGAAATTCGGCTATCCCGCCTCAACCACGCCAAATGTGTCCGGTTCTTTTACAGTAATGCAGAACAATTCACTTGCCCAAATATCCATCCCCTCCCCCTACTCCCCATATGATTCAAAACTTGTCTCCATGGGCATGTCACCACCCCATTTTCATCAGGGCAGCCATATGGGCCTGCATTCCATGCAGCACTCCCCAACCTTATCCCCAACACACCCCTACGCCACACAGAACGGGCTCCACTCTCCGCACAAGCCAATCTCGCCAATCCCCTATGAGTACAGATCATCCATTGACCCCCAGTCGCCGCATGACCTTTCGCCCACCTCTGGTGGCGGAGACAATGAGCGGTCACCGACCTCTGACAGCACAACTCCCGCCTATTCATCGCCCTCAATCTACACATCAACCGCCTTGACAACCTCGCACAACCCCAGCCTGAACGGCATGGCCTCCCTGAGCCCGCACAACATCTCGCCCCACCACTCCCCCTCCCTCCCCACCTCGTTGCACCACTCCATACAACGGGATCTATCGCCGCCCTCGCCAACACTCCACCACCAATCCATCGCCCATCCCTCGCCAATTCTACCGCCAACCACAATTTTGCACCACCCAGGCGTCAGTCTACAACAACAACAGCATCAATCCATGAAATCGCCCAACAGCACAACATCATCCTCTGGCGAATTGGAGGAGATTAACACCAAAGAGCTGGCACAGCGAATCTCCGCCGAGCTGAAGCGCTACAGCATCCCGCAGGCTATTTTTGCACAGAGAGTGTTGTGCCGCAGCCAAGGCACACTCTCTGACCTGCTAAGAAACCCTAAGCCATGGTCCAAGCTAAAATCTGGCCGCGAAACTTTCCGGCGCATGTTCAAATGGCTCCAGGAGCCAGAGTTCCAACGGATGTCGGCGTTAAGACTTGCAGGTAAGCTTCTTTTTTTTGTCTTGGATAGAAAGATAGTTTAAAGTTTTAAAAAGGACATAGTTCAGGTAAACCTCTCTGTATTCTGCTATTTTTAGATTTTATGTGAAAAATTATTTATAGCTGAGAAAATTTATTTAGGGTGTAAACTTTTTAATCTATTTAATCATGTTTACTATTAAAACTTCCCATAAATAAATAGATAGATAGTCAGACAAAGGAAGTATTATAAAATAGGAAGGAAGAATTAATAAAAAGTTGCTGAGTTTACATAAAACTTTTCTAGGTGTTAATTTTCAGGGGAAGTATTTAGTATTTAATATTTTCCCATTATTATTTAGTTAATTATACTCAAATTTCATATATTTTAATCTTATTTAATCTGTGCTACTTGATTAGTTTGTTATCCTTGTTTAAAAGTCTTATATTCTATTTTAAGCTACGCGAATTTGTGTAACATCATTGGGGCTTTACATTAATGTATTTGCCATTGTCTTATCTCTTTAGATCCCTGCAAAAATACATAATTATATCTCTTTCTTTATTGAAAATGATTACAGCATGCTAAAATAACCTAATTGACCTAGGCACATGTGTTTTTAACATTGATGCAAAATAATAACATATTTATATCATATAAAACATCTTTTACTTTTATAAGATTAAGAGAAAATTAAATAAGTCAAAAAATATAAAGAATCCTAAAAAACAGTACTCTAATAAAATAATAAAGCCTAAAACCAGCCTACGACCTTCTTAAACCTTCCCTAAAATGGAGGAATTAATCAGTTATGTAGTTATCAGAAACTTAAGCTACAGACAAAAAAAACTTACTACTTTATAAAATAAGATATTCTAGTAATTTTATTATGATAAATTATTATGGTTATAATTTTTCAGTGGTTCTTTTATCCATGTTCTTAGCCTTTTTCAATTCATTTATCTCACTCACTTTAATATGTGTAGATGTGTGTGTGTGTATGTGTGTGAGTGTGGGTGTGTATGTTTGTGTGTATTTATGTATTTACTATCACATAAAGTTCAATCGGTGTCTTTATAAAACTTTTAAAATAGCTAAAAACCTAACTAATATCCTTCTAATATAGTAGTAGTAAAAAGTAGTGAGGTTTTTTTTTGTCTGAAGCTTGAGATTTTTTTTTTTTTGGGGGGGGGGAAGCTTCACGCATGTCCTCGGATGGTTTTAGGCTGTTTTAGATTTAAGTCTTGGGGTGGTTTTAGGCTATATTTGAGCCCCTTCCCTAAGTCTATAGTAATTACCATAATTCTTTTTTAAAGGGACATGATTTTACATTTTTATCATTTATGAGATGATTTTTAAGCTATCACTAAACTGTAAACATTTTTTGCTGTTTTTATAAGGACATTTTCTACCCCTATCGGTTAAAAAACATCATTCGATACATATGTTACTGTATAAGTACTATTCTACCAAAGACAGGGATTTGTTAACTAAAGAAAATCTATCTTGCACTTTTAATTATTGTTTTCAAAAATTAATGTTTGTTGATTCAAATGTTCGATAAGATTTTAAAAACATTTTTGACTTCTTTAAGTTTAATATTTTTCTTTGGTTGCTTGATCCCTACCCCAACCCCTTTACTAATGGTTTTATATTTACAAATTGATATTTTTATTCCACCAAATAAAGTTAAGACTTCTTGATAAAAATAGAGAAATTAAAAGGTCTTTTGAAAAATTGGTGGTTATATCAAATATAGCTAAATATCCTTTAAATTTATTAATATCTTAATTCTAATTTCATTAAATGTTTGCTTTTATGTTTAAAGACTTATGTATAGTTATTTAAAACAAGAAATATGACTTTTTACAGAAGCGAAGCACAAAATTATAATGGTTTGACTCATTTTTATTAGTTGACTTAACCAATTTTAAGACGTACAGCCGGTTGTTACCTTTGTTAAACAGCTTTGCCACTTAAAATTTACAATTAGTTGACATTTTATAGGAGATCTCATGATTTAAATTTGTATTTTAAATCAACATTAACAATTGATTTTTTGCCATCTTTTTTCTCTCTTGGAGCGAAGCAACTCTATAATTGTTAAGTTTTCTCAACTTCATCGAAACAAAATATGAAAAAAAATATTGTTCAGTATGGCGTCGAAACCGTTTAATATCCGCTGGATTAAAACCGCTTCTCAGCCATACTGTTTAGCATTGTATTACAGACAATTTTCTACGAATATAAAATAAAAATAATAAAATCAATACCAGTTCTGTAAGCCCGGGCCTTCGGCACCTCGCGGCTAGCAAAACTAGTTTTAATCTTATAATTTTTAATTCTAATTTCCGTGGAAATCTGTCCATAATAAGATGCGATAAATAATTATTATTAGTGTAGGCTGAACTCTTTAATAATGTTGTCATCCTTGTTTCTCTAATTTTCACTTTGTCAGCAAAAATCCAACGTTTTTTCCTTTTTAGCAAATAATCAAATTCAAAAATATCGATTTTTAAAGAAATTAAACATTTTTAGACAAAAAATATTTTAATTAAATTTTTTTTTTATAAATAAGATGCCAGATTTAGTTGAAAAGCGGCCAAAATTCCAAATTTTAGGGGAATTTATAAAGTTATTAAATTTTCCTAATTTTGATATAATTTAGGATATTGTAATGAGTAATTTTACTTTAAACTCTAATTAAAACTTAAATCTGACCCTTTTTAGCCAAGGTTTTATATTACGGTTGGTTAGAGTTTAGGATCTAGGTAACCGCTGAACCGAATGGGCTCTTCTCTTCATGGAATATGTCTACTTGTCCTGCGATGGTTTTAGGATATTTTCTTAATGGGGGGGGGTTGAAACCACTAGTTCTTTAAACAATGAACTCCCATTGGGATGCCGATGTGGGCTTTTGGCTACCCTCATCTCAATACCTTGATTTTTAAACCTTTCTTTCCCCCAAAACTTATTTTAACAGATTAAGTTCAAAATTTATTTTGGCTCCATTTTAAACTAATTTTTTTACTTGAAATTTAGTCGTATATTTTTGAGATTTTCATATTTGTAATGGTACATTTATTTTGATTATTTAAACTAAGTAAAAAAATCATTGAAAACGCCCTTTATAAATATGATAATTATATTTATTTAACTTCAATTGTTGAGAAAAAATGCTTTTTATTTTATCGGAAAAAAGCAACAATTTACTTAATGAAAAAAATAACCAATGTTTTTTAATAAGAATAAAAGCTATTTTTCCTAGATTAAAAAAATATTTTATGCTTTTTAGAGAGAGAAAAAAGCTTACTTTTAAATTTAGGGCAGAAAAGTTTTTTATGGGGTGCAATATTCCTGTGAAATTTATATTAATATAGCAACAAAAAAATCGAAATTATCGAGAAAAAGAATCAACACGTTCATTTAATGAAAATCTATATTAGCATTGATTTTTACAAAGATCCATAAATTGATTTCTTGATGGGAACTTTAATATTGGAACTTTTATTATTGATTCATGTGAAAGTGATATGTTAAAAATCAAAGACTTTCATTTTTCGCGCATTTTGAATTTTTTTTTGTAGATTTTAAAAACTATTTCATTTTTGAATTTTGAAATGAATTTCTTTAAACTAAAGGACGTACTAACCGTCAAAATAGCTATAGAGTTTCTCTGCTGCATAAAAAGCCACTTTAAGTGCACAGATTAAAAAAAATGCAGCTAGCCGCCAAGACAAGAAAACCAGATTTTTTTCTATGTAATTCTAGCAAGTTCAATACTATAGGTTTATCAGTATTCTATAAAACTTTGTCATATCTATCTATCTATTTATCTATATTATAAATAGTGGGAGGGGGGGGGGGGGAGGGGAGAGGGTATAAAGGCCAATAACCTATATCGGGAAACCCCTCTTTTTCGATCCACCTTTTTTTTTACATTTTCGATAACCTATAATTTAAAAGCCTATAATATTTGTCTATGCTATATAAAGCACATATATAAAATTGCATTAAAGATTACATGCGTATGATATAGTAGCAGTTATGTATATGTCATGCATCTGATATAACAGTTGTACCAAATATTATCCCCTAATTAAAAATCAAATATGTTTTTCAAAGCTTTTGGTTTTAAAATTTGGTCTCCTACAGAGTCAAAATAATAAGGGGAGGAGGGGGATAATTTTCCCCCATTGAAAAGCTATGGTCTATTTTTCTCTCTCCTGTTTCCTATTATTTAATCCCCCCCCCCCCATTACAATATTTTTGTAAACACATTTGTTAGGGTCGCTTTTTGTATGAAAGGGGTAGAAGCAAGGGGTCATGATGGTAACTAACATAGGGGAATGTAGCGCAACTACTCTTCCATTGTGATGTATCTGTCCGTATGTACATTGGTTAGGCCGTTAGGTTACAAACTAAAGAAAAGAAAATTAAAATAAAAAAAAAAATTCTATTGCTGCACTGCCTATGTACATCTGATCTTGTGTGTATGTATGCCATATAAATGTATATAATTTCCCAAAGCATACAAAAGCATCCCCTATTCCCCACCCACTTTAAATTTTTCTTTTTAATGCTTTCCACCCCCCCCCTTCCCCCTGATATCCCCTCCTTATATAGAAGCCCCTTCCTATGTAGATCAAAGTATTTTTACAAAACCTCCAAATTTTCATCTAAATTTCATTAATGACTAGCGGTCTCAACTCTAGCAACTACAAGCTCTATATTCCAAGGAATATATAAGGAAAAATAGCCTAAAACCAGACCCAGACATATATATAAAAATATCCTAAAACCATCTCATGACCTATAAAAGGAGAACCATAGAAGTTGAGCGGTTTTTATCCTGAGCTACAGACTTTATATAATAAGTAATGAAAACTTTAAATGTAAAATGGATTTTTTTCTGTGAAATTTATAAATCATTTTAACAACAACAATCTTTAAACTTTTATCAACAAAAAAAAATTGTAGTAACGCAGCAACGTTTGCAATCGCTGGATGCTAGGACTAGAACACCTGCTCAGTGGTTGGCTACGACATGGGGCAGGTGGCTGCTGATACGACCCTTCAAAGTATACCCCCCCCCCCTCTAAACTAACACACATATACTAAAAAATCACCCCCATCCCCCTTCAATTTTCCAACCCCATTTTATTATCCCCCTATGATAAAAGATAAAAGAAGTTCATATATTTAAATTTGGTTTTATTTTACTAAAAAATAGTAATACAAAAAATGCTTTTATTTTATTTTAATGAATTTATGCCAAAAAGCATAATTAAAGCCTTAAGTACTTTTTTAAGGGATTGGGAGGGGGGTGGGGGGTTTTATAATCGCACAGATGCCCCTAAATACATGGCTTTTGTTATTCAAATTTTCCTACGTGTCCCTAGTTTTTTCCCTTAAAAAAGAATAGAAAAATTCTAAAGTAGCGCAAACCTAATTTAAAAAGAATTTGAAAAAACAATAGTAAATTATGATACATTAAAAAATACCTAAATGAACAGCTGTGCATTTTTAAAAAAGGACGCGCTTGCTAAGTAAAAAGCCTGGGAGTTTTTAGTAGCGAAGCTACTCTATAATTCACTTTGTCCGTCCGTCAGTCAGTCAGTCCGTCAGTCAGTCAGTCAGTCAGTCCGTCAGTCCGTAACGCTATGGGGGAAATGGGATTTACTCAGCTCCTATAAAAGATAGAATGCTGAAATTTTTTGACAACATTCCCATTATTAAGGAGCACAATTGACTATAAAACATCATTTGCGGTCGGACCGATTTTTAGCAGGTTTTAGGCTATTTTTATATTTTTCACATTTTTCTCCATATCTTCAGTGTTTATGGTCCGATTTTCAAAATTTTTTCAGTTACAGATATCAAAATTAAAATTCCTGTCGTTTAAAGAAACAATCATGAAGGCCAGACTGCCTTTTTAGCAGGTTTTAGGCTATTTTTATATTTTTCACATTTTTCTCCATATCTTCAGTGTATGGTCCAATTTTCAAAATTTTTTCAGTTATAGATATCAAAATTAAATTTCCCGTCTTTTAAAGAAGACAACCATGACGGCCAGACTGCCTTTTCAGCAGGTTTTAGGCTGTTTTTTTTTATATTTTTAACATTTTTCTCCATATCTTCAGTGTTTATAGTCCGATTTTCAAAATTTTTTCAGTTGTAGATATCAAAATTAAATTTCCCGCCTTTAAAGGAAATAACCATGACGGCCAGACTGCCTTTTTGACAGGTTTTAGGCTATTTATAAATATATTTAACACTTTTTTCCATATCTTCAGTGTATATGGTCCGATTTTCCAAATTTTTAAAGTTTTTAAGGATTTAAAAATTAATTTTTTTGTCGTTTTAAGAAAACAACCATGGCTGCCAGACTGCCTTTTATCAGGTTTTTGGCTATTTTTATATGTTTTACATATTTCCCAAGATCTTTGTTTATTTTGATCCAATTTTCAAACTTTTATGGGATATCAGTATCAAAATAATTTTTCCCATGGTTATGAGCATCTTTAATATAATTTACTTTGACCATCGTCATCATACAAAATAAAACAAGGTTTCATATTTATTTTATCCAATAAATCTATTCTTGATTTTAGTAAAAACCTTTTAAATCTACCTGTACGTATTACCATCTACGATTTTTTGTGCTTCGCTACTTATGGATGTTGTCATCCTTGTTTTTTATTTATATGTATCAGCAAAATAGTAGGATTCAAATTTTGTCATTTTTTCTTTTTGATAATAATATTTTTAAAAGGGGAAAATACAATAGATATTTTTAAGGGGTGGGGATGGGGAAATGGCTTTATTAATCCCTACGGGTGGCCACCATTGTTAGCCCGGAAACAAACAAGGGCTTTGAATTTCAGAACCTTTATGCCTAGATTCCAAAGGCTTTATTTGTGTTCACAATGCGTTACGGTTATTTGATAATAATCCTTTGCGCAAAGAAGGAGATTTTTCGGCGCGAAAATTTCCCGCCTTTGACAAATTTTCCCGCGTGTTTTTAAGGATAATTTAGCGTCAACCATAAGTAGGCACTCTATGCTAAATTAGGCATTTTGTAAGTGGCATTACAATTTTTTTAAGGGGGGGGGGGGGTTGGAATGTTATTTGAAATGACTTTAAATCAACATTAGAAATATTTAAAAAAAAAACTATTAAAAAGGTATAAAAATGAAATACAATTAAAAGTAATTTTTAAAGGTTTCTTTCCAAGTATCATATTTGTGTTTTATTGTAACTTTATATCAAAAATCCTTTGCTGCTTTTTAGAAGCGAAGATACATAGATAAATATGCGTTGTCTGTCATATAAACGAACTAACAAATGCTTCCTAGATGTTGTATATTTGATTTTAAATATTATGATTTATTATTGTTTTTGATGTTGTCATCCTTGTTTTCATTTTTACTTATTCATTTTAAGATTTATTAAAAATAAAATTTTCGATATTGGTATAAGAATTAAGACACACTGTTTATAGGTTTTTATGGTTTTAAGTTTTTGTTAATCTTATACATTATTTTGTAATTTAATATTTTAATTAAATTAAGACTTTAAATTAAACTCTTGTTTAAAGTTAGAATTAAATTACTTAGGGACGTACAGACATGGTATTTTTTATAGTTGAGTACCTTCGAGAATTAAATTACTTAGGGACGTACAGACATGGTATTTTTATAGTTGAGTACCTTCGAGAATTAAATTACTTAGGGACGTACAGACATGGTATTTTTATAGTTGAGTACCTTCGCTTTCCCAACCATCAAAGCGTTTGGTAATATCAAATTTTAAAATTGAATTTTCTCCAAAACAAAATTGGTCATTTTATTACAATAGAATAGTTTTAGATAGCTTGAAACCTGCGGCCGCTAGTTGTCTGTGAGGGTTAGAGTTAAATTTAGTCTTACTACTGCTATGTCAGGCGCTTGGCATGAATGCTACTGGAAGGGGAATGCCTTTGCTCTTTAAACTCCCTTTTTGTACTAAAAATTCACCTACTTTTGTATTAAAAGTTATTTTTCTAAACATCTTTCAATCATTCTAGCTATCCATCTATTTGTGTATTGTCTATCTATCTATCTATTTTTTAGGTCACTATATATTATATTGTTTGTTTCTATATATAAAAGGAATCAAAAATGCTATTACAAAATTGACATTTTAATTTTGAAATCAAAAGATTTTCTTCCCCCCTTCTGGCTAACTTTTAGATTTACATAGGTCCATATTTATCAGGGATCTTAAGGGATAAGACAATGGATGATAAATTAATATACAACCTCAATGAGGATAAACAAAGTTATCCCTTCTGTAGATTAAATTATTGGTTGAAACTACTAGTTAGAACCAACCAATAAAGTACCCAAAGTTTTTAGTCAATGAATAAGATAAAGTGGTTATAAAACTTTGGGAACCAAAGTAATTTACAGTCAAATGTCCCCTTCTTCCCTGATATTTATAATACAAAGTAGAACGATGTCTGTCTGTCCGTCTGTCTGTCTGTCCCTTAAGATCTCGGTAACCACTGAACCGATCGGATTCTACTCTTCAGGGTATCTTCCTATTGGTCCTGTGGTGGTTTTAAGCTATTTTCTTGGGGGGTGAGACACCCCCAACCCCCCCAAAAACCAAAAAATCCCCCCCCCATTTTTTTTTTTTTTTTTTTTTTTTTTTTTTTTTTTTTTTTTTTAGGAGATTTCCATGGTCCTTTACGATTTTCGCCATAATTTTTTTTATCACCTCTTGGGGCAAAGCCCCTAGAGGCTAGGGGCGAAACCGCTAGTTTATAAATAAAATACCACAAGTTATCAAATTTTGGGACATGGAGTCTTAAATATAGTAAAAAGCTGGCTTAAAATGTCTATATATCACATTATTGTCATTTAAACTAAACTTATGTACACATAAATCAAGAAATAATAAAATATTTCAATAAAAAAACATAACCTAACAATTGAAAAAGTCATATGTTTTAAAAAATCCTTATTTTACTGTATTAATTTGCCTATATTGAAGTGAATTTAAAATGCTCTTTTGTCATTTTTATTTCCAATTCTTTTGATGTCCATAGATTTTTTTTTGGCCATCGTTGAATAAACAAAATTTTGTTTTGTTTTATTTCCTTATCTAATAAAGTGATATTGGAAAAAGTACATTTATGCAGCGAGGGAGGGGACATTGGGATGTTTATTACACTAGTCCCCAAAGATTTATAATAACGTTTTCTTATTCGTTGGCTTAAAATATTGGGACTATTATTGAATTATGATTGGTCGATGTATTAAGATGAGTGTCCAATCGATTCAACCACATGTAATCTACAGAGGGGTGTGTATCATAATTGGGGATGTTCATCAATTTATCGGCCATTGTCTTATCCCTTTAGATCTCTGACATGTTCATTAGTAGATCAGAAAAAAATGCACAAGGATTTTTCAAATTCTTATATGACTACTAAAAAACGAAAAATAGAAAAATAGAAAAAAAACACTTTTATACCTATTCCAAAATGTTTATTGAAAGAGTTTTTTTTCATTTCCTTTAAGAATACGATTTTGAGATTATGTTGAATATCAATTTTTATTCCGTCTATCACACTGTCACCGATAAACATCGTATATATAAACATAAATTCCTGGGATCTAAAGGGATAAGACAATGGCCGATAAATTTATGTGCATCCCCATTGATGATGCACAGAATTAACCTTGTGTAGATATTTGGGGACTTGTGTAATAAACAGCCAATTGTCCCCTTTCTCTCTGTGGATGAATAGATATATATAAAAAAATGTTAATCTTTTCTAAGAAAATAATAAGGCTTATTTCTTTAATAATGTTTTTGTACATATTATCATATTAATCTGTTGTTTTTTCCTGGGATAAGCCTATTAATATTAAAACCTTTGCTCATATGTATTAGCTTTAGTTAACAAGGATGACAACATCCTTTACAAGTTTTTAACTTTCCTGCTAATAGAAAATATGAATTATTTTTTTTTGATAAAAAAACACGGAACCTTCTTTTTAAAACTTTAATTATTTTCATAAAAATAATGTTTTTGCGACATTTTTCGACAATAAAACTTCATTAAATGTCGAAAATGTAACATTTTATAACAAGCAAAAAATTTCAATTTAATAAAAAGATATACAAAGCGAGACCTATTTGTACTATACAATAGCAAAAACTACTTCTTATTCTAAATTGTCAAATTAATAGCAAAGCTATTCTATATACAGTTTCATTAGTTTTTACCGTACTTAGATTAATTTTTTGCGAATTTTTTTGACAAACTTTTAATTCTAGTTGTCATTCTTTTTAATCAGAGGTTATTTTTAAACAATTTTCCGTGGTAGACTTGGAGTCATTTATTGACATATAATTAAAGTAAAGAACTACCTATATGATGTTTTGATAGGGCTAAGACAATAGCCGATAAATTTATGTACTTCCCCATTAATGATACACAAAATTACCCCTTGTGTACACTACAATTAGTGGGTGAAATGTTTGCACACTAAACTTGATAAACAAAACAATTAAAATTCAATAAAAGTCCCCAATGTTTTTAAGCCATTTAAAAAAAATATTATTATAAAACTTTGAGGACAAGTGTAATAAAAATCCTAATGTCCCCTCTCTCCCTGTGTTGATATAAAACCAGTTCAATAGATTAACATGGTATAAGTAGGGTAAAAATGATTATTATTATTGTTAAATAGAACTTGATTAAAAATATTTACTATCGGCAAATTGAAGCATTATTTGTTAAAAATATATTGATTAACAAGAAAAAATATTTACAAAAGTTGTGCAGTGTTTTTTTTTACTAAAAGAATAATAAAATATAAAAAATGAACAATTTTTTCACTTCTTTAGCATAATGTAGTAATGAATTGAAATAAAGTTTTTCACCGATACTTTGTTGAGTGAACTACAGACGAACGGACTGACATATTGTAACACTAACTATAGAGTAGCTTCGCGTTTAAAAAGGTAGAAATGGGAGGGGAAATTAATAAAAGGGATTAATTGGAGGTTTTGTTAACAATTTTTGTTAAAAACATAATAATACTTATTTTTCAATATACACTGATTAGAACTACATAAGTATTGATGTATCTATCTATCGTTCTATCTATCTATCATTCTATCTATCTATCTATCTATCTATCTATCTATCTATCTATCTATCTATCTATCTATCTATCTATCTATCTATCTATCTATCTATCTATCTATCTATCTATCTATCTATCTATCTATCTATCTATCTATCTATCTATCTATCTATCTATCTATCTATTTATCTATCTATCTATCTATCAATCTATCTATGTGTATACTAATGGTCTGTATATTTTCAGTAATGCAACAATCGGCACAAGAGAAAGAGCGAGGACGATCAGGTATAATAATTTTATTTTAATTAATTTACCCCTTCCCCCCCCCCCAAAAAAAAAATATATTAAAAATTTAGAGATAGGCCTGATCCTGGAAAGAAAACTAAGTAGCGGGTTTCGTAGCGATTATAACAGAAGATTTTCATAGGTTATTTTAGGTTAATGT
Source organism: Acartia tonsa (assembly GCF_053477335.1). NCBI lineage: Eukaryota > Metazoa > Arthropoda > Copepoda > Calanoida > Acartiidae > Acartia > Acartia tonsa. The sequence continues at coordinate 28,813,228 of NC_137273.1, forward strand.
AAAAGATTAGGTAAAAGTTTGCCCCGCAAAGGCTAGAAATATAAGAAAAGCTACTGTAAAAATACGACAAAACCCGCTACTTCGTTTTCTTTCCATGATCCGATAGGCTAATTCTAGAAGCATACTCATATTTAAGATTTGTAACTGGCATTAAAGTATTAAAGAGAAGAAAGAGTTGTATACTAATATTATAAATGAAAATAAAATTTATATTTAATTATTTATTGAATGTATTTTATATTTTTTAATTTAGGATATTTATTATTATTTATATTTATTTCATATGTATATTATCATTTATTTGTTTTATTTTGCATGTCTTATATTTAGTTATTTATTTTAATTTATCATATATTTTTCAAAAGTTGTAATTAAATCACATAACCCAGCCAAATGGACGCACAAAAAGAAAGATATGCTATAAAAACTCTATTAAAAATGAATAGATATGAAGATTCCTAATGAAATTTCTTTGTCTGTAATTTTAATCAAAGAAATTCTTTAAATTTTTGGTGTTTTCTTGGGTGTTTTGTCGTTTCAGCCAAAATTTTCTTTTTTAGCGAAGCTACTTTATTTACTTTTGTGTTGGTTTGTAAGTATGTCCTTACGGCCTTAAAACAGTGATATTTTACTCGAGAAAATTTTTCACTACTGTTATCTAAATTTTGGTAACTTTTTTAAAACGTTAATTTCTTACGAACCCTGTTTTGTCATATATTGTAAAACGCTCTGGGGCAATTCTTTGGTTATGAATTTATGTCTTAATATGATAACAGGGATAAGGACGTGCAGGAAAAAAATATTTTGCCTTAATTTTCTATTCGTAGCACTTTTTTTTTGATTCTAGCATTTACATTCTTTCTCAAAAAGAGTTGTTATTACTGGCGGAAAGTTTGGAGGCAAAACAAGTTTAGTTTTCGGGTACCATATACATTTTCCCTGAAAAAGGACCTTTAGGCTAGGAGGAAATTAATATGAAACTAAATACTATTTAAAAACTAAATGATTATGTATAACGTGAAACTTTTAACCCCTCGAAGGAATTGAAATGTCAATCGTTTAAAATACTCAAAATGCGCCGCACTTTTTTAAAAACCAGCTTTTGACTGATAAAAACTCTCTATAAGTATATTTGTTTACATTATGCAAAGTAAAAAATTTAGCGGTGCATTTCTATTATTTTAGTCGCTTGGTAATCATAGATTCCAATTCCTTAAGGTTCTTAAAGTTTAACTTTACTATTTTGAGTGGAAATAATATTTTAATTTTAGTTTACCATGTTCTGTCATTTGTTTATTTTTGTTTTCATTATCCTCATTTTCTGAAACAGCGTATAATGCCTAATAAAAATTGACGTATTACAATGGTAAATTGTATACTGGCCTATCTTTGGTTATTTGTATTGTATGACGTCATTTTTTATTGGACACTATACGCTGTTTCTTATTTTCTTTATGTAGTTTTAGTTACTTTTGCATGCTCTCTTTATTTTCTTTTTTTCCTTATTTCTTTTATTTTTGTTACCGATTTTTATTTTATTTTATTTTTAGCACTTTCATGTTCTTCAAAAATTGACCTATTATAAGGATAATTTGGCTACCCTTATCGAGGAATAACGTTATTCTGATAAGGAAACCATTTTTCCTTATTTTGGAGTTAAAGTTTAAAAAAGAACATAACTTTTAAAGCACAAAATTTTAATTAAAATGTTTTTTTATGAAATTTTAAAAATGTCATTTAATTTGGTAACAAACATAATTTGATATCCTTGCTATCTTGTTCTATCTATCTTGTAGGTGAGTCACACGTAGCACATGCTACTAGTAATCAAGCCAAAAGTCGTAGGAAATCTCCCTACACGCCCTGCCATACGTTTTCCTCGCATTGGTAAGTACCTCTTCTATTTCGCGCAATTATTTGTGGTAGTTTTCCCCGCATTTTTAATTTTGATGTAAAAATTTACAGGGAAATACTCTTTATGTTGCTGGAATCGAACCTTTTCTTAAAATTAAAGTTGCTAGCTTCCAGGATTATTTTGAGTAATCGTTCGATTCTAGCAATATTTTACCTTAGCTTATCAAAATCATAAGTTTGAAATAAAATTTAAAAACTCCACAAAAATTTGCCAATTCTTTTCTCTTTTAACTATAATACAAACATCATATTTTCATTAAAATTATATTTATGTATGCTTTTTTGTAAAGCTTTTAAAGCTTACAAAAAATTATTATCAATGTAATAATATTATTTTATTTTTCTTTAGGTTTAATCACGAACTGTAAGTCCCCGTATCTTCATGTTGTATTTTTTTTTATGAAAAAGGGATAGTTCCATTAAGAGTATTTTAATTTTTGTCAAAAATTTTTCGTAAAAATAAATCACCTTCCTAGGGCCTATGAGAAGCTACATTGTAAAGGACATTATTGGTCCAGAGAGATACTTTAGTACAAACAGACAGACAGATAGACATCCTGTTACTTTTAGATAAGAAATTTTCATTTACTAATTCACAAATTTGAGTACTTTTTTGGAACTATCCCCCAAAAAATTTAAATACTTAAAAATTGGCTTATTTTCAAAACATTGAAAAATTAAAAGGTTTGGTGAATAAAAATATTTGTTATATCTAACGCGGTTTTAAAGTCAAACTTACAAAAAATGTTTTGAAAATAATACATTTATTTTTGTGTGTTTTAAACTCATTTTCACTATTTGGGTAGATAGATTATCATATTTTCATCTTTCGCTATGTTGATAATAAACAAACGTAGGGAAATCATTTTCTTGATGCATGTATATGTTTTATTTTATATTCAGGGATTCGGCACTTGAACTAAAACTTTTTGCCTCAAATTTTATAACTAGTAGTTTATTTTCCAGGAAGGGTGGTACCCAAAGATTTATAACCATGTTTTCTTCTTCTTTGGCTCAAAAACCTTGGGTACTTTTATTGAATTATGGTTGACTGATTCCGTACTAATAATGACCTAACGTTTCAACCACTAATCCTTATCTACAGAAGGGGTAATTTTGTTAATCACCAATGGGAAAGTACAGCAATTCAAAATATTTCATTTTGTGGAAACTCTGGAGGCAAAAATATTATCTTGAGGTGCCAATTCCCTGGTTCATAAATATCTCATTTCTAGTAGAACAGGCAAAATTCTCATTTAACCATAATTTCTTTCATTTCTCATGTATGGATTCTCTCCTTCAAAATTATAGGGATATTCCATCAGGAAAAAAATGTTACTTTCAATATTTTTTTTTATTGATTCTAATTGCACAATGATATTGTGCATGATTTTATAATGCACTTTGTATTAATAGTGATCAGTTTTGATTGATTTTTTTTCTGCAAAAACACGATCCGTATATATTTGAAATCGTTTCATTGGATGAGATAATTTTTGTTAAGGGCCATTCCTATAATTTTTTACTACTATTAGGTACAGTCGAATTACAGTCTACTTTGCTGTCATTTGATTTTATCTATGTTTAAAGAACCATCTTAAATAGATGTACTAATAGATGTATTATCACATATTACAAAAAAAGTCTTCTAAAAACATTGAAATATTTTTTTTTTCATTTAAAATATCAGTAGCTCTACATATTGAAGCTTTTATGGTGCCTGTAAAAAGTGACGTCATACTGGCCTACAATTGTTCAATTAAAATGTATACTGGTCTATCACTGTTAATTTGTATTGTATGACGTCATTTTTTTATATATACTATTAAGAGCTTCTTTAAATTTAAAAAAATTGTCACCGAAGATTATTTAAAGAATTCATTATTTGCATGAAAAATTATTTTTAAATCTTTTTATCCCCTCTTTGTATTATACACATTGTTCTTGACGTTGTAGAAGCGAAGCTGTTCTATAATTTAGGACTGTCTTTACGTCCGTCCGTTCATATGGCCATATTTTACAAATGTATATATTTTCTTTTGAGAGTGAGGGGTTTGGGAGTTATTTTTTTTGGGGGGGGGGGAGAGACGTTTAATTGCCATGGAACTTCAAATTTTCGGAGGGTGGGAAGGAGTATCTATAACTCCCTCCTCCCTCAATTGACGTTCTTCACCGTGTTATTGCTGCGCTACTTATGAACTCAATCATCCTTGTTTTCCTTTTGAGAACTGTGCCACCACATAACATCGTCCTATTATGTTAAAACTTTGGGAAAAATATGAAATTGACATGTGCAGATTTGGGGTTTGGAAATAGTTTAATATCATAGTATTACAGTTGAATTACAGTCTAGGGTATTCTGCTGCTGTACTGTTATACAACTAAGAAAATAAGTCTATAGAACCGGCCTTATATTTTCATGTTATAGAGTAATAACATAGTTTCAGCCTAGTTTTAGAAGAACATTTAGTATTATCTTTCTATCTTTTTATTTATCTACTTTTGGAGATAAGACTTTCTATAAAGTTTTTAAAATAATAAGAAATATAATAAAGTACCAGGATCTGTGTCTGTCTGTACCGAAGGATCTCGCTAACCGCTGAACCGATATGGCTCTTCTTTACAATGTAGCTTTTCATAGGTCCTGGGAAGGTTTATAACTATTTTTGGGGGAGGGTACCACCACCCTCTCAATACTTTCTTACCATATTTGTCCCCAATTCCCATTTTTTCACCTCATCTAGTTATTCCCTATAATTTTCTCTCCAATTTACTATCACTTAGGGTACCCAGGGAGGGAGGGGACATTGGGCTTTTAATTACACTAGTCCCCAAAGTTTGATAATGGCGTTTTCTTATTTGTTAGCTTAAAAATTTTGAAGACTCTCATTGAATTCTTAATGGTTGGTTTAATAAGTTGAGTGTCCAAACATTTCAACCACATAATTGTAATCTACAGAAGGGGTAACTTTGTGGATGTGCATAAATTTATCTGCCATTGTCTTATCCCTTTAGATCCCTGATTACCTAAAGTGCCTATTTCACCCAATTGCTCCCTCCCATAAATATATTGATAGAAAGTGGATAGATAGATAGAAATAAAGAGATATAAATAGATAGATAGACATAAGATGTACATATGGGTAGATTGACACTACATAGAGACAATTATAGAAAATCAGCAAATAGTGCCCAATAAAAATCAAATATCCAATAATAGGCCAGTATATATTTTACCATTGGTTCATTACAATTTATACTGGCCTATCATTGGTCATTTGTATTTTGTGACATTAATTTTTATTTGGCAATATTCGCTGCTTTAATTATAGATGGACAGATAGACATATAGATAGATAGAGTGAAAGATGTTATGATATTTACTCATTAAGTGGCTATCTAATTTATTTTTGAGATAGATAATTAAAGATAGATAATAGCGTAGGAGTGAGATAGAGAGGAGGGGGGGGGGGGGTATATGATAAATGAAAAAGAGTTTCTACAATTATCTTATAACTACATGACGTTTTTTCATTCTAACAATAAAAACTAACTGTAAATAGTTAGGTTAGGGTAAGACAGAATTACACTATCCCACAGGGCTAAAGCTAAGATTTTGTTAATTTATACTTATATGTCTACTTAAAAATTTTGGATATTTTTTTTGGTTGAAACGTAGCAACTGTATAAGTACCATTTACGAGTGTATATGCGTTTGAAAACTAATCATTGGATTTCTTTTGTAATGCAATATATAATAAGAAGGTTCTAGTATAAATATTGTACTATTAACACAGCACAGTAACAGGCTATATAAGGGTGTAATTCTACTGTCATACTTATACCTGATAACTACAGGAATGGGGTAATAATAAGCAGGGAGGAAATGGCCATGTATCTGTTTATCACACTAGTCCCCAAAGTTTTATAAAAATCTTTTACTATTCGTTTGCTTAACAACTTTGGGAACTTTTAATGAATTTGATTGGTAGTTCAAACGTTTCAACCACTGATTGTAATTTATTGAAGGGGTCATTTTGTGTATCATCTTTGGGGATGTATATAAATTTATCGGCCATTGTCTTATCCCTTTAGATTCCTGGCTAATAATATGTAAATTCTTAACCCTCGACCTACGAGCTTATATTATTCCCCACATTAAACATGCATTATTTTTAGTAGCGAAGCTACTCTATAATAAGAAAGTTTGTCCATTCAAATAAAATACTATAACTGCCTTGTTTATCGATGGATTTTGAAGCTTAAAACACAAATTACCTATAACTCTTTATTTATAACTTGTTCTGTATAACACTATATTGTTATTGCATCATCTAAACATATTGTTATCTTGTTATTGCTGCGCTACTTATAAACATAAGTGTACTTGATTGTTCTTGTATTCTCCTTCTTATTCTATGCTTTTAATTGCCTTTTATCTCATACTCTTGGTCATGCAAAGATAGATAATTGCGCAAAAAAAAAAATAATTTAGAAGGATAGGTCATTGGAAGAACATATATTTTTCCACCAATCATATTATAATTTGTTGGTAAAATAGTAGTTTTTTCACTTGATGTAATAGTTCTATGTATTTGAAGCTTTTCTTTAAAACTGCATGAAATTAGTAAGCTATTGCATGATTTTTAATTTTTGCTATATTCAACAATTATATATTACTGTTAGGTATGCACATATAACCCTATAATTAAATAGATATGCCTATCTTAGCCTTGTCAATTATGGATGTATCCACCATTGTATCAAATCCCAGTTAATCACATTAAGTTTAGTGAGGTCATTGAAATAATTTGAGTATTTTAAAGTGGCTGATATTGTCTTTGATCCTTTTAATAACAAGCTCACAAAATTAAGATAAAGTAGATTATTTTTAAGCAAACTGATTTTTAAATTTTTGATAGATATTGTAAATAAATCACTAAATTTGACTTATCAATGTAAAATTATTATGAATTAGTAACTTTATAATACCCAATTAGTTTCAAAGCCCCTACTAACCTAAATACGTGGTTATTTTGGTTATATTATTTTTTTTGTATACACTGCATATAGCTTTTATGATTGATTGGTATAAGGTATTTATATGTTATTAAAATAGCAGACAGACAAATTTTAACTTTTTGCTCTTTTTTAATTGAAATTTTTGCAATTTTTTTATTATGATAATTTTTCAGCAGGTTTTAACCTATATTTTCTATTTTCAGCGTGCAAGAGGAAAGAAGGTATGGAGGACGGACCCATGGGGGGCACAGTCTCGTTGGGGGGCCAGGGGGGCCACCCGGGGGGCTCCAAGAAGCCCCGCTTGGTTTTTACGGACCTACAACGCCGTACCCTGCAGGCTATTTTTAAGGTACGCATACACACTATCAAATAATAAAGTAGCTTTGCTACAAAGTATATTTTTAATGATATTGTAAACTTATAAAAGAAAAGATTGGTAAAAGACAGATCAATTATTCTCTCAAATATTTTAAAGATAATTTCGTTTGATTGTAATTAAGGGAAAGAAGAATAATTTTTCATCCATTATCCTATCTTTAATAGTTATTTCTTTCATCGTATTAAAGACAATTTTCTGCGAATACTAAAATGAAAATCATACCAGTTTTGTGAGCCCGGGCTTTCGGTCCCTTGGGTCTACATAAACTTGTTTTATTTTTAAAACTTTCATTTTAATATTCGCGGAAATCTGTCTATAATACTATGCGATATATAACTAAAAGTCTAATTAAAATTTTAAAAGAACATTAATTCATCGAAGTTTCAATTTTTAACAAAAATAATTTTTATAAAAATAATAAACTTCATCGTTTTAATGCTCTTTTAATATTTTAAACGGATTTTAAAATAATATTTCATGACCATAGTATTTTTAATAATAAAGGGTAAAGATCATCGTATGGAAGGATAACGCTATTCTGATGATTAAATGGTAGAACAGAACAAACAAAGATCTAGAATTACATCCCATTCTTCCCCCCAATAAAAGCAAGCTGTCTTTGGGGACCAATTAATTTTTCATTTAATGTCTTATATCAAAATCTTATCCAAAATCTTTTTTCTGTTCAAATATTTGATTTTAAGAATTCTTATTCTTTAAATTTTTAAAATCGGATTTAAAAGGGGAATTTAAGTTTAATCATGATTTAAGTTCTTTTTTGGTTAGGTAATCTAGAATTTAAAAGGATTCTCTTCTGTATTAGTTAAAAAAATAAAAGACAAGAAGCTCTTTATAGTGCCTATACAATACAAATGACCAATGATAGCCAAAAAAACACACTATTTACCAAAAGCAGGACAGTACACATTTCGATTGACCAATGGTAGGCCAGTATAACGTCATTTTTATAGGCACTACAATAAGCTTCAATGGACGAAGTTTTGGCATGCCAAAAAGTTTTCTGATGACCAAATTAATCATTATTGAGATAATTTGTATTGTATTTATTACATTAATTTCTAAAAAAAATCAATGCTGTAGAATCATTTTTGATAAACAAGAGATTCCTTTTAAAAATCAATAGATTTACCTAAATTAAAAAAGGATATATTTTTACTTTTTCGTGATTTTAATGATAAAAGAGTTGGATTATTATTATTTTATAATAAATGAAAAATATTCTTTAAAATAATCTATTTTAAAGGATATTTATAAAAAAAATCTTCACTATCTATCTTTCTATCAATCCACTAACTATCTATCTATCTTCTTTCAGTATAGCACTGTTAAATGTAGTAGAAGCACAAAAAATGTAACACACTATCTTTCTGCACTGTTATTGTACACAAAATGTACACTATTTAGTGTACAAACTGTACACTGTACACCATGTAACTGCACCAAAGCTAAAGCGAGTCCACCAAAAAAAGAAGTCAAAATTCTATAAAAAAAATCAACGGCACTGCAAATTTCAATTCAGGCAAAAATGTGCAATTTTATTTTTTCAAATTTTTTTGTTTTTTTTTCTTTTCTTTTATTTTGCATGCTTCTTATTTTTTTTTCCATTTAATTTGTTTTTTAAAAACGTTCTTATTGATTTTTTTCTTTGAAATGAGTTAATAACTAAATTGGGTGAAATATTTAGTAGGGGTTAAACATGTATTATATTTTTTATTTCTTTAGTTTTAGTTATTCTTTCTTTTATTTCCTTTTTCTTTAGTTTAAATCATACAAAATAAGTTCATACATTAATTTTTTTGACTTATTTTGTATGATTATTTTATGTTTCTTTTATTTGTTTATGTAGTATTTTTATTGGAATTTTTTCTTAAACTTTTTAACACATCATTTTAATTTTGGACTGCTTTTTTTAGTTTACTTTATCCAATAAAAATACTTTTTGTTTTATTATGTTTTGTTTTTTTTCTTGTTAAAAACGCACATAAAAAAAGATATTTAATTTTACACTATTTTGCAGGAGACCAAACGTCCATCGAAGGAGATGCAGGTTACCATTGCCCGCCAGCTGGGGCTCGAACCCACGACCGTTGGCAACTTTTTCATGAACGCGCGCCGTCGCTCGCACGACAAGTGGCGCGAGGACGGGGAGCAGGGCGACGAGAACGACCAGGAGCTCTGTGACGAAGATTTTGACAACATGGGCCACACAATCATGGAGGAGGACGAAAATGTGAAGTACGAGGTGTATGACAATAGATCAACAGCGCATATGTATACGCCGCAAGAACAGGCCTTCCTGGAGGCCACGGGGGGCATACCCACCCAACAACAGATGCAGGATGACCCCACCGGCTACCACCACATGACCACTATACCTGGACCCGTGCACAATCAGCACAACCAGATACATAGTTATTCTTCATCTTGTGCTTAAAAGAAATGACCTTTTGGTTGTGTGTAAAGGTCAACAGTGACCTTTTTTGAGAGGTCAAACGAATTTATTAACCTGGTTTTCAAATGAAATTCTTGCCTTTAACAACGAAATAATTATCCGTCCAGTGTATATGTATCATATATATATGTGTGGTGTCTTCATGTTGCCGTCCCGAGCCTAGTGTACAGGATGTACATTTCTAGTGTACAAAGTGTAAAATACAAGTGTACAAATCTCCCCGTCCAACCGTCACAACTGTTCATTGTGTAAAAAAGAAACAGTGCAGAAAGATAGTGTATAAAAATGTGTACAACGTGAAATTTTGTGCACCTATGTACATTTAAAAGTGCTCTACTGAAGAAATTGTTGCCCAATCCTTAAATAAAAAGTCATCGCCAGATCCTTAAAAAATGTTGTTTCTCTATTTTAGGAAACAAAACGGCCGTCAAAAGAGATGCAGATTACAATTGCCCGCCAACTTGGCCTCGACTCATCAACTGTTTCCAACTTTTTCATGAACGCCCGCCGGCGGTCGCTTGACAAATGGCGGGAAGACTCACCGCCTTCTATCCACCTATCATCGCCTTCCTCACTCGACTGTACCATAATGTCAGACACTGAAGATAGCATGCCACCGACGGCGGTTGCTTCAGCAGTGCAAACCATCAGCTTGCCGGCGGGTTTAACCGCCGCCGCTGGCATCCGAACCATCCTTGTCCGAACGGGTAACGGCGGACAAGCTACTGTGATAACGGGAACTCCCGCCTCTATCTACCAACAGCTCAACGATATTTCTCCCGCCCTGACGGCGGCAGTCAACGCCGGGCAGATAGAGTTATGACAGTCGGAAACGGCGGAGGCCGAGCCGCCAACCGCCGTTGATAACGATGACAACGATTCTGATATAGTCAGCATAGAAGACGTCAAGTCCCCGTTAAATACCGCCGCTACCTCTCAATCCCACACCGTCTATATTATACCCCGTGATAGACTACCGCCGAATACAATTATCAGCGGCCATCCTGGCGGGCTTGTAACACTTGCTACCGCCTCCGGCACTCACCAACTACGCCTTGAGGATGTTGCTGGTGGCGGTGGTGATGACTTAGACGACGAGGATAGTGGCCTGCAAGGGCTTCTAGTCGGAGGACATGTTGTCTTAGCTGATCATCAAGAAATTTTAGAAACAAAAGAGGTTCTAACCGACGAGCACTGTCTAGATGATCCAGATTCTTAATCCATCTCTTTTTAAGTATCCAACCTGCAAGGCCTTGGCCTATTTTTTAGGAATCGAACCTGCATACCTTCGCTATAGCCTGTGCTGGCCTGTAACAAAGCCAAAAATAATATTATGTAAAAAAAACAAGTTTGCCAAAGAGTTAATTCGTTTTAGTCTTTGTATTTTTAAACCAAAAAAATACAAGAAATAAAAAACTAGTCTTTAAAAAATATCCAAAATGAACTACATCAAGTGGCAATATCAATGATTAAATTATCGCTAGTCTAAAAAGCATAAATGATATCATTTTTAATAAAAACCTAAATTGCTTAAACCTTTTTTATACATGTAAAAAGATACCAAAAAATCTCCCCCTAGTCACAAATTCAAATGAAAAAAAAACTGATTTAGTCTTATATCAAAAAATAATTATTTTGATATCCTTTTTTTAAGTATGAAAAATTAATGAAACATACTATCGAAATTATTGAGATTGTTTTTTAGTAATCAATTAATATTTCTTATTGTAAAATAAATTAATTTTTAAAATGCTAATTGCCAAAAATCTAGTTATTAATTATTTAATTATTCATCCTAGCTGTTTAAATTGTTGATTATTGTGCATTAAAAAACATAATTTTAGTATTTTTTCGCGCATTTTTAAGTTTTAAGTTGCGCATTATTTTTCAGCACCCCTGTAATTCATTTCAGCACTATTTATTATGTTTCTGTATCTTTGCATTTATAAATCCTTGTTTTTTTCTCAATTTTGAAAACTACATGAAAGAAATTGCTGAAATAGTAATATTTACGTTATTATACTGTGATACTTTTTGTATATATTTTTGTTAAATGAAAAAAAAAACACATCAAATTTAAATTACTGTAAAAAAAATAAAAGATGTGTATTAAAATCTCTGTATCTTCAAAAAAACATTCCTTTTTTAGATATTATTGAAAAACATGTAGATACATAATTTTGAGCTTTTTAGTGTAATTAAAGATCTCTTAAATGACATGTTACCAAAGAATTTAGGCATTTAATTTTTTTTTGTTTTCCTAGTCAAACAAAATCAGATTTAGTCATTAAATCAAATCTTTTCAAACAGTGCATTTTACCTATTTTTGATCTCTCTTTTCTGTATTTTATTAATTTTTATTCTATTTTGCAATAAAAAATATGTATTATAATTTATTAATGTTTTTTTTAACATCCACTTTGCCTTATTATTAAATAATTTTTAAAATCACAATTAATTTCTTTATGTAAATTTAAATAAAAATGTAAAAATGTAAATGGCCAAGATTATTAAAAATTGTTATTATAAAATTCTATATTCAGTAATTTTTATGTATAAAGATGATCCATTTTAAAATTGATTTAGTCGTTATAATAAAAAGAAAAAAAATATTAACGTTTTTTGTTGGTAAAAAAGATACTATACAAGTCTTAAATGTCGATCCGTTTTTAAAGCGTTGGGTCCTCCGTCCTTTTGTCCGTCCATAACGGTTAGTTCTTTTCGTTAATTTAGGCATGTTAGAATTGTCCTATAGATTTTAAGCGTTGAATGATGAATTCTGTAATTGTAATGATTATACTTCCGACCTTACTTTTGGAACAATGATTCCTAGAACAACAAAATACAGTATTTTTAGCTAAGCATCTCTATAATCAAGTCCTAAAAATGTATGTAATTAAATAGAATCCTGTATTTGCGCAAATTTGCAACTAGTTCAAATACAATTATGATTACACTTTTATATTAATATTCTGCATATAAGACAATCTAGACTGCAAGTGTTAGAATATTCGTTTGTTATACCGTCTCATTTTAGAGAGCTTTGTTTGATAATAAGTAAAGCATATTTTTAATTGGGAGTAAACAGTTAGGGAGTTGAATCCATTTTTATAGAAGCAGAAATATAATCTATGATTATGGTTTGGACCTTCTAAAACTGTAATCTACCTTTCCACTTTTGTCTCCTTGGTGAAGATATCTTCACCAAGAGAAGGGAAAGTAGAATCTTACATTTCAAAAATCGTATCGGTGTTGAAGATATCTTCACCAAGAGAGGGGAAAGTGGAAGGGTAGATTACAGTTTTAGAGGGTCCAAACCATAATCATAGATTATATTTCTGCTTCTATAAAAATGGATTCAACTCCCTAACTGGTAAACATTAGCTTCGGCTGCTATTATAGATAAAGCTCTGATTTTATTTAGTGATTAACTATATATATCAATAAGCATCTACTTTATAACTAACATTGTTTGTAAGTCTGCACATTACGTTAATGGTAGGACTAAGGTTTAAAATAGGTTCTACTCGGATAAGGCATAGGAAAAAAATAACCCCTCCTCCCCTTATTTCAGTTTATTTAAATGAAGGTTCTTTTGGTTTAAATTTACTGTTTGTGTCTTGTAAGAAGTTGTACTGTAAGATCTCACTAACGATAGATGAATAAGTAGGTAGATAAAAATTAGACAAACAAAAGTTATAGGATGTCTGTCTGTATATTTGTAAAAGAATCTCGCTAACTACTGAACCGATATAGTTCTCCTATACAGTGAAGCCTCTCAAAAGTCCAGGGAATGTCAGTAACTATTTTTGGGGAGGTTACCTAACCTTCCTGCCACTAGAAATCGCCACTATAAAAATATTTTACGTTTTCTTGTGGATGGTCGACCCCAATCGTTCCAAAAGGCTTTAGGGGCGTAGCCGCTGGTAGAAAGATATTGTAATTATGTCCCAATAGATTCATCTTTAAAGATAGGTTTGACACTGATGTAATGAATGTATACCAATTTTAGTCCAATCCTTAAAAGTTTACCCATTCAGTCTTACATTCTCATATTTTAAAACTTATCATTTCATGATTTAAAAGTAGAAAATATAACAAAATCATTCGCTTATTATCGGTAAAAGATAGGTGAATTTTTTTATAAAGATTATTCTTTATAAATCTTTCGATACCATTGTATCTCTATACTTAAATATCGTTCCCCCAACCTCTATCTATTTAAGACGCCATAAAAGAAATTTCTGCAGAATTCCCTTCTTATTATGTAGTTATACTTTACCCAACGTTATTCGTCAATATTTATCTGTTAAAATCTATCTTACAATACTTATAGAAAGTATGGGAATAGTCCCTTTCGTAACATCGCCCCATAAGGGGCGATTCGTCGTATTTTTAAAATGTCTTTTTATAGGTTATTTTAGGTAAGGTTAGGTTATATTGGGTTAGGTGATTGCCCCACAGGGTTAGGTAATTGGCCTCGCAGTTTTAGAGCCCCACGCAGGGGCTAGAAATAGGAGAAAAGCTACTGTGAAAAATACTAAGAACCGCCCAATAAGGTGCGATGTTACGAAAGGGACTATACCCGAAAGTATTTCATTTATAAGCATATTTTTCGTTATTTTTTTACCGCAAACTTTTTACCTATTAGATAAAGAATACTGGATATTGTGAAGGATTCTCTCATAACCTGATAAAATAATTCTCCCACCTGGCTAATATAACGATAATATTCATTTACTCCATTTGCTTCCCTGACCACGAAGGAGCGTATTGAAAAATATCAGAGCAACCTAAATTTCCCCGGTAACAATATCCACGTATTCCATATCCATTTATAATCTACCTAAATTTCTGGTCTTGCTATTTTTAAGGATTGAACCTATGAAGATTGATTAGACTAATTTTCAAGAGAAAAAATGTGCAAATTTCTTCCCCTGAAAAATCTATTTTTTGCACTTGTGGATTCAATTACTCAGTTAAATTTTGTCGTCAGAATAAAATTATGTCGATATCATTTTAGTTATTACTACGTACTTTTAGTAATGCCTTATAGTCAGGGATCGAAAGAGATAAGACAAAGGCCAACAAATTTATGTACATTCCTAATGATGATACACACAATAATTACCCCTTCTGTAGATTACGTTGAAACGCAGATGTTGAAATGTTTGGCACTCAACCAATTAAAATTCACTAAAGTCCCCAAAGTTGTTAAGACAACGAATAAGAAAACGTTGTTATAAAACTTCAGGGACTAGTGTAAAAAACAGCCCATTGTCACATCTCTCTTTCTCTGGTAAAGCTCCTAAATTAGAAGATTCTTAACACAAAATTACAGCTGTTATATTTCACTGCATGTCTTGATAATAATGCTATAACTAAAATTTAAAGTTATGGACGGACGATCAAGTTAAATTACAGAGTAGCTTTGCTAATAAAAAGACTAAAATCTACTAAATAATGGAATAAAATATGAAATAATCATTTCCCGAAAAGTTTCAAAATTTCAGAGAGGGAGAAAAATCATGAAAATTTAACTTAAAACGAATACTTTTTAAAGATACATTTTTACTTTCTAGTAATACATTTAAAGTTTATTAAAGTTAAAACCAAAGCTATACGTTAGTGACGTATCGACACACACTAAATGTAGAAAGGATTTGCTAGCAAGCTTGTAATTCATTTTCTTTAAAAACATTTTTTTCTTGAGTTACTATATTCATGTCTGTATTTCTATTGAAAATACTAGATTAGCTGTCAAAGACTTACTTTTCAAAGACATTATCTATTTAAGCTGAGGAATATTACAGCAAAACAATAATTTTCTTTCTTGTATTCATTCGAATCCGGTGGATAGGAACCGGTTCTCATCCATACAAAAAAACTATACTTAGCATTGTATTACATCCAGTTTTCTACGAATATAGAAATGTACAATCATAAAATTAAAACCAGTTTTTTTAGCCCGTGCCTTCGGCATCTCGGGGCTAAAAAACCTGGTTTTAATCTTATAATTATACATTCTATATCCGCGGAAAGCTGTTTATAATACGATGCGAGAAATGACTTTTCTCATGTATTATACAGCATGACCCTCGAAAAAGTATTTTTAAGCATCTGCAGCCCTTATTTCTCAATGAATTATAAAAAATGCTTATGTCCTAGTTCTCCATAGTATTCCACATAAGTAGATATAAAAATATTTTTTTTACCTCCATTAACACCGGAGATTTTTAGAGCTAAAGTTTTGAAAAAGTGACTGAGAAAAAGAATTTTTTTTTGTTTCTCTTATTTTTTGGATGGTTATATTATGTTTTTCTGGTAACTGAATAATGATACACAAAGAAAAACAAGTTAACTAATTATTTCTCTTTTATTCCACCAAAAAATATAAATTTTTAATGGCAAAAAAAACTACTGAATGAATTAATTATTTGCAAATTTTAGGTTATTTATTAACCCTTATTTGAGAAAAGGATTAATTATGACAGTTGCTCCGCCTACTTTTCTGACATCTCAATAATTTAATAGGGGGTTAATTAAGCTTTTTAGACAAAAAAATCATTATGTTTTAATTTTATTTTCTTTATAACTTTTTTGTTATTAAAGTTAGGATTGTGAAACAAAAACAATTTTCCTGCTATATTCATAAAGATTTATTTGGTTTTTTAATCTTAAACAATTTTGCCTAATAAGTCAGTTTTTCAAAATATCATTAAACTAAAAAGACTCAAAAAATATGTGTAAAAAAATGCTTTTTACTCAAAAACTAAATTTTTTATTTCATTTTTGTATAAAGTTTCTGCTAGTAACAAAAATAAATGGATTTCTACCTTAATTTTGCTAAAAAAGTCGTTTCATGTTAAAAGTTACTTTTTCCTCAGTCACTTTTTCAAAACTTTAGCTCTAAAAATCTCCGGTGTTAATAAAGGTAAAAAAAATATTTTTATATCTACTTATGTGGAATACTATGGAGAACAAGGACATATGCATTTTTTTATAATTCATTGAGAAATAAGGGCTGCAGATGCTTAAAAATACTTTTTCAAGGGTCATGCTGTAGACTAGAGCGTGCAGTAGGGCTTGTAATAACACCCCTGGCAAAATAAGGAAGGTGAATACGCCCCCTAATACTCCCAGTTTAAATAACCAAGAGGGGTGTCAAAGTAAAAAAACACTTAAATATTAAAGCAATTAAAACACGATAATAGTCAATTAATGTGATAGGAAGCTTATTAGGGTTAATTTCTAAAAGAGTATAATCAAAGCATGTAAATGGATAGGGACTACGTGGATATATTGATAGGAGAAATTTTGTCGTCAATTTAGGTTGCTAATATGGATCGTTATTTTAGCCAGCTGGGAGTCACAGTGCATGAAAATCTGGCGCAACATCCAAGTAATTATTATTGCCAAAAAAATCCATTGTTTCCAAGGCAGAAAGTTTTTGGGGCTTGCGCCCCCCCCACCCCCCCCAACAATAATTTTGTGCATACACTTCGTTGCATTTTTTTTTGCTTTTTGCTCTGACAACCCCACACTAAACTCCAATTCGTTGTTATTGTTGTAAAAATGTAAAAAAAAGTATTTTTCGTCTCCTTAATCATGAAATATAACTTGCTATTTTCCACGGTAGCGTAGCAACTCTATGATAAACTTCTTTCTTCTTTACGTCACTATTATATAATAGAATTATTATTATTGGACATTATTTCATAACACAATATTATAAAAAGTTGATTAAAACCACCACTGGAATAGTACATTTATTACATGAAAAAATCAGTTTAAGATACCTTAAAAGCCAAACCAACTGACAAAAAGACATCATTCTACTTCTTACGATCCTATAAAAAGTTAAAGAAATAACCTGTGTTTATATATACATTATACAGTGTGTTTTTTTTATGAGAACTTTTTTGAAAGCAATTTTACCCCACTTATAGTTATCAGAATTTAATGATTAATGGCTTATTTTCTTCGTGTTTTAAGGGAAATTATGAAACAACCAAAAAAAATTACAGTTTTTGTTGAAAAAGTACAGTAAAGTTGAAAATTAAAAACTTAGGTGTCAACATCTAAAAATGGTTTTAGCGCATTTTTCTTATGTTCAAATATTCTACCTTTTGCAAGAATGGCTGCAAAACGCTTCAAAGTTGAGATATAGAGCTATAAATTTATACAGATACTATTGGGGACATGTACTAGAATAGGTCAAAGTTTGAAGGCCATATCTCAATCAGGGAGAAAGTACTGGCCCCCCAAAGTCGACTACTGAAAATCCAATTTTGAGCATAAGAAAAATGCGCTAAAACCATTTTTAGATGTTGTCACCTAAGTTTTTAATTTTCAACTTTACTGTACTTTTTCAACAAAAACTGTAATTTTTTTGGTTGTTTCATAATTTCCCTTAAAAAACGAAGAAAATAAGCAATTAATCATTAAATTCTGATAACTATAAGTGGGGTAAAATTGCTTTCAAAAAAGTTCTCATAAAAAAAACACACTGTATAATAATCCTTAATATAAAGTAGTAAGGTTTTTGTCTTTGGCTTAAGATTTCGATAACTAATGAACCGATTTTGAGTTCTCCATTTGAGGAAAGTTCAACGGTAGTCACAGGATGGATTTAGGCTATTTTATTTTTAGATTTAGTGCATCGGTTAGTTCCAGGCTATTTTACTGTTCTTCCCTACCTCTGAGAATAAAGAACTTCTAGATGCTAGAGGTGTAGCCATTAGTAGATAATTTAAGAATGAAAAATAAAATAAAAACTAAAAAACTAAGTTTTTAGTAAACATATAACTTGTCCTATAATTTGTGTATTATACTATAATTTTCACAAAACTTTTAAGTGATTTTACTATTGATTGAAAAAGGTGTATATGTCATTTTGAAAAAAACTTTTTTTCAACTTTTCTGCCAGACAGATAGATAGACTTTTTAATAGATAGATAAACTTTCTAATAAATAGATAGACTTTTGGATAGATAGAAAAACATTTTGAATCTTTGATAGCTTGATAGACTAATGGACAGATAGACAGACTGTTTAAACGTTAGATAGATAGTATTTTGGATAGATAGAAAGATTTTTGGATGGATGGATAGCCTTTCTGATAAATAGATAGACTATAAGATAGACAGATAAACTTTCTAATAGACAGATAGACTTTTTGATAGATAGATAGACTTATGGATAGATAGATAGACTTTCTGAAAGATAGATAGATTACTGACAGATTGATTGTTTGTTATTAAGATGGATTACAAAATAATAACACGGGGGGATATTTCTCCTTTAAGTTAAACTAATTTGCCTCTGTCTTTTCTGTCTGCCATTATTGTAAATGTAAAATTTCTTGTAGTTTTTTGATCAACATTAAGTATTAAGTCATAATGTAACTAGAATAATGTTTTGTCAGTATTATGTCAATCATGACCACCTTTATTCAATGATATATAATTGACATAAATACATACATATATATTTTTAATGATGTCATTTAAATTAAGGTATGTCGATACTATATCAGCAATGAACACACTATCCTCAAAAAACGCGCGGCTAGAGCTAATTACACATGTAAGAACACACTTCTTTGTAGAAAATATATTTCGCTTTATTCAAGCCTTCTCAATTCTATAACATAATAACCATATTTGCAAAAATTCTTAAGAAAACAACAAGCTTCATACTAGTTAAAATTAATATAAGTTTAACAAAAAACAGTTATGTTGTAGCCTTTGCTGTGTGTGGACGCTAAAGGGCTTGCTCCCATTATGGCTGTAATTATTCAGTCTTTCTTATACACAGTCAGCTTATATATAATACAGGTTGAAAAAATGTGTTTGAAACCAATTTATGTAAAGAAGTGAGAAAACCAGCATGAAGAAATTTCCACATACCAAAACCATTCAGTGAAGCCAGCTTAAAATATAAGAAAAAATTCTTTGTTTGTTTCTAAGATGTTTTTCTGTGTTATCTGTTGGGGGGGAATATACTTCCCCACAAACCCTACTTGCAGACCAACCCTCCTCCTCACCCTCCTTATGGAAGAACCTCCCTACATCATTCTACAAGAACCTGTTAACCCCTTCTCCCTCCTCCCAAGCTTGACCGCTGGGTGACGCTTGGCTGTAATCTGAACCTAACTTCGCATCATCACATTGGTAAATATGGGACAAAACAATTTAGCTTGGAGATAACTAATTTGTTTTTTTACATAACTCCTGATGTTTCAGTTATTATCT
This sequence comes from Acartia tonsa, assembly GCF_053477335.1. Lineage (NCBI taxonomy): Eukaryota > Metazoa > Arthropoda > Copepoda > Calanoida > Acartiidae > Acartia > Acartia tonsa. The sequence continues at coordinate 28,833,272 of NC_137273.1, forward strand.
CCTGGTTTTACTCATGCCAGGCAGCTGCCAATTTTAATGGGTAGAGGGTTTCTTTATTGAAACTTTGGCGTCTTGCTGTCGACGACTTGCAGTGATCTCTGACACTTTCCCTTCAATTCAAAGTCATGGTATACACTGCATAAGAAATCAGCACTTAGAAGCATTGATACCTGTCTATGTGGATCTTGTATAAAGTGTAAAAAGTGACAATAGTAAACTTCATTTAAAGCAAAGCAGACGGTTTTCCTCCATCTTTATTCCCGTGGAATCTTGACTACATCAATTTGAAGAACATATCTACTTGAAGAATAACATAAATATATTTAACTACAAATCTATTATCTTGCTGATTATCATTATTATTATCATATGTCTGCCCATGCAGAGTAACATGGGAAGATTATTATTTGTTTTGGTATATGTTTACCATAAACATTATTATCCAGTATTTAATGAAAAAAAATACTGATGAATGCTATATGTTTGTACACACTATAGCCCATTGTGAGTAGCCCCCTCACCCTACCCGAAGCCTAGCGGGTCCAATGTCATATATTTTGACAATTTACTAATTACAATTTTTTAACTTTATTATTACTGTGTAGTTAGCTTAATGTTTTTATTATTCTTTAAATTGTTTATGTTTTTTTTAAATTTAAATGTATGATAGTTCCTTTAAATTAATATGTGATTTAATTATGTATAGTTTGTTCTTAAAAGAATAAATTATTAAATAAGAAAAGAAGTTTAACAAAAAACAAGTTAAAAATATTAAGTACTTTGAAAAAAAAAGAATTTTTAAAAGCACTATCCTATTCTATTGTATAAAGGGGATATAGGTCCAGGGAAGGTTTATGACTATTTTGGATAAGGGTATGTCCATCCACCCTCCTAAGAGAAATCGCCCCTAGAAAAAAATACTTTCCCAAAAAATTTTTCCTATCCCTTTTAAAACTTAAAGACTTCCCACACTCCTCATTCCGTTAAGTGTTCCTAGAGGCTTCTAGGGGCGTAGCCGCTGGTAGAATATATTTAATCATATTGCCGACTTTAAAATAAGGACATTCACGTCGAAATAATCTAATGCCACTAGTTTTAGTAGGAATATATAAATGATTTTATTTTGTTGACATTTCCCTGTCCTAAAATGATTACATTAAAAGATAATCAATTCTCATTAAGATCTCGGTAATGAACAGGAGATTTTAGTTATGGGAGCCTAAACACTCCATATTTAAATCCAGCGATAGGGGTGAGGGGAGGGGGGGGGGGAATTGGAATAAACTTTAACTTCTTCAAAATTCTTGTTTATAACTTATTTTTATAAAATGAAAAAAAAATTCACATTTAATTTACGATGAAAATAAATCATCGTTTAAAACATGTGTATTTGTAACAAGGATAACTTTGTTCATATGTTGCGGAGAAATATCATTCTAACAATATTGATAATCAAAAGATCATTAAACTGGTATGAAACTGAAATGTACATTGTACAATAAGCTATATATGTTGGAAAGAATTTTAATGTTAGAGGGAGATTTGAAATCTGCATAAAATTTTAAGATTTTTTATAAAATTCTTTTTTTTGTATAATTCTTTAATACAATTTGAGCTAATTAATTTTGACATCTGTGATTGATGGATTTTAAAATCTCCGCTCTGATTGGAGAAGCTTAAGTGCCGTACATCATTCAACCAATTAGAGCGCAGGTAGTTTTCAATCCACCTATCACGGATGTCAAAATTAATTAACTTAAATTGTATTTCCGCTTTTAGATAAAGAATTATACAAAAAGCGAATTTTACATAAAATCCTTAAAATTTGATGCAGATTTTAAATCTCCCTCTAACATTAAAATTCTTTCCAACTTATATATCCTATTGTACAACCTTATGGTATACTAGTAGCTTCGCCCCTAGCATCTAGGGGTTCTGTATTCGAAGGCGAGAACCATCCCAAGACTTTAATATAGAAGTATATAGTCTAAAGCCACTCCAGGAGCTAATCTAAAGCTTCCCTAAAATGGAAAACTCAAGTGGCTCAGTGGTTAGCGAGATCCTCACAAAAACCTCACTAATTGATATACGTTCAATTTACGGACATTTTTTTGTGATATACAGACTTACGAACATTGCTTAATCATAGAGTAGTTCAACTTCATGTAAAATCAATTTAATTTAAAATGCTTATTTAGCAAATATGAGAGAGAGCAAATTATTTTTGCTATTCTAAGCAATAAAAAAATAATTCATTATAGATTTTTTTTCTTAAAATTCACGCTTTTCTTCATTAAGATTAAATCCGTGGCTAACATCGTAGTTTTAAGCTGTAAATATTATAATTGTTCTAACGATTTTAAACTTTGCAATGTAAACACTATGAAACCAGTAAGTTTTCTACTTAGGGTTATTATTTTTTTAGTTTGACTTTATAGCAGCGTTTGATTGTATATGAATGTCTATATTTCTTCTATTTTACAAAATTATACAATATACACATCAAGTACGTCAAAGCTTTTTTTTTTGGGGGGGGGGGGAGGTTGAAGCATAGTTTGGGTTTGAAATGTAAAAGATTTACCTGCTTTTTTAAAATCAAGACCATTAATCCATGACATTAAACATTCCTTTGAGGTGAGAGGAGGAGGGGGGGCGTTTATAACCCCCCCCCCCTTTGGCGTACCTAATACAACTACTGAATAAGTCTAAGGCTTTCAATAAGATATCTTTATAATATTTCTTGTTCTTTTTTATTCATTAACTCGAAATTTTTACCATAACTTCTTTTTACCTACTTAAACAAAATTTAGTTTTTTTTAAAAAAGAATTTAAAATTTTATCCCAAATTAACCCCCAAAACATCAAAAGCCTCCCCCCAAAAAAGGAGAATTACCCATACTATCAAGATTTAAACCTCCTCCCTTTCTTCCCCCCCAAAAAATAATAAAATAAAAGCTTGGCCGTCCCTGAAAGTTTAAAGTATGTTAAAAATAAAACTATAATAAAAAGTGCAATTTATGAATATAACAGAATGCTGTAAAAAAGGATAGATAGATAGTTTGACAGATAGATAGATAGCTAGCAGGATAGCAAGAGAGAGCAATGTATATATAAATGAGAGAGCTGGAAATATCGATATATCGGAATATCGGAAAAGTAGAGCCGAGTTCTGTCAGTGTGCGGCTGTTTCTGAGATCTTATTTTACAAAGGTATAATATTACATTTGAGGGCTTGTATTGGACATAATCACAGTGTCATACTATAACATTAAACCACCCTAAAACCAACTTTCATAGTTATGGAGTAAGGCTATTCTTAAAGATATGTAATAATAGTATGACATCACACTTAGCAGGCTATCCAAGACTTTAATTCTACTGTTATACCATATCATTTTATAGTTAAAAGAAATCACCTATTTTAAGGCCTCATATATATTAATATTGGAAAGAATAACTAGATGGAAAACTCTTAGGAAACGAGGTTGACTGCATGATATAGTGCTTTTTAAAATAGTGAATCCTAAGACTATAAGGCTCAATTATAAATGCTACAGGTTTATATCAATTTTTGTTGAGACTTTCTTTGAAACCAATCGTCCAAAAGACACTTTTATGCTTGCCTCATGTTAGTAAGTCTTTATATATCGTAAAAATAACTCGTCTGACAGTAATCCTTAAAAAGAGACACACAAAAAAACTTCCTATTACTTTAAGTAAATGAAAATTTAAAACTTTATCCATCGTTTTTTATCATCAAAAGATAAACATACACAAAACCAAAAACAGCACACAATATTTAAATGAATATAAGGCAAATACCAAAACACACAAAAAAATACTATAAAAATAAAGAAAATCAAAGCAACTTTAAAAATATTTATAATCTTTTATTATTATTTCGTGTCCATCTAATATATATCTATCTATATATCCTTTTATGTCTATCTATGTCGTCACACAATAGAGAGGCCTTCTTTCATTATGCCCTGTGCTGTCATTGGCTAAAAAATCTCCGCCCTCGATTCTGATTGGTTCACAGAAGATTCATTCTCAACTCTCATTGGTTGCAAAGTTTCGGAGATTTTCAGAGAATCTCCGATGTTTCTGTTAACAGAGTTTGGAGGATTTTTTCTCCGTTGGAATAATATTTACGAGCGTAACGCTAAAATATGAATGGATATTATGAGAGTTGTTATCCTTATCATATTTCTATCTATGTATATGAAATTACATTTCACCTATTTTATGTCTATTTTAGACTAACTTTTTTCTTTTTAAAAATATTTTCATGTTTGTTTTTCGTTGAAAATTTACTTAGATTAACCATCCTAACCTAATTGTGTATGGTAATGATTTGCGCCTGTTTACATGCCAAGGCATTCCCTTATTTTCATTATTAGTGTCACATGATAGACATAACAGCATTTTAGTGTCTCTATTATGACACTTAGTGCTCCAGAAATGGTACTCCAGTATACATTTTAATTGACTAATGATATAGATGCTGTGAGTATTGGTGTAAAAAATGGGGACATGATTCCAGTGACGTCATATTTTTCTTTCCCGAAAAAGGGAAGGGGGGAAGAAAAAAAGAGATAAGAGTTAAGGGGGTTTTCCCCATCTCTTTTGAAGAGATTTTCTTCCCCCCTTCCCTTTTTCGGGAAAGAAAAATATGACGTCACTGGAATCATGTCCCCATTTTTTGCACCAATACTCACAGCATCATGATATATACTGGCCTATAATTAGTCAGTTGTATTGTATGATGTCATTTTTTATAGGCACTATAAGCTGCTACCTCCTCGAAGGCAAGCAGAGACACGATAACATTTTACCCTAACCACGAATAAAGTCAATAAAGACCATACAAACTCAGAGAGAGAGAGAGAGAGAGAGAGAGAGAGAGAGAGGGGACAATGGGCTGATTATTACACATGTCCCCAAAGTTTTACAATAAAGTTTCTTATTTGTTGGCTTAACAACTTAGGGGACGTTTTACTGAATTTTGATTTATTGGTTTATTAAGTTAAGTGTTCAAACATTTTAGCCACTAATTTTCATCTACAGAATTTGTAGTTTTGTGTGTCATCACTGGGGATGTACATCAATTTATCAGCCATTGTATTATCCCATTAGATCCCTTATACAAACTATTTTGTCAATACAATGCCATCTAGCCTAACAGGGAACCTCATAATCTATAATACAAAGTAGCTTGATGTCTCTCTGTCCGTCTGAAGCTTAAGATCTCGTTAACCACTGAACCGATTGGATTCTACTCTTCAGAGTATATACCTATTGGTCCTGTGGTGGTTTAAGCTATTTTCTTGGGGGGTGGGACACCCCTAACCCCCAAAAAACTAAAAATTCTCCAACCCCCTTTTTTTTTTGCTTGGCATCAGCCTGTAGCAGAGCCTATTTTTTAAAAAAAAATTCTACATAGGAGAGTTGACTTCCCATTACCTCATAGGGCGAAGCCCCTAGAGGCTAGGGGCGAAACTGCTAGTTTCTATAATGAAGTTGTACAAAAATTTGGACTGCAATCAAAAATCCGATAAATTTTATATAAAATATCTTCTTATTGCCTACAGTTATACTTTTATATCTGCAATAGATAGATAGATAGATTGTTGGCAGATAGATAGATACATATAAAATATAGAGAGATAGATAGACAAATAGTTAGTAGATTGATAGATAGACGATGAAATAATAGATAAATTTTGAATAAATACAGATATTGTCTAGAGATGGACTTTGAGTGAGGAACCAAACACACTTATAGAGGTGCCACGCATATATAAATGGCCAAAGGGGTAACATCTGCAATACCCTTATTTATATAATATATACAGAGGATATATACACTAATATGAAAATTGAGTGATTGAGTCATGCAGTTAGACAGTCAGTCAGTGAGGGAAGGAGAATACTTATAGAGGTGCCACGCATATATAAATGGCCAAAGGGGTAACATCTGCAATACCCTTATTTATATAATATATACAGAGAATATATACACTAATATGAAAATTGAGTGATTGAGTCATGCAGTTAGACAGTCAGTCAGTGAGGGAAGGAGAATACTTATAGAGGTGCCACGCATATATAAATGGCCAAAGGGGTAACATCTGCAATACCCTTATTTATATAATATATACAGAGAATATATACACTAATATGAAAATTGAGTGATTGAGTCATGCAGTTAGACAGTCAGTCAGTGAGGGAAGGAGAATACTTATAGAGTTACTACGCTTCTATAAATGGCCAAAGGGGTAACATCTGCAATACCCTTATTAGTAGCGAAGCTACTCTATAATTCACTTTGTTTAGTAGCGAAGCTACTCTATAATTCACTTTGTCCGTCCGTCCGTCCGTCAGTCAGTCAGTCAGTCCGTCAGTCCGTAACGCTATGGGGGAAATGGGATTTACTCAGCTCCTATAAAAGATAGAATGCTGAAATTTTTTGACAACATTCCCATTATTAAGGAGCACAATTGACTATAAAATATCATTTGCGAGCGGACCGATTTTTAGCAGGTTTTAGGCTATTTTTATATTTTTCACATTTTTCTCCATATCTTCAGTGTTTATGGTCCAATTTTCAAAATTTTTTCAGTTACAGATATCAAAATTAAATTTCCTGTCGTTTAAAGAAACAATCATGAAGGCCAGACTGCCTTTTTAGCAGGTTTTAGGCTATTTTTATATTTTTCACATTTTTCTCCATATCTTCAGTGTATGGTCCGATTTTCAAAATTTTTTCAGTTATAGATATCAAAATTAAAATTTCCCGTCTTTTAAAGAAGACAACCATGACGGCCAGACTGCCTTTTTAGCAGGTTTTAGGCAGTTTTTTTTATATTTTTAACATTTTTCTCCATATCTTCAGTGTTTATAGTCCGATTTTCAAATTTTTTTCAGTTGTAGATATCAAAATTAAATTTCCCGTTTTTAAAGGAAATAACCATGACGGCCAGACTGGCTTTTTGGCAGGTTATAGGCTATTTATAAATATATTTAACACTTTTTTCCATATCTTCAGTGTATATGGTCCGATTTTCCAAATTTTTAAAGTTTTTAAGGATTTAAAAATTAAATTTTTTGTCGTTTTAAGAAAACAACCATGGCGGCCAGACTGCCTTTTTATCAGGTTTTTTTGGCTATTTTTATATGTTTTACATATTTCCCAAGATCTTTGTTTATTTTGATCCAATTTTCAAACTTTTATGGGATATCAGTATCAAAATAATTTTTCCCATTGTTATGAGCATCTTTAATATAATTTACTTTGACCATCGTCATCATACAAAATAAAACAAGGTTTCATATTTATTTTATCCAATAAATCTATTCTTGATTTTAGTAAAAACCTTTTAAATCTACCTGTACGTATTTCCATCTACGATTTTTTGTGCTTCGCTACTTATGGATGTTGTCATCCTTGTTTATATTATATCTATAGGGGATATAAACACTTATATTAACTCTGAGTGATTGAGTCAGGCAGTTAGACAGTCAGTCAGTGAGGGAAGGAGAATACTTATAGAGGTGCTACTCATATATAAATAGCCAAAGGGGTAACATCTGCAATATCCTTATTTATATAATATCTATAGGGGATATATATAAACACTAATATGATAACCAAATTAAGACATATAAATAAAAGGTTTATGCAGTAATTTCCCTTATTACTAAAAATAAAGCATGCATTGCATAACCCCCCCCCCCCCCCCCCCCTCCTCTCTCTTAATAATCATTTAATCGTCAAACTGTTTTGAAAGATTTGAGTAAAAAAGGTTTAGGTAAAAAAGGACCTAGAAACAAAGGTTGTTAAATAAAAGTTAGAAGGAAGGAAAAACGAACTTGTTTAAGAGAAATGGAAACCTAACAGCAATTTTCAGCTCTCTAGCTTAATTAGTTGTTAATTAAAGGTAGGTTAGTAAAGGTGGGCGTTTACCTTATCCCCGATCTTTTAAGCTCCAGTCGAGGGTCTGATCTTTTAGGATTAAAATTGGGGTACTTATTGGTATACTATAGAAATAAGAGATTTTGTGAACAAAATTAAGGTTTACGCAAATGAGAAAGGGGGAAGTTTTCTGAAAATTAACAAATGAACAATAAAAATAAAAAAAAAGAAAATAAGGATGAAAATATAAGCATTCGGAAGAAGGTGTAAAAGGGTGTCAACACCCCACTAAAATAGGAAATTGTGTAAAACTGTCTTTTGTTCTTTCACCCTCCTCATAAATGCTGGTGCAAGCAACTTTATGGTATCATACTATATATCTATCTTTAACAGAAGCTTATTAAATCACATATAATCTTATAGAAATTTAATTTTTATAAAATTTTAATGAAAAGTTACAGATAAAGCATGGAATCATGATAATTTTTAGGCTCCTGTCATTTATTAATCTTACTATATAGTTTACCAAATAAAATAACATTTTTAAAAGCGAAGCTTTTCTATAATTAGGGTCGGTCCGTCCGTACGTCCGTCCGTCCGTAACGGATAGCTTTTTTCTTTAATTTAGGCATGTTAGAATTGTCCTATCGATTTCAAACTTTGCATGGTGATTCCTATAGACGTTAGGAACGAGTTAGAAAGCGTAGCAACGCTATAATCATTACCAGAATGTCCGTACGTCCATTTAAAATATGTTGATTTTTCTTACAATTTTAACATAATATTGACATAATATTTGACATAAAATCACTTCACATAAATTCATTTCACATAAAACATTTGACATAAAGTATCATTTGACATAAACTCATTTGACATAAAGGTACATTTGACATAAAAACGTTTCACATAAACTCATTTGGCATAAAGGTACATTTGGCATAAAGATACATTTCATATAAAGGTATACTTGACATAAAGGTACATTTGACATATAGGTACATTTCACATAAAGGTACACTTGACATAAAGGTACATTTCACATAAAGGTACCCCAAGCATGGCAACCGGTGAACAGAATCTCAGTTCTGCACCACAAGCCTCGCACGACTGAAGTTCCCATGACTATACAGTCATATTTATATGAAAATATTTTTAGAAGATTTTTGAATTTTTTTTGAAGATTTTCTTTTAATAATAAATAAAAATTTATAAAATCTTTTTAAAAAATGGAAAATCTTCAAAAAAAAATTCAAAAATCTTCTAAAAATATTTTCATATAAATATGACTGTATAGGCATGGGAACTTCAGTCGTGCGAGGCTTGTGGTGCAGAACTGAGATTCTGTTCACTGGTTGCCATGCTCGGGGAAAAAAATGACAACCTTGGGTACACTTTGAAATGTATCTTTATGTGAAACGTTTTAAGCCAAGTGTACCTTTATGTCAAATGTACCTTTATGCCAAGTGTACCTTTATGTCAAACGTACCTTTATGTCAAATGTACCTTTATATCATATGTACCTTTATGTCAAATGTACCTTTATGTGAAACGTTTTTATGTGAAGTGTACCTTTATGGCAAATGTTTTTATGTCAAATGTACCTTTATGTGAAGTGATTTTATGTCAAATGTTTTATGTGAAATGAATTTATGTTAAATGATATTATGTCAAATATTACTGATCCACAAATTTGTATGTGACCTAATTATCCGATTGGTCTGATTTTTGATACACTGATTCCTAGGACCACAAAGTACAATATTATAAGCAAATCAACTCTATAATCAAGTTATAAAAATGTAAGTATGTTTATAAACATTATCCTGTATCAAGCAGTTTTTCAACAAATTTGCTTACAATTTTGCTTTGACTCTTTTATATTTACATTCTGATTAATCAGTTCTGACATTATGCAAGTGTTAATGTCCGTTTGTCCTACCGTTTCAGAGCTTCGCTTTTATGGATGTTGTCATCCTTGTTTTTAAATGTATTTTTAAGATGAATAAACAAATGAATTGAAAACTATTTATATGGATAGATGACTAGATAAATAGATGGTTGGATTATTATGCTGATAGATAGAAAAACAGATGAATAGATAAGGATAGACAGCTAAATGAATAGATAGAGAATAGACAGACAAATAGATGGATATAAAAGTGCAGAAATATGGATAGACAGAAATGAAAATATTGAAAGTGTAAGTGACAAATTTGTTGTATGTATTTTTCCCAATATTTCCTATAAGCGAACACAAACAACGCTTTTTATAGACAAAACTGTAGGAGGTAATTCCAATAAATGCTTATAGAGTGTGGGGGGGGGGGGAGTTTAAAAGTACCCTCCATCCAGTGGAGGTTATTCCATATATGGGTCTTTTTACAAAAGAAAATTATTATCAAATGAAAAAAAACTAGTTTTTATGTTCTGTGAAGGTTTTAAAGATACAGCTATATGATGTAGTTACAAAAGTTGGTTAGATGACGTTTTACGTTTTAACTCCAAAAAAGATATATTCATTCAACAAAATTATTAAAGGGGTGTAGCTTAGTCCCTTTCGTGTTAACTCCTCTTAAGGGGCGTTTCGTCGTATTTTTACAGTAGATTTCTAGCCCCTCTGGAAAATTACCTAACCTAAAATAACCTATTAAAATACGACGAAACGCTCCTTAAGAGGCGTTGTCACGAAAGGGACAATACCCGATTAAAGTTATAGGGGGATATTAAAAATGACCTTCCATGGATTAATTGTATTAGTTTTGATTTTATACAATAAATAACTATTATTAAGGCAACATGTATTCTTAACCTTTATTTGATGTTATGTTTCAGTTGTTAAAAAAACCTTAGAAAGAAAAAAAGATAGCTGATATATTTTTAGGCTTAACAAAAAAAAACAAAATTTATGAAATTTAACATTAAACTTTCAAATGTTTAAAATCTATTTTTAGTAGCTAGTAAATATTTAGGAGAAAAAATGGTTGTAGATAAAACAAACCCCTCGACTATCCCTTTTTAAACTCTTGTGGTTTATTATTGAACTCTTGAATGGGGGGGGGGGGGGGTAGAGATTGAAACAGAGGGAGGTGGGCTGAGGTATTTTCCAAGACCTATATTTCTATAAACCAATCTTTATAATACGTGCAGGGTAGGGATAGGTATTAGAAAAATAAAACTGTTGCTTAGCGGATAATGAAACGCGTATAAATAGCTTTATAACATTACGCTAAAGATATTAAAAAGTTCACCTTCTGCTATTGTTTTAAGTCAACATTTCATTTTTTCCGACAATTTACTTATTTTAAACAGAAAGGTGTTTAATCTAAATAAACAATGTTAATATCGACATTATAGTGGCCATTAATGACATATTATCGATATGCCTTATTCTAATGGCACTATAAATTTCGACAAAATAGAATTAAATAAAAGTGGCCAGGGCTGACATTCTACGATAAGCCTTTATTTTAATGGAATCTTTGTCGACCAAATCAAAGTGTTCGGAGAAAGTTTCAGAACATGGAAAGAAAACGAAGTAGCGGGTTTCATCGTATTTTCACAGTAGCTTTTTCTCCTATTTCTAGCCCCTGCGGGGCAATCATTAACATTTCCCTAACATAAGCTTACATAAAATAAGGAAACAAAAGCTACTGTGAAAATACGACGAAAACCACTACTTCGATTTCTTTCCATGATTCAAATTTTCTTTTCAGTCGACAATTCTTTTTCCTAATACTCCTCCCTTTTTCTTTCTACTAGAACAACTCCTAATAGACTTTAGTCGATAAATTGTATCAGATTTTCATTGAGGTAACCCTGCGGGCCCCGGGCATTAGCGGGGGAGGGGGAGAGTCCTAACCCCCCACATTTCCAATGATAGATATAACGATTATTGATGTACAATATACAATAATGCAAGGTTACTGCTGTGTGTGTGTGTATGTGCATGTGTGTGTGTGTGTATGTGTGTGAAAATATAGGTTATAGTTTTGTAAATAATTGAATTGCAGTTTTTATAGATTATTCAACATACACGAACTTACATCATGTAACTTTTTTAACAACAATAACTGCCTTTATTGATTTGATTTTCACAAAGTTTTAAAAGTTATTTAGAGAACATTTATATCTATTTACTTTAGACTATTTTTTTTTTTTTGGGGGGGGGGGGAGGGGGCGAAAGGGGTGTTATTCTAAACAACCATTCCCTCCCCTAAATAAACATTAAATAAGGACTAGAATAAAGCGTATCAGAAAAGAATGCCGCCATGTTTTGGGAGACTGACAGCACACACATACCTCTTTAATATTCAGTAATCACTTACTTTCAAAAAAATGTACAGCATTTTTTAATTTTTCAATGTACATTATATTAAAAAAGCTTCTTAAAACTCATTTTTCATTTATGTAATTCAATATTATGTGCTTTTGATTTTATATTGAATTATTTTGATGTTAAACACTATGTTTTAGTCTAAAGTACATTAATATGTAACTTCAATAACATCTACTTTTTATGACGTCGATGTAACTAAATATTACATAAATAGCGAAGTTACTTTATAACTTGAATATTCTCATAGCGTCGGATAGATAATTACCATTTAATTTAATTTGAATGTCTATAAATAGTTCCTTATTTTTGATTTTTTCAAAAAGTTTGAATACACATATCTTAATTCTTTACAGTTTACCTATTATGTAAAGCAGTAAGTTTTTAAATTGTAGCGCAGGATCTCGAGAACCGCTGAACCGATATAGTTCTTCTTTACAGTGAAGGTTCTTATGGGTCCTTCGACGGTTCATAAGTATTTTGGGAAGAGTATCTCCCCCCCCCCTCAAGAAAAATTGCCTATGGAAAAAATTCCCCCCCCACTCCCAATTTTTTTCTTAAAGATAAAATTGAAAATGGAACGGGGCTCATTTTCCCCACCCAACTCTAGAGGCTTCTAGGGGCGTAGTATAAATAGCATTAGCACATTATAATATAATCGTCATTAAATTTAAGAAAAAACACTAGTTTTACCTTATACTAACCCACACACATACACACACACTCACACACACACATACGCCCACATAAAACATACAGGTTTATTGAATTCCGTTATTGGGTAAAGTGTGTGTGTGTGTGTATGTATGTACCGGTGTGTACGTGTGTGTGTGTGTATATGTACCGGTGTGTACGTGTGTGTGTAAGTGTATGTGTGTGTGTGTGTGTATATGTACCGGTGTGTACGTGTGTGTAATTGTATGTGTGTGTGTGTGTGTACCGGTGTGTACGTGTGTGTGTATGTGTGTGGTAAAAATTATTAATATATACAAAGGAAAGGTAAAAATATAAGACTTTAAAAGCTGCAAAACAATGACAATTTCGTCCAGTAATTTAGATAAAAATAAACATGATCTTTTGAAAACTTTAACCCTAGATGATTAGAAAAATATTAGGCCTTTGAAATCTGTTGTTTATAATCCACAATCCTTAAGACTATAAAATAAATTAAAGGGGGAGTTAGCCCCCCACAAAAATATTCAAAAAACATTTCCAAATAGCGTTGTTACATTATAATTCCGTTTGACTACCTTTAGAGGTAAATGTTATTTTCTCAACTGCTATTTAAGATAGACTGCTAAAACTTTTAGTGAAGATTCCCTATAACAATGAGCATCCAGTATGCAATATAATTGTATCTAAACTTTTTTGGCGGGGTAAATACCTCAACAAAATAATATTACTTCTTATGGATGTTGTCATATCAACCCGCGACAGTGGCTCAACATGTAGCGCATCCGCTCGTCGTCGGGGAGGTGATAGCTTAACACCGCGTCATAACTAAAGACGTTAAAGATAGTTTCTACTGATACTATGTCAGGTGCACGACATTAAAAGTTAGAGTAGGGGGAATGCCTTTTCCCAAAACAGGTTTAACTCATTGCCATGCACAGCTGGGACTTCTCAGACGAAGGTAGTGCAATCAAAGAGTTGGTTGTCTGATGGGTGTTACTTAACCTACTACCCCAGGTGTTTGGACAGAATAGGAGACATTTGGCTCCACTTGGGTTGTTTGACCATGGCGTTTTATTGTCATGGACTGCATCTCCGCGAATATTATCATTTTTGTCTATAACACATAAACACCCAAAAAGCAAAATATAATATATGTATATTTATTAAAAAAGTATATTTATGTAAAAAGTAGGTAAAAATACTGGATGAACAATTATAGGCAGAATTATTGTTTTAATAATGAGCAAGCAAAGAAAAATATGACAAAACCACTAACGCCCATAACATGCTAAGATCTAAAAAGAAAGGAGGACAACATCCATAAGTAGCGAAGCTTTTGAATAAAAAAATAAAAGAAACGACTCAATAGAAGTTAAAAAACAAATTAACACATCAACATTTTTTAAACATTCCTATCTATATAAGGGTTAATTTGTTTATTATAATTAAACCCTGAACCACTTCATTTTCCTGGATATTTTGTCTACGGTAGACCATAAGTGTACAGCTTTATAGTACATTGTTTCTATTTGTTAAAGCAACACGTATGATAAAAGAAAAAGATTCTGTTTAAAGTAAAATGCTTATATTTCAATCAAAATCTATATTTTTGTATTTTTTACCGATCCACTTCATTATGCAAATCAAAAGAAAATCAATGAGAAAACGTTTGTTTTGCCCTTTTCTCCACTTTTAAAAATTAATTCTGATAAAATAACAATTTTTTAAGGGATTTATGCATTAATTATAATGAAAAACAGTTTAAGGTAGATTTTATTGATTTTTCTAAATAAGAAATAATTGAAAAAAAGAAATTCTATTCCTATCACTTTAGAGGACAGCTGCCGACCTCCAGTCTAATGGATGAAGCTAAATACATGTAAAAAATAAAAATTTGCCTGAAAAGTATACAAAAATGTTTTTTGATGTGTTAAAATAATCCATTTTAAAATCTTGATTTTGAGAATGATGGCTTTTAAGATGCTCTTACTGGTGATGATGGTGAGCTAAATGTTATCAATGTGCATGCCCTTGAAGAAAACTTATATATTGAACTATGGTCCAATTTTTGTAGTCATAGCAGCCTCCAGCCAAGCAATATTAAAAAAGAAAAAAATTGCAACTTTAATTACTAAAATTCATAAAGTAAATAATGTAGTTTTTAGATAATGGTTATATTTCATGTCGAGAGGCTCCACTGGAGGCTGCTATGACTACAAAAAATGGACCATAGGTTAATATACAAGTTGTTGTAATGGTCATGTACTTAGATAACATTTAGCTCACCTTCACCACCAGTAAGAGCATCTTAAAGGCCATCATCCTCAAAATCAAGATTTTAAAATGGATTTTTTTAACACATCAAAAAACATTTTTGTATATTTTTTAGGGTAATTTTTATCTTTAACATGTATTTAGCTTCATCCATAAGACTGGGGGTCAGCAGCTGTCCTCTAGAGTGATAAGGATAGAATTTCTTTTTTTCAATTATTTTTTATTTAGAAAAATCATTAAAATCTACCTGAAACTGTTTTTCATTATAATTAATGCATAAATCCCTTAAAAAATTGTTATTTTATCAGAATCATTTTTTAAAAGTGGAGAAAAGTGTAATACAAACGTTTTCTCATTGATTTTCTTTTGATTTGCATAATGACGTGGATCGGTAAAAAATATAAAAATATAGATTTTGATTGAAATATAAGCATTTTACTTTAAAAAGAATCTTTTTCTTTTATCATACGTGTTGCTTTAACAAATAGAAACAATGTACTGTAAAGCTGTACACTTATGGACTACCGTAGACAAAATATCCAGGAAAATGTAGATTGCATAATGAAGTGGTTCGGGGTTTAGGTGGGAAGGTATATCAACTATTTACCATTGTTTGATCCCTTCAGATTTCTACATATTTATTGAAAATTCTTTTTTGAAATGGCTCTGTACTGTAAGATTAGAATAAATGGGTTATTAGTTTTTATCGCAACGTATTATAGACAGCTTTTCGCGGACATTAAAATGATAAATTATGAGATCTATTCGGCCCCTAGGGGTTAATAAAACTGAGATTATATTCATGACTTTTATTTTAGCATCCGTAGAAAATTGTCTGTAATATATGCTATACATGAATTTTCATTGTGTCTGAGACCCTGTTCCAATCCAGCGGATATTAATCAGATTGAAAGCCATACTTGAAATAAATGTACAATAGTTTTTTGGTATAAAATGCAATTTTAAAGTCCAACACACAATAAACTTTAAGATTTAATGTAATTTATCATTTAAGTATGGCCTCGAAACTGATTAATATCCGCTTATAAGAATCGGTTCTGAAACAAACTGAAAATTTTTGTATCGTATCATTGCCTGTTTTGTACGAATATGAATATAAAATTCATAATATAATCCCAACATTGCTAGCCAGGGGACAACAATATGGTTTTATTCTTTTTTCATTAATTTTATTTTAATATCCGTTGAAAAATTCTAAAATACAATGCGATTTTTGATAATGTATCAAATGCGATTTTAAATTCCAACCCACAATAAACTTTAAGATATAATGTAATATATGATTCCACTATTAATCAGCAAATAAAATAATAAATTAAATATCATTTTTGAAGCTAAAAGATTTTTAATTTAAACTTTAATTGGGTTTTGTCCTGGAAAGGTTTTATAATAGAAATTAGATTGATAAACATATTAATAGAATAACAATATAAAAGTATAAAGATTAGTGGTCAAATTGATAGATAGATAGATAAAACTATGAATTAAAGAAATGATAGATATAAAAAGATACAATAAATGAGGTCATCAATATTTCAAGAAAGCTAGTTTCATTTGAATATAAAAATGCAACTTTTATGGAGTTAAAATAAAACAACAAATAAGGGGTATAGTCCTTTCCACGACATCCCTCCATAAGGAGCGATTCTTCGTATTTTGAAAATGGCTTTTTATAGGTTATTTTAGGTTAGGTTAGGTTATATTGTGTTAGGTGATTGCCCCACAGGGTTAGGTAATTGGCCCCGCAGGGTTAGAGCCATCCGCATGGGCTATAAATAGGAGAAAAAGCTACTGTGAAAAATACAAAGAATCGCTCTTTATGGAGGGATGTCGAGGAAAGGACTATACCCCAAATAAGTAATTTAAGCATCGAATCTCTCTTTAAAGTTTTCACGTGAACGTAGTAAGGCCGGCGAATTTTAATGATCCTATAAAAAACTTCATTAAAACACAGTAAAAACAAATTTATTTTACAAAAAATTTGTTTCATTGACAAAACAAATGTAGTGTTGCAAATTTTATGATTTTATTTTGTTTTGAAACAGAATATGCAGGTCTTTATAAATTGTATCATCTCAACATAAGGTTTGATTTTTTGGTTTTTAAATTCTCTAAAAAGGCTTTGTTATATAGTTGTGCTTTTTATAGTTAATCATTTCAAATAATAAAAAAATTTTTTAAATAATCTATAACAAAAAAGACGTATACAATTGAAATTTACTTTACAAACAGATAATTCAATACTAACGTTCAGGCAATTATTTATAGAGTAGCTTTGCTTTTAATTTAGATGCTATTAAATTTTTTTATTGAAAATCCTTTAAAATCTCACCAAAAGATATTAATAAAATTTATTAACATGGAAGTTAAATAGCTTGAAATTGATATGTTTTAAATGCTGCTGATGACGTAAAACTGAACGGTCGTACCATTTTTGTATAAAGGCTTCGCTCTTAAAAGTACAGCAATATTAAAAAATATGCATAGTAAATTGGAATTGAATGAATCATTGAGTTTTAAAGGAAAACTGATCATAATACTAATAGTTTTCATAAAGTAGACAATCAAAATCGAATTCCATTAATTTAAATCATTAAATTTATTTGTAAAAATAATTTTTTGGGTAATATTGTCTATAAAAATTGAATATCCTTATACTAAAGTAACAGGATGTTTGTTTGTGTGTCTGTGTATCTGAACCGCTGAACCAATCGGGTTCACCTTTACAGGGTAGATTCTCATAGGTCCTGGGAAGGTTTATTTTGGAGGAGGGTACCACCACCATTCTCCCAAGAGAAATCACAATAAAATCGAAAAAATTGAAATATTCCTGCCGCATAGTGTCGCTAGCGTATGAATGTCTCTACGTAGCGTAGTGGCGCTGCGTAGAAACATGAATTTAACAGCTGATTGGCCATAGACAAATTATTTCTCAAATTAGATATTTAAAATAAAAAAAAACATTTAAATGCCACTAGAGGCCTCTAGGGGCGTAGCCGCTAGTAATGTCTATTGAAATAATGTGATGAGTTATTTTTTAAAAATACTAACCAAAAAAAACTAATAGCTTTGATCTTGGACTGAAGGGAACCCGCCAAATTTAATATTTTTCGAGTGTAGGGGGGGGGGGGACGGGGGTGTCCAAAGTTGTTTGAGTTAACCCCAAATTTTTGATAATAACCTGTAGAGGCCTAAAGGAACATTCCTTGAAAAGCATATAAATTTCGCCTCTAGGCCATTAGGGGTACTTAATGAAAGGAGATTTCTCTTTTAAGGTTTGATATTACTATGACCTATAAGAAGCTTCACTGTAAAGGAGTACCATATCGGTCCAGCGATTAGTGAGATCTGAGAGTGACTGACATCCTGTTACCTTTATATAGGAATTAGTATTTTATTACTGCGCTACTTTTCTTCTTGATTAAAGTCTAAACGAATCATGATATTCAAATTAACCTTAATCTAAAAATGCAAATCAATATATAAAATCTTTTCTTAAACTTTTATCAAAAGTCAAATACGAAACTAGCAAAATTAACAAGGATGACAAATCCACAAAGGAAAAACAAAGTGACAAAAATTTAGTTGACAATGGATTATGTCGACCATAAAAGTGGCACTGGCTGATATATCATCGAGATGATAACTATGTATATACTGTTACAATCTTGCCTGTTTATTGGCCAAGGGATTCTTTATCTTTTGCTTCTCGCACTTGACACAGTTTCAGTGGTGTTTCCATTTTTACATCTTTAGCACAACGCGGTTCATCAACCCGACAACATCCCATCAAAAACAACAAACGTATATTTGAATAATCATAAGCTTTTTCCATAAAATAAAGTAGCAAGATTCTTTTTCTCGTCAATCAAGGTCCGAATTGGTTGTAACATAGGTCCTTTGATGGTTTTAGGCTATTTTTCGGCTAACTTTGAATTCAGAGCTCCTATATGATGGGGGCACAGCCACTAGCAAATTCTAGAGTAGCTACACCGCCAAACTTGCAAAATGAATTGAAAATGAGATACAGAGAGGGCTAATCTGATATTTTCACAACATATAGATGAAGGGATAAATAGAAAAGTAAAAATTTAAAATTCTAACAAGGATAATTGTTTCCATGTGTCGCAATCAGGCAAAGAACAATTAAGTACAATATTTAAACTGGAGAAGCTAATAGAATATTAAGTAAGTTTTTTTGTCTAAACCGATTCTCCTGTTTAAGGAAGTTTCACATAGATCCCATGTTTGGGTTTAGGCAATTTATTGTATCTTAATATTTAAGTCTTAGGATGGTTTTAGGCTATTATTGTAGATGCTAGGGGCGCATTTTAATAATATATATTAGTATAGAGGATAGATAGGGGGACTGCCATTTACACATCCAGCAAATTTACAGTGGATGTGTTTTCGCCAGTGCAATGGATGTATTTATGACAAACTTAATTTTTACTGTATAAATGACAGAAAAATCGATTCTCATGCCATAAATACATCCAACACTGGCAAAAATACATCCAATATTTTTATACATATGTCAAAAATACATCTGACACTGGCATTTACACATCCATACTTTTTCAATTATATGTCATAAATACATCCAACACTGGCATTTATACATCCATAGAAATTTAATTTAAAATAATAAGAAAACAACTTGTATATTATAATATATTTGTCAGGTTAAAATAAAAAGCATTATAAAGATTTAAATTATAATATATATGTCAGGTTGTCTTTTTTTATAAGGACATGTTCTTTATGGATCTTTTCTTAAATACAAATAAACAGTTAATAAATCAACCAGTAAATAAACTATGTACAAAGGTGGATAAAGTTGTAAACTAAAGAGTAGATTCTAAATTAAGAGAATTAAGATAGTTTGAATTTAAAGAAAAATTGGGAATAAGAGAAAAATATTGGAGGGAGTAATTGGGGAATGGGTGTATTAAGACTCATTCAAAAAGCACATCATTTTGAATCTAATCAAAATAAGCAGGAATATAGGATAAACTCAATCTAAACAACAGCTATATAGGTCTGATTATTTAAAAGCATAATGTACATTCAATGAATATTACTCCTTGTGTTTAAAATACACTGCAGAGTTATATTTCAATATATTATATATTCTTCTATAAATATTTTTTTTTTCCATACTATTTATCCCTTTCTTAAACCTTACACTACCCAAATCTCACAACCCTATTTTAGAATTTTTCTAGAAAATTTACAAGGCTTAGTCATATCTACAACATTCTAATTAAGATTTATTTTATCAAATGTTTGTTTTTAAAAGCGAAGCTTTTCTATAATTAGGGTTGGTCCGTCCGTCCGTCCGTCCGAGATAGATAGCTTTTATTCGTTAATTTAGGCATGTTAGAATTGTCCTATCGATTTCAAACTTTGCATGATGATTCCTGTAGTAGTTGGGTACGATTTAGAAAGCGTAGAAACTCTATAATCATTACCAGAATGTCCGTACGTCCATTTTAAACATGTTGATTTTTCTACTTTTTTAACAACAAATTTTCAAGTGTTTTAATTATCCGTTTGATCTGATTTTGATCTGATTTATACATTTATGTTCCGATTTTTCAGTTCAGATACTATACAAGTGTTAATGTCCGTTTGTCCTACCGTTTCAGTGCTTCGCTTTTATGGATGTTGTCATCCTTGTTTATTTATTGAAACAATGAAATCTGTTATTTCATCTTTAGTTATTTAACTGAATTTAATGAAACTAAGAACTTATAATGTAGTACAGCATAACTTGATAAATTTAAATCTTAAAATGCTTTAATCTAAACCTAATAAAGAACAATACTTCAATATTGCTCAAAGTTGTTCATCTTGTTGTTATAACTAAAAAGGAAAGAAGAGTGTAGTAGATATTTAAAATAAACATAAACAAACTTTTAAACATGAATCAATTGAAAATAATTGAATATTTATTGGTGGAAAAGATTAAAACCTTTTGTATGTTTCCCAAAAATCCTAAAAATTAAATAGCAGGGAATGTACTTGAGTGGTTTTATCCACAATAATTTAACCACCTGTGCAAATGTATTGATGTTTTGTAGGGAGCATCTTGAGAAAAAGGGAAGTAAATAGGGGGAGAGTAACTAAAATAGGGCAAAAATTAAAAACCTATACATACTGTACAAAAACTAATTAATTGTAAATAAATATTCATATAAATTAATCTAGATGTATATTTGCCAGTGTTGGATGTATTTATGACATATAATTGAAAAAGTATGGATGTGTAAATGCCAGTGTCAGATGTATTTTTGACATGTGTATTAAAATATTGGATGTATTTTTGCCAGTGTTGGATGTATTTATGGCATGAGAAAAAGGAAGAAAACATTTTGCCAAAAATACATCAACTGTAAATTTGCTGGATGTGTAAGTGCTATAGCCCCGATAGATAGAAGGTGATATATACATATATATAGAGAGAGAGAAGAGAAAGAGAGAGTAGAGAAGGTGAAAGATAGAGATAAAGAGAGTAATTGAGAGAGAAAGTTGAGAAAGAGAGAGAGAGAGGAGAGAGGGAGATAATGTGATGCAGAAAAATATTAAATTACTAGCAAGATTTTGCTTTACCAAAGTACAGAAAGACAGACAGACAGACACGACCATTTATGTATTAGCTTTGGTACTAAATTTTATTTGAAAATATATTTATCCTTTTATCTTTGGATCATTCACAAAAGATAAGTTTTTAATCTGAGAAAATTTTAATAGGGAAAAGTCAATCAGTAAAGAATAAAGGTATGGAGTTATAATAGGACAATGGAAGATAAATTAATTTTTTTTTTAATACAGATAGAAAGATAGATGAATAGATAAATAAATAGATAAAATATTTGAGGGAGTTATGAAAAGTGTAAAGTGTTACGTCATAAAAATACGTCTGAATCATCTGTTTTTTTTATGGGTTTCCTTTCTTTTCCTCTCCTCTCATCCTTCCTTTTTAGACGTATTTTTATGACGTCACGCATGATACTTTCCGTATCTCCAATAGGAAAAAGTCAATCAGTAAAAATGAAGGGTAGGGAGATATAGGACTATGGGAGATAAATTAATATTTTTTTTTGTTATGGATAGAGAGATAGATGAATAGATAGATAAAAAGGTAATATAAAGATAAATAAATAGATGCAAAATTTAGATTTAAAATTTTTTTTTTTAATAATTGTTTCATCATTCCTGATTAGGTTAGGTTAGAGATAATCATAACTGGAGAAAAGAGACAAACATCAAATTCCTCCCCCCCCCTCTACTTTATTCGAAGATTTATTTATCCCATTTCTTCTTTATTTTTAGTCGTTTTTTAAAAGAAGACGTGAAAGACCACCCACTCTCTAAAAATAGCAAAAAACTTGCCCACAACTATTGCTAAGCTTAAATTACCTAGTAATATATCCAGCCGTTTGAAGGTCTTGGTGAATATACACACAAACACACACTTATACATCCAGATACTTTAGCATATGTATATATAGTAAAGAATCTAAATAAGCATAAATTTTCAGAATCGAAAATCAATCATTGAGTGAGAGAAAGAGATAATTATTTCAATTTTCAGGGAGTTTTAATCATAGGTTGTGTCTTTACAGACAACCAACATTTTGATTACACGTTCATTGGCTGTAGGTCTTAACTTTTTTTTGCAGGTAGGAAGGGGACATTGGACTGTTTATTACACTGGTTCCCAAAGTTTTATAATAATGTTTTCTTTGTCGTTGTCTTGCCAATTTTTTTTATTGATCTTTTGTTGGTTGGTTCATTGGGTTGAGTGTCCAAACGTTTTAAACCACTTATTGTAAGGGTAATTTTGTTTATTGAGGATGTATGTGAATTTATCGGCAATTTTTCTTATCCCTTTAGATCCCTAACTTTTGAGGGGCTGAGACATTCCCCAATCTTCTTCATATAATATAACATGCTTTACACAGTTGCAGTATATTGTTGGTCATATCTTTAGTTTGCTGCAGTCTTGCATTCAAAAGGAAATATTATAAATTTATCCACCATTAACTAATGCCTGTTTCTTGACTTTTTAGTATTTAGTCAATAAATGAAGAGAGTGAATGAGAAAGATAATTATATGAAATTGGCTGAAATTCAGAATAACATTTATTTCTTGCTATCTGATTTTAACACTCTTGGGTTGATTAGTAGATAGATGGATAGATTGATTGGTAGATAGATGGATAGATTGATTGGTAGATAGATGGATAGATTGATTGGTAGATAGATTGATAGATTGAATGGTAGAAAGATGGATAAATTGATTGGTAGATAGATGGATAGATTGAATGGTAGATAGATGGATAGATTGATTGGTAGATAGCTGGATAGATTGATTGGTAGATAGATGGATAGATTGATTGGTAGATAGCTGGATAGATTGATTGGTAGATAGATGGATAGATTGATTGGTAGACAGATGGATAGATTTATGGTAGATAGATGGATAGATTGATTGAAATATACATGGATAGATTCATTTTAAGTTAGATGGATAGATTTATTGTTAGATAGATGGATAGATTGATTGGTAGATATATGGATGGATTGATTTTATAATAGATGTATGGATAGACAAATAAAATGAAACAAATATAGATAATCAGATTGTTAATAGATAGACAGCCACATAGATAGACACTTGGATGGATGGATAATTGTATGGATAAACAGGTAGATAAATGGATAGATAGATAATTGAATAGTTTGATGGTTGGATAGATGGATGGATATATAGATAGATAAATTAATGGAAGAATGAATAGATAGATGCATTGATTAATCGTTAGATAGATGGACAGATGAATAGATTGTTTTGAAAATAGATATATAAATATATGGATAAATAGTTATATCGATAGATGGATATATAAATAAAAGAATGATATATAGATTAATAAATAAATGTATAGATGGATAAATACATAGATGGGTGGATAGTTATTCTACAAGTAGCCGCTAGTAAGTAAAGTAAATATGGAAATAATGTCTGCTATTATTAATTCCCTCCATAATGATAATAATGTTTTAATTAGAATGCAAGAAGTTGACAGCCATGCAAAATTGAGGAGTAGTAATTTGACAGGAAAAAAATAATAAGAACGATTTGATTCAATGGCTAACCGGCCCGTCATTTATCTATAATACATAGTACATGATGCCTCTCTGTCCGTTTGTCTGTCTGTCTGAAGCTTAAGGTCTCAGTAACTGCTTAACTGATTCTACTCTTCAGAAATATACTGGTTTTAAGCTATTTTCTTGAGAGGTAGGACACCCCAATTCCCCCTTTAGAAATGTGCCATATTAAACTCTGTCCACAGCGCGAGAATCCTGTCCCATTTTTAAATTATGTTTTTTTTTTGTCAGCTAATGGCGTCGGAAATATAAACACAGCCTACAAAGAACAGAAAGAAATTTGCTAGCAGACGAAAAGGGTCTCCACCACCTAGGCCAGGAGGTAGTTATCTTGATTATACATCTTTATTTTTTACAACAGGGATTTTGAGGGATACGATAATGTGATGTTGTACATCCCCAATGATGATAAAAATTTAATCATTCTGTCGATTAAAATTATTGGTTGAAGAGTTTTAACACCAATAGTTTAAAACCAACCAATCAAAATCCAATAAAAGCACCCAAAATTTTGACCCCATGATAAGATAACGTGGTTATAATCATAATTAATTTTCCAATCTACCGGCAAATTTAAACTTTAAGGTTTTATAGTAGCTTCGCTACTAAAAATTAAGGTGTAGAAATTTTGACAGGAAAATGTCAGTTTTTTTTAATAAACTGCCATAATGGTTTAATTACTTTTTACTTAACTTTATACAGTAGGGACTTTAAAATGATTATAGTGGATTATAGTGTTATCAGAGAAAGAGAGGGGACAATAGGCTGTTTATTATACTAGTCACTAAAATTTTATAATAATATTTTCTTATTCGTTGGCTTAACAACTTTGGGGACTTTTAATTTGTTGATTCATTAAGTTGAGTGTTCTGGTGTTTCAACCACTAGTTATAATCTGCAGAAGGGGTAATTTGTGTAACATCATTGGAGATTTACATCAATTTATCGGCCATTGTCTTATACATTTAGATCCCTGATTGATATATTTAGTTATGTCATAAGATTTTATTTTAAGAAAAGATTTCAAAATTTTTGAGGTATGATTTTAGACGTTTTTAAATTCGACTCCAAATATAAGAATTTATTTATAACTGATTAATAAACAGTAATCATTTCATTGGCCCTACTATTTTATTTTCTTACAAACAATTATATAAGATATTACAAAACAAATTAACTTTTTTACTTGTAATAATAAAATAGAAAATTTATGTGTGAATTTGTCTTATCAAATTAAAACTTATTCCTTATTCTATTTTTTAAATGTTTAATTTTTACTAAACTAAGAAATACTCAAAGATAATTTTTTATTAACAGATTTCTAAATTATCAAAATTCAACAAAAAGTGCAAAAATGTTTTAAATGGGGGTAAAGGGTTATTAACCCCTCCATTAAAAAAATATTTTTTTGGGGGCAGCATAATCACCTGTAAACCCTCTCCCCACTTGGACGTTCTTGCTAGTAGCTACATCCCTTTCTTACTCCAAATGCTTACAACTTATACTCTGATGTATTAGAATAAGGAGAAGCTTAATTTATTATCAATTATATATCCCTGTATCCCTTCATAACCTATTTTCCAGTACGGCTTCGAAACCGATTAATATCCGCTGGATTAGAACTGTTTCTAAGCCATACTAAAAATCATGTATAGTATCTTATTAAATCCGTTTTACTACAAATATTAATATAAAAATCATTGATATATATACCAGTTTTGTAGGCCCATGTCTTCGGCTTCTCGGGTCTAACAAAACTGGTTTTAATCTTATAATTGTTCCTTTTTATATCCGCTGAAAGCTGTTTCTAATACGATGCGATAAATAACTATTCCTTTCCCTGCATCCCTTTCAAGGACGTCCAAGGGGGGGGGGTAAAGTTGTGATTACCCCCCCCCCACAAATAAAAAAGCTTGGACGCCCCTGATCCCTGTGTAATCAGACAATGTGCTGTTTATTACACTAGTCCCCAAAGTTTAATGATAACGTTTTCTTATTCGTTGCTTTAACAACCTTGAAGACTTAAGTTAATTTTGAATGGATGATTTATTAAGTTGGGTGTTTAAACGTTTCAATAACTAATTATAATCAGTAGAAGGAGTAGTTTTGTGTATTATAATTGAGGATGTACATCAATTTATCGGCCATTGTCTTATCCCTGCATGCTGTATACCCATCCATTTAACTGATGACAATGGAGGGAACATTAATATGACAAATAGCCTATAATTTACTTTACCTCATTAGTAGCGAAGCTACTCTATGAATAGGATTGTATGTACGTCCATGTAGTGATTAATTGAAAATTATGTACTGATTAAAATTTCAATACCAATTTACTTTTTTATCATTTTATCTTAAATAATAAATCCTATTATAAAAAGTCGTAAGATTTTTTGTGCCTAGCCTAAGATTTTGATAGCTTGACTGAGCTTTTTGAGTTCTCAATTTCACATATATCGGGGGTGGTTTTAGGCTATTAAATTTTAGATTTATGTCTTTTGATGGTGATCAGCTATTTTTTCCCGCTCTTACGTCCTCGAATAAAGAGCCTCTCATACTAGCGCTAGTTTTATTTTACGCATTAAGGCCGATAAATTGATACATTATCCCTTCTATTTGTTAAATTAGTGGTTGAAACGATTGAACACTCATCTTAATAAAACAACCAATCTAAATTCACTGAAATCCCCAAAGTTGTTAAGCCAACGAATATGAAAATGTTATTAAAAAACTTTGGGGACTAACGCAATAACCATATGAGCATATTCATCCTTGTTTATTAAACAATGCGTTTACTTTATTATTATTTATTATCATGACATAATTGTCTGGTTCTACAGTTTATATATTTCAGTATTATAGCAGTACAGTATCGAAAGGGATAAGCCAATGGCCCATTAATTCATGTACATCGCCAATGATGACACAAAAAATTATCCCTTCTGTGTATTAAAATTAGTGGTTGAAACGTTTGAACCCTCCAATAAATGAGCCAACCAAACAAAATTCACTTAAAATTTCAGTATTATAACAGTACATTATCAATCTTGACTAGCCTTTAATTCTACTATCATCAATTACCTCATACAAGTGGGGATGCTGTCCATGACACTCAAACGCCATGGTCCAACAACCCAGGATAAAATAAGGGTAGCCAAAATCTCTCCAATTATATCCAAACACCCATTAAGTTAAGTAACACCCATCGGACAACCAACTCTTTGCATGACCTTTGTCAGAGAAGTCCTAACTCTGTATGGTAATGAGTTACTCCTGTTTTAGGGCCAAGGAATTCCCCCCTACTAATAATGACGCGCAAATGACATAGTAGCAGCAGGAACCATTTTCAACGTCTTTAATTTTGATGCAATGTTAAGCCGAGATTCCAACCTATCACCTCCCCGACGACGAGCGGATGCGCTATTTGTTGAGCGGGTTATTTTTTTCTACTGTGACATCTTGGTAATTTAGAACTATAGAAACAGATATTGTATTGATATTTAGTAACTATAAATAGAACAATGCTACAAGCATTTAGGTAAATAACTTAATATATTTAATTTGATTAATTTTCATAATATGAAAAATATAATGTTTTTATAGATGAAAGCTTAAAGAACATTTTGAATTCCGAGTTACAAAAAAATAATGGGGGGGGGGGGGGGGGGAAGGTAGCTATTTTAGCCTGCTGATTGTTTTTCTTTGAGTTTTTATTAGAGAAAATGAAAATCTAGTGTAAAGAGTTTGATATTTTCTTATATCTTTTTTTGTTGTTTGATTTTATTATTTTCTTTACTGGCATGGTAAGAAAATGGAGGTAGAATATACGTAGATATTATCGTCAATTTAGCTTGCTAGCATAAAACTCGTTTATTGGCCAGTTCGTTCATCAGTTAGTTGTCTCCCTGGTGAGGTGAATGTTCCTTTATGTGACTACAGTGTCCCTCTGTCTAACAGGTATTGTGAGGTGAATGTTCCTTTATGTCAACACAGTGTCCCTCTGTCTAACAGGTATGGTGAGGTGAATGTTCCTTTATGTCAACACAGTGTCTCTCTGTCTAACAGGTTTGGTGAGGTAAATGTTCCTTTATGTCAACACAGTGCCTCTCTGTCTAACAGGGATGGTGAGGTGAATGTTCCTTTATGTCAACACAGTGTCTCTCTGTCTAACAGGTATGGTGAGGTGAATGTTCCTATATGTCAACACAGAGTCTCTCTGTCTAACAGGGATGATGAGGTGAATGTTCCTTTATGTCAACACAGTGCCTCTCTGTCTAACAGGGATGATGAGGTGAATGTTCCTTTATGTCAACACAGTGCCTCTCTGTCTAACAGGGATGGTGAGGTGAATGTTCCTTTATGTCAATACAGTGCCTCTCTGTCTAACAGGGATGGTGAGGTGAATGTTCCTTTATGTCAACACAGTGTTTCTCTGTCTAACAGGTATGGTGAGGTGAATGTTCCTTTATGTCAACACAGTGTCTCTCTGTCTAACAGGTATGGTGAGGTGAATGTTTCTGGCTAGTTTCACCTGTCAACACAGTGTCTCTCTGTCTAACAGGGATGGTGAGGTGAATGTTCCTTTATGTCAACACAGTGCCTCTCTGTCTAACAGGGATGATGAGGTGAATGTTCCTTTATGTCAACACAGTGCCTCTCTGTCTAACAGGTATGGTGAGGTGAATGTTCCTTTATGTCAACACAGTGTCTCTCTGTCTAACAGGTATGGTGAGGTGAATGTTTCTGGCTAGTTTCACCTGTCAACACAGTGTCTCTCTGTCTAACAGGGATGGTGAGGTGAATGTTCCTTTATGTCACCACAGTGTCTCTCTGTCTAACAGGTATGGTGAGTTGATTGTTCCTTTATGTCAACACAGTTTCTCTCTGTCTAACAGGGATGGTGAGGTGAATGTTCCTTTATGTCAACACAGTGTCTCTCTGTCTAACAGGGATGGTGAGGTGAATGTTCCTTTATGTCAATACAGTGCCTCTCTGGCTAACAGGGATGATGAGGTGAATGTTCCTTTATGTCAACACAGTGCCTCTCTGTCTAACAGGTATGGTGAGGTGAATGTTCCTTTATGTCAACACAGTGTCTCTCTGTCTAACAGGTATGGTGAGGTGAATGTTTCTGGCTAGTTTCACCTGTCAACACAGTGCCTCTCTGTCTAACAGGGATGGTGAGGTGAATGTTCCTTTATGTCAACACAGTGTTTCTCTGTCTAACAGGTATGGTGAGGTGAATGTTCCTTTATGTCAACACAGTGTCTCTCTGTCTAACAGGTATGGTGAGGTGAATGTTTCTGGCTAGTTTCACCTGTCAACACAGTGTCTCTCTGTCTAACAGGGATGGTGAGGTGAATGTTCCTTTATGTGACCACAGTGTCTCTCTGTCTAACAGGGATGGTGAGGTGAATGTTCCTTTATGTCAACACAGTGTCTCTCTGTCTAACAGGGATGGTGAGGTGAATGTTCCTTTATGTCAACACAGTGTCTCTCTGTCTAACAGGTATGGTGAGGTGAATGTTCCTATATGTCAACACAGTGGTTCTCTGTCTAACAGGTATGGTGAGGTGAATGTTCCTTTATGTCAACACAGTGTCTCTCTGTCTAACAGGAATGGTGAGGTGAATGTTCCTTTATGTCAACACAGTGTCTCTCTGTCTAACAGGGATGGTGAGGTGAATGTTCCTTTATGTCAATACAGTGCCTCTCTGGCTAACAGGGATGATGAGGTGAATGTTCCTTTATCTCAACACAGTGCCTCTCTGTCTAACAGGTATGGTGAGGTGAATGTTCCTTTATGTCAACACAGTGTCTCTCTGTCTAACAGGTATGGTGAGGTGAATGTTTCTGGCTAGTTTCACCTGTCAACACAGTGTCTCTCTGTCTAACAGGGATGGTGAGGTGAATGTTCCTTTATGTCACCACAGTGTCTCTCTGTCTAACAGGTATGGTGAGGTGATTGTTCCTTTATGTCAACACAGTTTCTCTCTGTCTAACAGGGATGGTGAGGTGAATGTTCCTTTATGTCAACACAGTTTCTCTCTGTCTAACAGGGATGGTGAGGTGAATGTTCCTTTATGTCAATACAGTGCCTCTCTGTCTAACAGGGATGGTGAGGTGAATGTTCCTTTATGTCAACACAGTGTTTCTCTGTCTAACAGGGATGGTGAGGTGAATGTTCCTTTATGTCAACACAGTATCTCTCTGTCTAACAGGGATGGTGAGGTGAATGTTCCTTTATGTCAACACAGTGTTTCTCTGTCTAACAGGGATGGTGAGGTGAATGTTCCTTTATGTCAACACAGTGTCTCTCTGTCTAACAGGTATGGTGAGGTGAATGTTCCTTTATGTCAACACAGTGTTTCTCTGTCTAACAGGTATGGTGAGGTGAATGTTCCTTTATGTCAACACAGTGTCTCTCTGTCTAACAGGAATGGTGAGGTGAATGTTCCTGGATAGTTTCACCTTTTTATCAAATTCCATTAAAATTGTTATTTCCACAAATCCAATAGATATTTTCAGATTAGAGAGTTAAATATAAATTAGGAGAACAGTCCTTATATAAAAGTAACAGGATTATTGTCTGTCTGTATGTCTTTCGGGACGATTGATAACAACATAGAGCCAGACATTTTTAGCCGATCCCAAGAAATCAACATTCAAACAATTACAGACAACCAACACTTTGATTGCACTATCTTTGTCTGGAAGATCTAAATATATGAATAGTATAATAATACGTTGCGCCTGTTTTGGGCAAGCCATTCTCTTTACACTTCAATGTCTTTATTTGCAATGGTTAATGCACCCTCCCACGAGAAATCGCCCTTAGAAAGAAAATAATCTTACATCAAAAAATTTTAAACTTTTTCTTTTTAAAACTAAAATTCAAATGGGGGGTGGTTGAATTAACACTCCATCCCTTACAACCCCAAGTGCCCCTAGAGGTCTCAAGGATCTAACCTACTAGTTTTAACACATTGTAAATACTATCTCTATTATACTAAGTCCAGGTATGACAGTGCAATATTCAAACAATATTCATTCCCACTTTTAGGATATTCTTATAAAACTGCAAGATCCAGAAATAAGATAAAGCCAACAATTGAAATAAATCCAATATAATGTTTGGGGGGCATAAAATGGTCCTCTTTACTAGGCCAGGTAGAGTTGCCCCAAAAACCACTAAAAAATCAGCAGATAAATCCATTTTTTTTCGAATTAGTTTAGCTGTTTGCTATAGCTGTGCAAGATTATACCTGGAACCTAAAATTGATTTTCATACAAATTTGGTAAATATTTTTTTTTGCCTGAGGCTTTAGATTTCGATAACTACTGAACCGAATTAATTCTCATTTTTAGGTAAGCTTCACATAGTTTCATCTTACAAGTCTTAGGATGGCTTTAAGCTATTTTCATAGCCCTTCTCTGCGTCTTCCTATCTGCTAAAAGATCTTAAAGTTTGACTGAAATGGAAGAACATATCTTTCAATTTTGTAAAATGAAATTCACACTTTGAGCAAAGAAGAAAATATAATCAAAATTAAGAATTGAAATTACAAAAGAAAACATATTACAGAAAAGGATCCGCAATGGTAAGCTTTTTTTGGTTAACTTAGGCGTGATAAAACCCTCCTATCTATTCGAAATTTTTGTTGGTGATTCCTGTAAGATAGGTTACGATTTAGAAAGCGTAGCAGAAAGTCTGTAGGTACATTTATAAAATGATGATTTTAAATTTTTTTTATGATATAATTAATTATCTTTGATTTTTGGAACCAGGGGCGTCCAAGCTTTTTATTTTGGGGGGGGTAAAAATTTTTTAGGGGGGGGGGGTAAATCGTGTTTGGGGGGGGGGGTAAAATGGCGGGGTAAATTTAGTTTACCCCCCCAAAATTTACCTTTGGGGTAAAATTTTTGGGGGGGGTAATTTATATTTTATTAAATATACAGTATTAAAAATGCGCGCGAAGCGCGCAAAAATTTTTTTTATTAGAGATTTTTTATTTTGGGGGGGGGGTATTTACCCCCCCAAAATTGTCTGGGGGGGTAAATACCCCCTCCTAAATGGTTGGGGGTGCCTACGGCACCCCCAGGGTAGGGGTAAGTTTTGAATGGGGGGGGGGGGGGGGGTAAAATGAAAAAAATTTTGGGCGTGCCTACGGCAAAAATCGTTTGGGGGGGGGGGTAATCGCCCCATTACCCCCCCCCTTGGACGCCTATGTTTGGAACATTGATTCTTAGGTTACTAAGGTACAAGATTTTAAGTAAAACAGTTATAATCACAAATCTAAAATCAAGTCAAAATGTTTTCCTGGTGTAATTAAAAAGCAAAAAATCCCAAATTTTAAGAACTAATTCTTATCTTTTTAATTAATTTTTTAGTTATTAATTTATTGTATTGTCCCCTTCCCCCCTGAATATATATTTTATTTCTGGTCAACTGAAATTGAGTTTCCGATTGTGTACATAGTTTCCTCATCCTATCTCAATATTTACTACTAGCTTAAAGTAATAATAAATGAATAACAATTCTTAAAGTAAAAAAAGGATGACAACAATCATAAAACCTTTTATAGTTATTTCTTGCAACGTTTTATAGACAGCTTTACGCGGATAATAAAATAAAAAGATTAATACCAGTTTCGTATTCCCTGAGAGGCCTGGGCCAAAAAAAACTGGTATTAATCTTATTCGTAGAAAATTAGTCAGAATACGATACGATACATGCTTTTTCAGTATATCCAGAACTGGTTTCCAGACCAGCGGATATTAATCGGTTTCAAGGCAAAAAAATGAGTATATATAACCATTAAAAGACTGTATATAAATTGTAATCTCTAAGATATTTTATGTGTTATCAGGGTCGGAGGGGACATTGGGGTATTTATTATACTAGTCCGCACAGTTTTCTTTACAACTTTGTGGACTTTGGGAACTATCGAATTTCGATTAGTTGGTTCATTAAGTTAAGTGTCCAAACGTTTTAACCACTAATTGTAATCTACAGAAGAGGTAATTTGGTGTATCAACATTGATGAGGTACATCAATTTATCTGCCATCGTCTTATCCCTGTAGATCCTGTGTGTTATGGTAAAAAGAGGTAAATCTAAAACCTAATCTATCAAACTTTAACACTAATCTACTCTACTCTCTATCAATCCAAATATAACACAGTATTGAGATTAAAATAATTTATGATATTTTTAAAAGCGAAGCTTTTCTATAATTAGGGTCGGTCCGTCCGTACGTCCGTCCGTCCGTCCGTCACATTTAAACAGGTTATAATTGTCCAATCGATTCAAAACTTTGCATGATGATTCCTGTAAGAAAGCGTAGCAACTCTATAATCAATACTAGAATGTCCGTACGTCCATTTGAATCATTTTTAACTTTTTTGACAACAAATTTTTGTATGTTAAAATTATCCGATTCTTCTGATTTTTTGAAAACTGATTCCTATTACAACAAGGTACAATGTTATATAAGCAAAGTATCTTTATAAACAAGTCTCAAAAATGTAAGTATGTCATCTATTTATGCAGTTTTGCAACAAATTTACTTACAATATGTTTGTACTGATGCATTAATATTCTGCTAATTTAGTTCTGACAATCTACAAGTGTTAATGTTCGTTTATCTTCCTTTTCAGAGCTTCGCTTTTATGGATGTTGTCATCTTTGTTATACTGCTATTATGTCAGTTATGACCACTCTTATCTAATGCTGTATAGTCGACGTAAATATTGGCAAAATCATATTTTAAAAATTTCGTATCCATATTATAATTTTTACTCTAAATTAGTCTTTTTTTAATGGTACGGCTATAATCTTTTTTCGATATACTGTTAGTCAGTTAATCTATTTATGCTTTTTGCTGAAATTATTTGTATTTTGCAGTGCATTTAGTTTCTCTTAAAGCGAAGATACTAGATAACTTTTTTCTTTTAACTCCTCTTCTTCAGTTTTTGCGACTGTTCGTTTGTCTTACCTTTCGTTTATCCTTCAACTTTTCTGTCTAAGGAAGTCGGCTAATTTGTATGGATTTGACCGAAAAGATTTGATTCCTCAGCTGCTAGTACTAGTAGTAGTAGTACTAGTAGTTACTCTTTAACTAACTTTGTCCTTCTGACTATTCTTAATATGTAAATCATATTTCTTTACTTCTCTTCTATAAATTTTGTTATCTTTGTTATTAATTCATTCTTAGAGCTTTTCAAATAATTGATAGGGACGAACGTACATACTCTAATTATAAAGCATCTTCGCTTCTAACAAGAATGGTATAATTCAAAAGAAACAAAGCAAAAAAGTGTCCAAGTTTGTTTTAAAAAGATTACTGTTATGATAGATTCTTATAATCTTATAAAATATACTAGCGGCTACGCTCTATTGGCACTTTAAATGTTTGTTTAAAAAAAATAAAACGCAAGTTTCTATGATACCTTGCAATGTTGCGTAGGAGTCTCTATCAAGTTTCTATGATACCTTGCAATGTTGCGTAGGAGTTTCTATCAAGTTTCTATGATACCTTGCAATGTTGCGTAGGAGTCTCTATCAAGTTTCTATGATACCTTGCAATGTTGCGTAGGAGTCTCTATCAAGTTTCTATGATACCTTGCAATGTTGCGTAGGAGTCTCTATCAAGTTTCTATGATACCTTGCAATGTTGCGTAGGAGTCTCTATCAAGTTTCTATGATACCTTGCAATGTTGCGTAGGAGTCTCTATCAAGTTTCTATGATACCTTGCAATGTTGCGTAGGAGTCTCTATCAAGTTTCTATGATACCTTGCAATGTTGCGTAGGAGTCTCTATCAAGTTACTATGATGTTTGTTTAAAAAAAATAAAACGCAAGTTTCTATGATACCTTGCAATGTTGCGTAGGAGTCTCTATCAAGTTTCTATGATACCTTGCAATGTTGCGTAGGAGTTTCTATCAAGTTTCTATGATACCTTGCAATGTTGCGTAGGAGTCTCTATCAAGTTTCTATGATACCTTGCAATGTTGCTTAGGAGTCTCTATCAAGTTTCTATGATACCTTGCAATGTTGCGTAGGAGTCTCTATCAAGTTTCTATGATACCTTGCAATGTTGCGTAAGAGTCTCTATCAAGTTACTATGATACCTTGCAATGTTGCGTAGGAGTCTCTATCAAGTTTCTATGATACCTTGCAATGTTGCATATGAGTCTCTATCAAGTTTCTATGATACCTTGCAATGTTGCATAGGAGTCTCTATCAAGTTTCTATGATACCTTGCAATGTTGCATAGGAGTCTCTATCAAGTTTCTATGATACCTTGCAATGTTGCATAGGAGTCTCTATCAAGTTTCTATGATACCTTGTAATGTTGCATAGGAGTCTCTATCAAGTTTCTATGATACCTTGCAATGTTGCATAGGAGTCTCTATCAAGTTTCTATGATACCTTGCAATGTTACATAGGAGTCTCTATCAAGTTTCTATGATACCTTGCAATGTTGCATAGGAGTCTCTATCAAGTTTCTATGATACCTTGTAATGTTGCGTAGGAGTCTCTATCAAGTTTCTATGATACCTTGCAATGTTGCGTAGGAGTCTCTATCAAGTTTCTATGATACCTTGCAATGTTGCATAGGAGTCTCTATCAAGTTTCTATGATACCTTGCAATGTTGCATAGGAGTCTCTATCAAGTTTCTATGATACCTTGCAATGTTGCATAGGAGTCTCTATCAAGTTTCTATGATACCTTGCAATGTTGCATAGGAGTCTCTATCAAGTTTCTATGATACCTTGTAATGTTGCGTAGGAGTCTCTATCAAGTTTCTATGATACCTTGCAATGTTGCATAGGAGTCTCTATCAAGTTTCTATGATACCTTGCAATGTTGCATAGGTGTCTCTATCAAGTTTCTATGATACCTTGTAATGTTGCGTAGGAGTCACTATCAAGTTTCTTTGATACATTGCAATGTTATATAGAAATCTCTATTTGAGAAAAACAATTTCGATTTATTTTGATTTCTCTTGGGAAGGTGGTGGTACCCTCCCCTAAAATAAATAGTTATAAACCTTCCCGGGACCTATGAGAAGCTACCCTGTTAAGGGGAGCCCGATCGGTTCAGCGGTTAGCGAGATCCTTGGGCACACACAGACAAATAGACAAACAAACATCCTGTTACTTTATTATAAAGAAATATATTAAATATATATATATTATGTATTGATATCCATATAAGACTTAGACGATTTAGACTGTTCTGAAATCGGATGTTTTTCTTTTTTCTTTTGGAGTATTACTTAAAATATCTTGAGGATATAATTATACTAGTTTCCAGCATGTTTAAAGCTATTTTAAGACTGCAATAGAGACAAAATGAAATTTTGAATAAAATTCACATTTCTTTTCAAACAATAATGATTCTTGTAACCATAGGGTACAATTTAAAGAGTACACCAATTTCAAGCATACTAAGTTTTTAAGGTCTTTTATGGTTTACGTATGATTTAATTGTCATATTATCTTTATTTATAAAATGTAAATTCCTGGATTTTTTTTTCAGACTTCTAGATATTGTATCTTAGTAAATTATCTAATCTTACTCTAATATATTCTAATAAGAAATCTGCCCCCCGAAAAAATTATTCATTCAAGGTTGGAAATAAGTATTCTTAAAAATACAAATACTAGAAGTAGAAGAGCATAAATGAAAAAAATATCATTGGTTAAAGTTATCTTAAGATTGTATTAATTGACATATAAATTCAAAAAGTTAAAGTATATGGACAGTAAATATGTCCTTAAATTAAATTGTTCACAATTTACAGTTTACCTTAATGGAATTTAACTTTAATTTTTATAAGTGAAGAAAATTTAATTTTTCTTTCTTATGTATTAACATATTTTAAAGATAGTTTTTAAGAAAATATTATTGCTATTGTCTCAACCATGACACTTTGGTTGAGCTTGACTTCCGAATTAGCGGGAAGTTCACGAGATCAGTTGGCGAACATACAAACCCCCAATACCAGGAACCATCAAGTTTCAACAGCAGGTTTGAATATAGATTTATTGATGAAATTATTTCAAAGACCTGAAATTACAATATCAATTAGTTCATAATTCCAGTTATTTATAACCACGTAATCTTATTTGCTTTTTAAAAATCATTTTTGTCTACGGTAAAAAATCTTTGGAAACTTTGGCTTTAAAGGAAAATTATTTGGTTTAATAAATCATTGTTAAATGCAACAATAAGGCACATAAAAATTACTAAAACATATATTAAACATAATTAAGTTTCATGCTTAGCTGGCTAAAGCCTTTTTAAAACTACATATAATCGTCCTATACACCATACTTCATAATAAAAATAACAAATTCTACCTGAAGTTCTTATGGTTTCAAATCCCTGATGTACTAGGGTCGTTCACACACTATGAGACCAATGATAGGCCCAATTTTGTTCTCCGAAATCTTCACACTCTCATATCTCATTCAAAAGTAAAGAACGTGCGCATCAAAATAAACAAAACAATCCATGCCGCGCCACATTATGAAGGAAAGCCATAAAAAGACGACATTTGCGCTTAGTTTTAGGATTAATGATAAGGAATTAATTCTGCACTTGACAAACACAAAGCTTCCTCGAAAAGAGGTTAAGACACACCCCCCGTTTGAAAGTCAAATTAACTTCCTTAACGAGATTCAAAATTTTTTGCGCTGAGCACTAGCAACATTTCTCACTAAACTCAACTCACCATAATCACATGAGAATGGCCACATCCCGAAAACGTGACAATTTTGCTCCTAACTAAATGAAACCCCGTGAAATGCATACACAATATTATACTCCTCACTAGGACTCATAATACCTCACATTTTAGGATAGAAGGATGGGGATTGGTTTGTACCATACAACATTCCATGCACATGACAATCACAAGATCACATACACAAATCCTAAAATAGATAATCCTATTAATCATGATGTTGTAATATAACAACTATACTAAATAATAATCATTTCATAATCAATAGGTAATAAATCATTATTATAAATCAATAAGTACCTACGAAATCAGGTTGAAATGTAAATGTAAACGAATAATGGTAAAATAAAACGAAATAAATCTTAGACAAGAAAATTAAGATTTATAGGTACTTAAAACTAAATTTGTTAAGCATCAAAAAGAGTAGTAAGAAAAAATTTTTCAAAATCCTTGGGCAGAAAGTTTTTCCAACCTAATGAATAAGAACTGTAATATCTTAATCAACAATAAAACTTTTTAATACTTAAAGAATAGCAAAATGATAATATCTTCGTTAGAATTTTCATTGAAATTATGAAAAAAATACCAATTTTTCTTTGTAAAAATATGAGACTTTAAATATGAATTTTCAATCATTCCTTGATCTGAATAAAAATGTTTTGCTTGATTGAAATTCATATATAATTTTAAAAAATCTGCTAAAAAAATACTTGATTTTTTTCTTAGAATAAATATCGAATCACGCAACCTCGACACATTTATTCCTTTTTGTTAGACTTTTCAGGTAAGTTTTAAAATGAATTGTACTTTTGAAAAGAATTTAAACTCAATAAAATTAAATTTGAGCATATGAAATAGAAGAATATTTAATCGCATTTCATTCGATTCTTATTTTAGGCATAAAAATAGGCATATGAAAAATGTGGCTTTTTACTAAAAAAATCTCAATTTCCATAAAATAAGAATCAATTATTAATCATAATTTTTAACAACTGCCTGACTGATACAGCATGTTCTTCTAGGGGAGACTTATCTGTCAGTCTGAACAAGACTCTTGCAGTCTTTCTTCCATCCTCAATTCTCGTCACTCGGCCCATCCTCAAACATCTCATCAGCGGATTGGTACTCGTAACCAGAACTATATCTCCGTCAGCTAGTGGCTCCGCCATCTCATCCTTCCACTTGGACATCCGTAATATCTTCGGTAGGATCTCCTGGCGGTAGGCAGTCCAAAACTGGGCAGACAAATCTTCCAACAACTTCAACCTGGAGGAAATTTGGTCCTCCGGTTTCATCGCCACATTGCACAACGGCTGGCGGTCAACATTTCCCAGCAGCTGGCCAGGGGTAATCAGCCGCCAATTCTCCACGTCGTTCGCAGCTTCAATCGTCAATGGTCTGCTATTCATCAATTTGCTAACCTCCGCCAACAGCACCAGGAGCTCGTTGAAATTAACAGAACTATTCACCAACTTCTTGGACAGCAATCTCTTGGTTAATCCCACCATTTTCTCAGCTTGCCCAATGTAATGATGGGCTCGGGCCGGGATCTGAGACCAAGAAAACTCTACCTGGCTGCCCAACTTCTGCTCTAAAACTTTGCGAGCACCGGATAATTGTGTGCCCATGTCGCTTACTATGATCTTCGGCAGACAATGAACAGCTTCCAACTTGCGCAGGGACAACAGGATACTGCTGGTATCATACTTTTCCAAGGCATCTAACCATAACGCCCCTGAGAATCTGCAGACCACCACGAACACCCACACCTTCTTCGTTGCTGTCTGACTCCTCGTTTTGGCGGCAGCTCTCCTCGTAACCAGTGGACCCATCAGGTCGACTTGCACAGCTTCAAAAGGCCTGCTCGGGACCAACTTGTCAGGTAACACGTCCTTCATGGTAGCACGACATTCCTTAGCCCTCTCAACACTGCAGGGCCAACACTTCTTCACCTCCATGATGGACAACCTCCTTGCCTTCACAATCCAGCACCAACGGCGGCTCTCAGCTAAAGTTCCACGGACACCAGAGTGAAGCTCAGCATGTGCTTCTCTCATAAAAACAGCAGCTAACCAATTACCAGGCTCCAAAATTATTAAACCTGGCATGTCTTCAAATATCATTTTACGGCCACCGGTAATGGCGTCAATGACTGGCTGTCCACGACCAACCATCTTAAGAATCCTCATCTCCCTGGTCACATAATTTCCTCCGGGACCAACGACAGGCCAGGTCAATGATACTTCATGCACTAATGGATTTAATGACGCATAATTGCCTTTAGCGTCATTTATCCACTCATCCTCTTGGCTTCGTGACACAATGAAAAGTTCCGCCGCCGCCATAAAATTGTACAAAGACGGCTTGTACACAGAATCTGCGGCTGCTACATGACTACCAGCGGCTGTAGTCTTACCTTCTTGTCTGCTCTTTAGCTTCTTCAACCAGGTGTTCGCAACTTGCAGGACAGCTGCCATAATACGTTTGGCCTGTCCAAATGATCTCCTGTGCTTAAACCTAAAGACATCTTCAGCGGCTTCTCCGGCAACTTTCATTGAACATAACTTAACCATTTTGGTATTCAACTCCTCTGGGGGTAAAACCTGCTTGACTTCTTCGGCAGTTTTCACCGGCCACGCACTTTCATCCTGGCGCAACCATTCTGGGCCCAATCTGTACCTGGAACCTGGTCCCAAATCTGATACCTTGCAGGTGCTTCTGGTGCCCAAATCTGCAACGTTGTGTGTCCCCGGGACCCACCTCCAGTCATCCTTGTTGGTTGCAGATTGAATTTCTCCAATACGATGAGAATTAAATGTGTTCAACATAGCACTGTTGGAAACTATTTGTGATAAAACACACGATGAATCAGTAAAGTACATCACTCTGATAACATCAAAGGGCAGGGCATCTCTGACGGACTTTGCCAACCTTGTGGACATCTGGCACCCCATCAATTCAAGGCGTGGAATT
The DNA here is from genome assembly GCF_053477335.1 of Acartia tonsa. Classification (NCBI taxonomy): domain Eukaryota; kingdom Metazoa; phylum Arthropoda; class Copepoda; order Calanoida; family Acartiidae; genus Acartia; species Acartia tonsa. Next base: position 28,874,410 of record NC_137273.1, read on the forward strand.
GATTCACACTTGACCGGCGCAACTCTTGACTTGGTGGCTAGCAGAAACGTTTCAAATCCTTGTCTAGTTGGCCACCTCAAATATGCATTACTTGCATAAGCCTCTGATGACCCATCCGAAAACATCATCAAGGATGGAAGGCCAGTTGGTTCATCCGGGACCACACAACGGTCAAACTCCAATTTAGCGACCTCAGCTCTGTCCTCCAGCGACTGAACAAGTTCATCCCGTAGACTTTTTGGAATGAAATCTTGCCAGCCCAAATTCAGCAAACATGTTTTCCGCAGGACAAGTTTAATTCTCAACAGAATAGGGCTGCAAAGCCCGATCGGGTCGAAGGTTTGGGCGGCGAACCTGTGGACCATCTTCTTTGTCAGGTTCTCGTCCAAGGCGTCCTGGAGGTTGTACAAATCAGCATCCTCTTTCACCTTCCTTCCCTTGACCTTACCATCTTGGTTGACTCTTGTGGCGATGGACAACACATCGGTGGCTGGCTTCCATATCAGCCCGAGAACCTTGGTAGGCTGGCAATCATCTCCAGAATAAATGACTTGTTTGAAGGAAAAACTACCTTTGCCGATAATTCTGTCGGCCTCTTTCATCATCTCCTTGGCTTCTGGCTTCGATCCTGCTCCCGAAATAACGTCATCTATGAAGCTGTGCTTCTCAAGCTTGACTGCAACTGGAATCTGAGGTAACTTGAATTCCTCATCAGGGTAGGTAGGTATTGGTGGTTCCTTCCATAATTCAGGTTTAGCAACAATTTCACTACCGTTTATCTGTCCCTCTCCATACATCTCCTTGACCTCTGCTTCACTCTTTCCGCCGAACAGGCGGGACGTCAACTTCAGGGCTGTAACTGCCAAATTTCCCGCGGCTAACTCGCCGAAATTCACAACTTTGGTCAGGTAAATTTCAAGTGGACCATCTGGCGTCGGGGAAAATAAAACTCTCTTCATCTGGCTGTCGAACTCTGTGGCCAGGATGGAGTTATAAAACTTGGAGATATCCGCGGTTATACCAACCTTGTAACCGCGGAAAAGCATCAAATGATAAAAAATCTTCTGCATTGGCGGCGGGCCTCCCAGCATTATGTTATTAAAACTGGTACCCTTGAACGTCAGAGAACTATTTGCACACAATCGCATGGGTGTGGAACTTTAATCCTCCTTGAAAGCAACCACTATTGATGAACAAGACTTAGGTCCTTCATACTGCAATTCTTCAGGCGTGGCTTTTTGAAAAACGCCTCTTCTTATGGCGTCGTTGAATACCTCCACATACATTCCATAGGTACCTTCCTTGACCATCCTGGCACGATCCTTTTCAGCAATTTTGCGGGCTAAACTCTCATTGTAGGGTAAAGTGTGAGGATCTTCAATATAAGCATATTGACCTGTCCACTTGTTGGACTGCAAGTCTAGTGTTAAACCTGCCTCAATTATCCTCTGCCTCTCACGCTGGTCCCAGGTAGTGCCGTCGGCCATAGCCTTGCACTCTTGACAAGCAGTACATCCTGGACAAAGTGCCTGCGGCTGTACGCCAAACGATTCAGACGTCAGAAAGTCTGGCAAAGTGCCTCCACTGACACTGACAGCCTTATAAGCCGACTTTTGATCTCCAGCTCCACCATCAGCACTCGTACAGATAAAACCACTACCAAAAATGGTTCGCCACAACATAGACTGGCCCACTTTCTGGTAGGTTGAAGGAAACACGTCAGGATGTGTATTTCCAATGATGATATCTAAGCCTCCACTAATATATGTAAACCTTTCTGGCGGCATTTTAAATATCTCGGCGGCAGTTTCGGGGTGGACCGAGCGCATCTCGTTGGCCCCGCCGAGGGTAGGCATGACGGCTGCCTCAAACTCCCTCAAATTGCCGTCCCTATCCTTCAGATAAAACACAACATTGCGGCAGGAAGATTCACTGCCATCAGCTACAGAAATAGTTGTATATCTGCCGGTAGATTTCAGCTTCAACTTGTTGGATAACTTCTCAGACACAAGTGGCAAATTTGCCCCGGAGTCAAACATTACCGTGGCGTGGCAGGTGCCGCCGCCAGGTGCTACAACAGGAACTAACTGAAGTAAGAAGGTACAGGGGCTGGGTGCAGAACTTGACTTGTAAACTGTATTCACACCAGCACTGGCCTCATGGAGTAACCTGGAATGGTATCTGTCGCAATTATTGGTACCACAAACACCAAGCTTATCCGATTTATTACATTTGTCAGCAGTATGGCCGTCACATAGGCAAAGTTCACATAATTTCTTCTGCTGGACAACTTTCTTTCGGTCAACCACGTCCATCTTCTTAAACGTGAGGCAACGGAAAATCGGGTGCTTCTCCTTGCAGCTCTCCACAGGACATACACTGTTCCACTTGGAAGCCTTGTCCTTTCCAGCCTTTCCATTCTTATTGTCGTTGCGGCCAGATACTTGCGCGGCGGCAGCTCTGTCACGATTTCTCTTGCCGGCGCCAGTGTCATAGGACATATCACCGGCCAACATGGCACCCCTGGTCCTCTCCAGCAGCTCTACAATCTTCGGGATGTTTGGTTGGTTCATGCTACCTAGCTCCATCATAATTTTGTCTCTCAAATTTTCAGGGCACTTGTCTTTAAAAATATGAATAAGAGTTAGGTGGTTGTAATCCTTAGCTGCAGAACCAATGATGGCTTCTACCTCCTGCATCATGCTCTTGAAGGTAGCAATTGCGCTAACCACGTCCACAGGTTTATCCACAGGTTTCATCTTGTTCAATTTAGTTAAAATCCTCATGAACCGGCGAGTGTTTGATAAAAACATCTGATCAAGAAACGCCCATTGTTCATTATGATCTCTAATCGCTGACACTTGCTTGCGTAGTTCCGGGTTGGTTATCACCTTCTCCATACACAACATCAGACTTAACCTCTGGTCAGCAAATCCATAACCAGAGCATAGATCTTTAAAGACCTGTTTAAAGTTTGGGTAATCCGTGTCAGTACCGTCGAACGACGGCAACAAACTGTTATCCCAGCGCCCATACTGCGGGTTGGAACTCCGAATATCCACGGCAGACATACTTCTGGAGAGCATGGCAGGTGTCCCACTCTCATCCAGGTTAGATGAACGACGTTCCATCTCTCTAAGCCTTCGATACATATCACGTACTTCTTGGCGCAACTCCACGGAAATTTTAAGCACTCCCATGTCCATCTTCACCTTCTCAATGACGTCGAGGTTCCTGGCGACAGTGCTTGACCTCGCGTCATCTGAATCATTGTCAAGCCAGTACAGAATTTTTGTACACTGCTCCAACGACGCATAAACTTTATCTGCAACAGTTTTCTGCTCACTAGCTTCATCCAAATCACGCTTAAACTCGCGCAGCTCACTAGTCTCCACGGCAGGTTTTAGACTTTTTATTAGGTCAGATTGGTCCTTGACCTCACTAAAAATGTCACGAATTGATTTTACAGTCACATTTTCACATGAACTAAAACTTTGGCAGGCTTTTAGATTGTCATAAAACACTTTTAACTGTTCATCAAAAACTTCTAGCCTTTCACTGCCAATAGCGATAGCTCGCTCAATTTTCTGCTTTTTGGTTAGTGGCATATTGAATCACTAGGTACTTATTTCACAGAAAAATTGTCACAGTTTATTGCATCAATAATTCACTGGATGCTATTGATCTCTTGATGAATGCTAACGCCTATTCATCAGATACTTTGAAATTGTCTCAACCATGACACTTTGGTTGAGCTTGACTTCCGAATTAGCGGGAAGTTCACGAGATCAGTTGGCGAACATACAAACCCCCAATACCAGGAACCATCAAGTTTCAACAGCAGGTTTGAATATAGATTTATTGATGAAATTATTTCAAAGACCTGAAATTACAATATCAATTAGTTCATAATTCCAGTTATTTATAACCACGTAATCTTATTTGCTTTTTAAAAATCATTTTTGTCTACGGTAAAAAATCTTTGGAAACTTTGGCTTTAAAGGAAAATTATTTGGTTTAATAAATCATTGTTAAATGCAACAATAAGGCACATAAAAATTACTAAAACATATATTAAACATAATTAAGTTTCATGCTTAGCTGGCTAAAGCCTTTTTAAAACTACATATAATCGTCCTATACACCATACTTCATAATAAAAATAACAAATTCTACCTGAAGTTCTTATGGTTTCAAATCCCTGATGTACTAGGGTCGTTCACACACTATGAGACCAATGATAGGCCCAATTTTGTTCTCCGAAATCTTCACACTCTCATATCTCATTCAAAAGTAAAGAACGTGCGCATCAAAATAAACAAAACAATCCATGCCGCGCCACATTATGAAGGAAAGCCATAAAAAGACGACATTTGCGCTTAGTTTTAGGATTAATGATAAGGAATTAATTCTGCACTTGACAAACACAAAGCTTCCTCGAAAAGAGGTTAAGACAGCTATCTAACCTACTATTGGCTGCGACCCTAGCCTCTAAGGAAGGGCGATATATGTGAGGTAATTAACCAATTCAAAATATTGAAACAAACTTCCCTGAAAAGTACAACCAATTCAGACAAGTATCTTTCCAGATAATTAGCTTTAGACACAAAAAATCTTACTACTTTATAATCTACTCAATTTGACATATTTATTGAAGAGAGAGAAGGGACAATGGGATATTTATAACACTAGTGAATCTTGATTGGTTGATTCATTAAGTTGAGTGTTCAAACGCTTTAACCACCAATTCTAAAGGGGTAATTTTGTGTATTATTATCGGGGATGTACATCAATTTATTAGCCACTGTCATATCTCTTTAGATCACTGCATATTTGTTTTTATTACTGCTATTTTTTACATATAGTATGCTATTTTTTAATGATTATAATTGTCTTTTTTCCCATAATATTTATCTGTGTTCGAAAAGAAATGTCTAAATGAAAAATGCGTAACGAATGAAAGTTATGAGAGGCTGTGGCAACCTTTTGGCCACACTTAGCGCCATCTGCCAGATAGATAGATAGATAGATAGATAGATAGATAGATAGATAGATAGATAGATAGATAGATGGATGAATAGATATATAGATAGATATATAGATGGATAGATAGATAGATAGATATATATATAGATAGATAGATAGATAGATAGATAGATAGATAGATAGATAGATAGATAGATAGATAGATAGATAGATAGATAGATAGATAGATAGATATATAGATAGATAGATAGATAGATAGATAGATAGATAGATAGATAGATAGATAGATAGATAGATAGATAGATAGATAGATAGATAGATAGATAGATAGATAGATAGATAGATAGATAGATAGATAGATAGATAGATAGATAGATAGATAGACAGATAGATAGATAGATACATAGATAGATAGATAGATAGATAGATATATAGATAGATAGATAGATAGATAGATAGATAGATAGATAGATAGATAGATAGATAGATAGATAGATAGATAGATAGATAGATAGATAGATAGATAGATAGATAGATAGATAGATAGATAGATAGATAGATAGATAGATAGATAGATAGATAGATAGATAGATAGATAGATAGATAGATAGATAGATAGATAGATAGATAGATAGATAGATAGATAGATAGATAGATAGATAGATAGATAGATAGATAGATAGATAGATAGATAGATAGATAGATAGATAGATAGATAGATAGATAGATAGATAGATAGATAGATAGATAGATAGATAGATAGATAGATAGATAGATAGATAGATAGATAGATAGATAGATAGATAGATAGATAGATAGATAGATAGATAGATAGATAATTACATATAGAAGAAAATAGATATATAGGTAGATAAAGGTAGATTGATAGATATTTAGTTAGATAGATTAGATGAAAAGAAAAATTCGATTAAAGAGAAAGATAAAAATAAACGAATACAGTAACAAATAGAAAAATACTTTAAGTTAAATAAAAGATAAATAAGACCTGACTTAAAATATATGTAGAGGTAATATGATAAAGATAATGTATGTATATGTATGGAAACTAAAGTAAAACAAAATTTAATTTATAATATCTAATACTATATTAAAGTCAAACCAACAATAATTAGATTTAAAAGATACATCAAATGCATATCTTAACATTATGTGTTTTTTTTTATCGTTATGCATATTTCTGGACAATATTATAAGTAAACTACTTAAATACATGATACTGTTTAAGAACATACTTACATATTTAGGACCGGATTATAGAGATACTTCGCTTATAACATTGTACTTTGTTGTAATTGGAATTAGTATACCAAAAATCAGAGGAATCGGATAATTTAAATATACAAACAATTGTTGTTCAAAAAAAGTAAAAAAATAAGCATGCTTTAAATGGACGTACGGACTTTCTGGTAACGATTATAGAGTTGCTGCGCTTTCTAAGTTGTATGTAACTGTTATATAAATCATCTTGGAAAGTTTGAAATTGACAATTCTAACCTGTTTAAATTAACAAAAAAAAGCTAACTGTAACGGTCGGACTAACGCTAATTATAGAAAAGCTTCGCTTTTAATATTAAATACAAAGTAAAATAGATTTTTACATCATAATATATGTGTAAAGGATAAATTATATTGACAAGAAATTTAGAAAAAGAAAAAACAGTTAAAACTCCTTTTTATAGAATAGCTTCTCTCTCTGAAAGATAAATCTATAGGGATTAGGTTAAACGTCTGCATTTGATTTAAATAATTTAACTTTTCTTGGCGATCTTTAAGATTTTAATAAAAATTTAAATAAAATGTGGAAATGTCTGCTACTCTATAAGAAGGTTATGTCCGTACGTACATAAGTAAAGAGGAGAACCGTCTGTTCCAACGTCCAAGGATAACAAAGAAAACACATGTCCCCTCTTCAAAAAAGAAAACAAAAAATACATCAATTAGATTCGAGTTTAAAAATAAGACAATTAGAAAAACGAACGTTTACACTTACAAAGTAAATCTGTCTAGCTCTAGGACATACTTTCATTAAAACTTGATTATAGACATGCCTTGCATTAAAAATTGTGCATAATCTCCTTTATGAATTATTATTAAAAAATCAAGATGAAAGTATAACATCATCATCTAAAAAGATTGTATCTTTATAATGTAACGTATATGACGATTTAAACAATGCTAATATGAATATACGGACTGACATATCCTAACTATAGAATATCAGCTCTAGTACTATAAATTATTAAAATCCCTTATTAATGTATAAAAACCAGCAATTAAACATTTCATTGAATAGCAATGTTAATTTTTTCCCACCCTTAATTATTCTTTTTTTCACAGAGTTATAATGGGATATTCCATTAGCTTTATGGCTGCATGCATCATTGCATATCCCCCCCCCCCCCATAACAGTCTATTATCAATTAAAGGTAAAACTATATCTATCATATAACTCTATTCTAGTAATGATATCTTATTGTTATAGACTAAAATTTTGTAAATAAAAAAAAGATCTTCACATTAAAAACAGTCAGACTAAAAAATATCGATCAGGGCTTGGAAAGAAATGAGGGTGGGGGGGTTGGAGGGGTATATTTTGGTTTAATGAGAAATTACTTTATAATTATTACTTCTCTAACTGTGTAACTAAAGTAACACTTAATCAGTATACAATGTAAATATTTATTAAAAGCGAAGCTTTTCTATAATAAGGGTTGATCCGTCCGTCCATCCGTACGTCACAGACAGATAGCTCTTTCCGATTAAATAGGTTAGAATTGTCCTATCGATTTCAAACTTTAAATGGTAATTCCTGTAGTAATTAGGTACGATTTAGAAAGCGTAGCAACTCTATAACCGTTACCAGAATGTCCGTACGTCCATTTTAAACATGTTGATTTTTAACTTTGTAACAACAAATAATTATGTGATAAAATTATGAAATGATCTGATTTTTGGAATACTGAATCCTATGACAACAAAGTACAATGTTATAAACGAAGAATCTCTATAATCAAGTCCTCAAAATGTAAGTATGTTCATAAACAATATCCTGTATTTACGTAGTTTTTGAACAAATTTACTTACAATTTTGTTTCTACTTTTAAACTTTTATATTCTGATTATTCAGTTCTGATACTCTTCAAGTATTAATGTTCGTTTGTCTTACCGTTTTAGAGCTTCGCTTTTATGGATGTTGTCATCCTTGTTTATTTTATACTATTAACAGGACAAGTATACTAATTTCCATTTAATAATAAAATAACAAGGACGATATAAAAGCGAAGTTCTGTAATCAAATGGTAGAACAAACGAACATGAACACGTTTTTGGTTAGAATAGTTATTTAAACATAGGATACATTTTCAGATGAATAGGAATAATCATATGATATGAATTTATCCGTTTCTATTAATTATCGAGTGACTACGCTCCTAGAGGCCTCGGGGGCACTTGATGAAAAGGTTGGGGACTCGACAATCATATTTTGATTTAATTTTAAAAAGATTTTTTTTTAAATTGGCTTATAAACCTTCCCAGGATCAACTATGAGAACCTTCAATGTGAAGGGAAAGCATATCGGTTCAGCAGTTAACGAGATCCTTCGTTACACATAGATAGACTAACAGAGATACTGTTACTATAAAGGATTCATTACTATTATGGTGGCTAAGTTTTGCATCGTGATTTTTTATGATTAAAATGCGATAAAAAAAAAAAAATTTCATAGCATTTTTACACTCCTGTAAATATTATTCTGCTTGTTTCTTTATCAACAAATAAAATTCATATTTACCTAAAATTAAGTTTTGACAAAATAATAACACTCATTTTAAAACAGGTAAAACAATATTTATTTTATTTAACTACTAGTGGCTTCGCCCTTATCCTGTAGAGGCCCCCACCATATTTTATTTTGTATTGAGGGGATTTTTAGATATAAGATTTGGGATGTTTTTTGCTATATTCTGTGTCCATTAACTAAACAGTCCCTAGATGTAATGATATAAAGACATACGTTGGATTTAGAGAACTTGATCGGCCTAGACTAGACTAAGAAATTTAATAGAATTTGGCTTATCTTTAAAAGTTGTTCATTTTACCATTTTTTGAAGATTTTTTATTTTATCAAAAATATATTTCATGATTCCCCCTCCCCACCTCTTTTTTTAATCCCACCCCCTTTCAGGTATAAAAAAAGATCTGGATATTTATTTTATATACTAAAGTAGCTAGATGTGTGTGTGTGTGTGTGTGTGTGTGTGTATAACTGATATTAAACCAAATTAGCATAGAACCTGACTAAGACTATTTAAACCATCTCTAATTCTGACAACATCCATAAATACGAAAAATAACAAATTTATTATTATATTATAATATATTTGCATTTAATATTAAAATTTTGCTTTCTAAATTGCACCTAACTGTTATAGGAATCATCATACGAATTTTGGAAATTGTAACATGCCTAAATTAGCGATAGATTTTATCTGTTAGTGACGGTCGGACGAACCGTTCGTAATTGCTTAAAAGCTTCGCTTTTAAAAATAGGTTTAAAATATACTTTTTGACTCTCCCTAATAAATTAGCCCCTCTTAAAGTCATCAAAAAAGACTATCGGTTTGTTGGAAGGAAAGGGGGGTTGGTATATTCCCCCACCCCCTTTAAAAACCCGGGATATGACCGGATGTTAGTGACACGAAATTGTCCCTCTGCCCCCCTCCCTCACCCCACCCCTCCAGTTTTTCTGAGGGTCGAGCAAATAAGGAGGGGAATTTGTATTCTGAAATTAACATTCCAAAAACTGGTTTTTTTTTATAAATTAATTATAAAATTAAAAAAAAACTAATTGTAACTTTATATGTCATGATTTGTCTACTTATCAGAGAGAGGACAATGGGCTATAAATGATTCTTTCCCTGAAAACTAAATAAACTTGTTCTCTGTTCCTTTATGAAATAAGATAGATAGATAGGATATTTAGCTGTCCTATCTATAAGGTGTGGGCATATGACCGCTAATTTAGTTTTTGAAACAAATATTTAATTTAACGTGGATATTGTGACTGGGGAGTTTTTATCTTCAATTTATGTTGCTAATATAGTCATCAGATATTGGTCACTCCTCAAGGAGAGGATGGGGTAAAGTAAACAAGGGAAGGAGATGAAGGTTATCGTTATATTAGCCAGCTGAGAGAAATATTTTATCAGATTTGCAAGAATCTCTATCAATAACTTTAAGATGACATACTTAAGTTGACAAAACGTTGAGAAAAAAAAAATCTTGATTGCAAGATATTTGTCTATAAGTCCTTGAAGTACAAGGTTATAAACTCAAGATTCATCGTATTTTGAATATCTATCTATTACAGATTAGCTGTGCTAACCCCACTTTTTTTGAAGGCTCACGCTGAGGTAAAAATAAACGTCAACTACAAAACGCGTTGTCTATATAAAACTGCATTTTTTAGGGAAAAAATCAGATAACTGTGCATTTGTATACCCACAGTAAGATTTTTAGAGAATAGTCCCTTTCGTGGCAACGGCCCTTCAGGGCTTTTTATAGGTTATTTTAGGTTAGGTTATATTGGGTTAGGTGATTGCCCCACAGGGTTAGGCAATTGACCCCGGAGGGTTAGAGCCCCCGCAGGGGCCAGAAATAGGAGAAAACCTATGTGAAAAATACGAAGAATCTCCCCTTAATTAAGGTGCGTTGCCACTATACCCTATTTTTGAAAACTAGGTAAGATTTAGGCTATTTGAATCAGTTTAAACAGAAGGTAAACTTTTTTATCTATCATTATTATAATTGAAGGAAGCAAAAATAGGTATAAAACCATCCCAAGACTTAAATCTAAGATTTGAAAATCCATGGACTTATGTGAAGCTTTATAAAGTGGAGAAATAAATCGGTTTAAATTATCGAGTTCTTAATTAAAAAAACCTTGCTAGTTTTCTGCTATAGTTGTGAGATTGTAATGTTGCTCAACTTTTAGTCAAAATAGTCCTTGTATATTTTGTAAACGCAATTAATCTTTTTTTTACATTTTTTGTTTGAACACTGTACTGTCGCCGCAAAATGTCAATATTCTCAAGATTTGCCTAATTATACCGTTTATAATTTTAAAACAAAACATTTGCTACTTTTTCGTGGATTTTTTCATGAAAATATCATATTTATATTTTCTTTAGGGAAATAAAAAGTGTTTTCGACAGGTTATAGACCTTTATTCTACAAAGCTACTCTGTAATTTGAAATATCATTCTGAATGCCAGTCCGTCGGTTGGAATCCTTTAAGGGAAATAGTATTTTCACAATTACTATTAAAGATTACCGTATGACGATTCCCTAAACCACTGAGCCTCCATTAAATAACATTTTGTCCGTCGGTATGTCGGTCATACTTAAAAGGCATATGCATTTAATTACTATAAATCAGATTTTTTGTATTTTTACTTATCATTATTAAATAACTGCACTTTCAATCGATTTATCCGTTTGTACCTCCATGATTTTTTTGTGCTTCGCAAAGCACAGATATTGTCATCCTTGTTTTTCTTTTTATCATTTTAAGGAAATTTAACATGTTTAAATAAGCGTATTGTAGGTATCATTTCCATCTTATTATATTATATACAAATATATTGCATTCATTATAAAATTGGTGATACGCGTTAATTCTGAAGTTAATTTAGCAAATTAGTTTATTAGTTTGTGTCAGCTTAACTTTAGAATGGCATTTAATAGAATTAAAAGAAAGAAAAAATAAATTGATAAATCAAACTATTTTTCAACTTTCTCTCTCTCTCATCCATCTATCTACCTATGTCCCATATATCTATTTCATATTTATATACAAAAAAATACGAAGGCCCATGCCATGATAAGATTACCATATCTATATATCCCTATTTCTATCCATCTATCTACTATCTATTTATCTATATATCCATCTATCTATCTATATATTTCATGTTTATATATAAAAAAAATACGAAGGCTCACGCCATGATAAGATTACCATATCTATATATCCATCTTTCTATCCATCTATCTATCCATCTATCTATCCATCTATCTATCTATATATTTCATGTTTATATATAAGAAAAATATGAAGGCTCATGCCATGATAAGATTACCATAACTATCTATCCATCTATCTATCTATCCAACCATCTATCTATCTATCTATCTATCCAACCATCTATCTATCTATCTATCTATCCAACCATCTATCTATCTATCTATCTATCTATCTATATATTTCATGTTTATATATAAGAAAAATACGAAAGCTCATGCCATGATAAGATTACCATAACTATCTATCCATTTATCTATCTATCTATCCAACCATCTATCTATCTATCCATCTATCTATCTATCTATATATTTCATGTTTATATATAAGAAAAATACGAAGGCTCATGCCATGATAAGATTACCATATCTATCTATCCATTTATCTATCTATCTATTCAACCATCTATCTATCTATCTAACCATCTATCTATCTATTCATCTATCTATCTATCTATGTATTTCATGTTTATATATAAGAAAAATACGAAGGCTCATGCCACGATAAGATTACCATATTTATCTATCCATCTATCTATCTATCTATCCAACCATCTATCTATCTATTCATCTATCTATCTATCTATCTATCTATGTATTTCATGTTTATATATAAGAAAAATACGAAGGCTCATGCCACGATAAGATTACCATATTTATCTATCCATCTATCTATCTATCTATCCAACCATCTATCTATCTATTCATCTATCTATCTATCTATCTATCTATGTATTTCATGTTTATATATAAGAAAAATACGAAGGCTCATGCCATGATAAGATTACCATGCAACGAGGAGTTTCCATAAAACTGCAATTAAAAGTAAACAACAACAATTTATAAAAATCTAACATATTTCTAAAATAAGGGCCTTATTACCATAAGTAAATAAGATACAATAATCATTTCAAAAACATTATCCTATTAACTGCAAATGATAAAATATGACCTAAACACCTCCCCCTTTTTATATAAAGATGCTAATTCCCCCCCAACCCCAAGAGGATATAAGTTAAAAAAAAACCGCAGGGGGTATAATTTTCTAACACTTCTTTCTTATTAGTCTTTTAAAAGGATTCAAAATGCAAGGACATTATTTTAACTCTTATTTTATACATCTTAATTGGAACTGATGATATATTTTTATAGAGAAACATATGTATTCCATCAATAAAAAGTTTCAAAAATAAACTGTGTTTATACATATGATAATTATTATTTAAAGTAGTAAGTTTTTTGGTCTGTAGAGAAGGATTTTGCTAACCGCTGAACCGACATGGTCCTCCTTTTCATTGAAGCTTCTTATAGGTTTTTATTTACTATTGGGAAGGGTATCTACACCCTCCAAGTAAAATATTTACATTCCATTAAAAAAATCAATTTTTAAAAGGAGAGGGTCAACGTTCCCCCCTCCTCCCCCCACCACCTTAAGTGGGGGCCTATTTTCATTATAAAAAACTTAATTTTCAGATAACACACAAAAAAAACATCACATTATTATTTAGCATAATCGCAAAAACATATGCTTTAAAAAAAAGGAAAGAAAGGGAAAAATTGACTTCTTGATCAAAATGATATCGCCAATCAATATAATGTTATTATAGTTATTTAATACCGTAGTAAGACAGTAGAATAACAGGTTAAATAAGAAGGGAAAAGACAATAGCCAATAAATTTATGTACATCCCCAATGATGATACACAAAATTACCCCTTTTGTAATAGTTATATAATAGTATATATAATAGTATATAGTTATATAATACCGTAGTAAGACAGTAGAATAACAGGTTAAATAAGAAGGGAAAAGACAATAGCCGATAAATTGATGTACATCCCAATGATGATACACAAAATTACCCCTTTTGTATATTAAAATTAGTGGTTGAAACGTTTTAACACTCAACTTAATGAAACGACCAATCAAAATCCACTTAAGTTAAGTCTCCAAAGTTGTAAAGTCAACAAATAAGAAAGCGTTATTATAAACTTTGGGGACTAGTGTAATAAACAGCTCATTGTCCCCCCCTCTCTCTCTCTGATAAATGAGACCGTTACAGCACTGTTATAGTCCTGTCACTAATTGACTTTAGAAACCTCTTCATATAAGGGATTAATACTATGATGTTCATTCAATGTATTAAACCTAAGACTCTAGTAAAAAGACGTCAAATATGTAGTTCAGATTATGAAAAGTTATTGTTAATTATGATAACTTAAGTTGTTATCCCGCATAGATTGGTTGATTATTCGAGATTCTATAGAAAACCAATTTTGAAACACTTAATTGCACAACCTTTTAATTCCTAATAAATGATCTAATATTTAACGGGCGTCGTTGTATTAAATAAACACTATTTTTTGTTATCAGAAGTAGTTATACTCTATGACTTACTTTGTCCGTCCATACAAAAACAAAAAAAGGTTTCTCAGCTGATAGTCCTTTTGTACCCTAGAATAGTTGACTGAAATTTATTGAGAAGATTCCATGGACCCAAATGAACTTTAAATTTATAATCTGTTAGATGCTTCGCCCCAAGCCCTAACCATTTTTTTATGAAAGAAAGGATATTGTTTATTTGTCTTTCCAACAGTTCATTCATAATTTTAACCATAACTCAATGAAAAATATTCTATATATCTATGTGTTTCGCGACTTATGTATGTTGTAATCCTTGTTATTATGATATATTAATAATGATAATAATAATATCATGATAGCGGGTTTAGCACGAAAAAAAATGTCAAGTAAACAATACGTGTTGGGCACATGTAGAGGATTTTTTGTGTTAGGGGATGCGCGAAGCGCAAAAGAAATATTCATATTCATATTCAAACAGGGATGACAACATCCATAAAAGCGAAGCTCTGAAACGGTAGGACAAACGGACATTAACACTTGTATAATGTCAGAACTGAATAATCAAAATGCGAATGTATAAGAGTCAAAGCAAAATTGTAAGTAAATTTCTTGAAAAACTGCTTGATACAGGATAATGATTATGGACATAGTTACATTTTTAGGACTTGATTATAGAGTTGCTTCGCTAATGATATTGTACTTTGTTGTCCCAGGAATCAGTATACCAAAAATCAGACCAATCGTATAATTAGGTCACATACAAATTTGTTGTTAAAAATGTAAAAAAAATCAACATGTTTAAAATAGACGTACGGACATTCTGGTAATGATTATAGAGTTGCTACGCTTTCTGACTCGTACCTAACTATTACAGGAATCACCATGCAAAATTTGAAATCGATAGGACAATTCTAACATGTCTAAATTAACGAAAAAAGCTATCCGTGACGGACGTACGGACGGACCGACCCTATTTTTAAAAGCGAAGCTTTTCTATAATTAGGGTCGGTCCGTCCGTCCGTACGTCCGTCCGTACGTCCGTCCGTCCGTCCGTCCGTCACGGATAGCTTTTTTCGTTAATTTAGACATGTTAGAATTGTCCTATCGATTTTAAATTTAGCATGGTGATTCCTTTAGTAATTAGGTACGATTTAGAAAGCGTAGCAACTCTATAATCATTACTAAAATGTCCGTACGTCCATTTTAAACATGTTGATTTTTTTACTTTTTTAAATAGCTTTTTTCGTTAATTTAGGCATGTTAGAATTGTCCTATCGATTTCAAATTTTGCATGGTTATTCCTGTAATAGTTAGGTACGATTTAGAAAGCGTAGCAACTCTATAATCATTACTAGAATGTCCGTACGTCCATTATAAACATGTTAATTTTTTTTACATTTTTAACAACAAATTTGTATGTGACCTAATTATCCGATTGGTCTGATTTTTGGTATACTGATTCCTCGGACAACATCAAGTCCTAAAAATGTAAGTATGTCCATAATCATTATCCTGTATCAAGCAGTTTTTCAACAAATTTACTTACAATTTTGCTTTGACATACATTCGCATTCTGATTATTCAGTTCTGACATTATACAAGTGTTAATGTCCGTTTGTCCTACCGTTTCAGAGCTTCGCTTTTATGGATGTTGTCATCCTTGTTTTTAATCAGTTGAATAGGTTATAGAAAAGCTTTGCTTTTAAAAATATTTTAAATGGCGGAAGGGTGGTGGGGTGAATGTTAAACTAAAATTTTCTACACCTACAACCCCCCAACAAGAAACTTTCATTAACATAGGTGTGTACAATCTACCCCCCCCCCCCCCTTAATATTTTTTAATTTATACAAATTCATTTTAAAATACCATATCGTATTTTTTATTGTGCAATGTAGTTTAACTAAATTTAAATCACAAAATATGACTGAATAATATTCAATAAAAAGCATAAAATCACAAATAAACAAGGATGACAACACAAAAAAAAATTATTTAGGTATTTTTTTTGAAAGTACAATTTAACACAGATCTCAGCCCCACGTCAGCCAACTGCAAATCGTTCCTTGAAGACAATCTTTTTGTCAAATCGAGCTTATTTTCTAAATTATTCAAATTAGGCAGTTGTAGGTATAATAAGTTCCAGGACAAACGCAGGAGTGACAAACGTCGGAGTGGACCAACACAGAAGTGTCTAAAATATTAAGTTAACTAAGTTTTTCTATACAGGTTAGGTTAGGTTAAGATATGAATATACAAATAAGCCCCCCACAGGGGTTAGGTATTTAAAAAAAACTATAGGATGGTTTTAAATAGGTTTTTGTCACTCCTGCGTTTGTCCTAGAACGTAAAATACACAATTTTTACATGTAATGTCAATGAACCACTTAAAACTTTAAAGGCATTGTCAATAATTACCAATTACAATTCAAAATGATAGATAATTCTAACTGTCGTAAGTAACAGTGATTGACGGACAGACATACATATATCAAATACAATAAAAAAGCTTCGCTACCACAAGATCGAACTATAAATAAGTTACAAACATGACAATTTTAAGTATTTTTATAACACTAGACACAACTTTCAAGGGGAGCTCTTTCATTTTAGTTTGTAAGAAATATTTAAAGGGAAGGAGATAGAACAATTGACTATAAATGATTCTACCCCAAAAATAAAAAAAAATAAAGAACAACCCTGTTATATAGAGAAGTAAGGATGTTGCTTCTTCGCAAATGAATTTATAAATTAATTAGAAAATGCCTATAATGCGTTTTAAAGGATCTCTCTATAATGGAACAGATACGGTTCTCAATCACAGTTAAGCTTTTCATAGTCTAGAAAAGGTTTTTAACTTTATTGCGTTTTCATAATGAAGTTACTTTTTTTTATTTTTAAAACTAAAACGGGAGTGTCTGATCCCAATAATAAAAGTGCCCCTTAAGGCGTCTAGTGGCGTAACCGCTAGTACTTAAAAAAAATGGCAAAAAACGGTGTGTCCTTTTAAGGGTTTAAAAAAGAGACAAGGGGGGAAATTTAGTTATTTTTTTCCTGGCAAAATAAAATAATAGAGAAGAAAGTGAAGTGAAAATAAGAATCAATTGGCAAAGACTATTCTAAATAGAATAGCAAATATATTCATTTTTTGTTGAAAATATTTTAAAATAAGAATAAAATTTGTTTGTGGTCAATATTATATGAGTTAAATCGTGGAATACTTTATTACTCTCTTTGGCAGTTTCCATTAAAGTTCCTAGTCGAGCACCTAACACACCACTTTATTTTTAAGTAAATTAAAATTTTGAATGTTTGTTTTTTACTTTAGGTTAGGTAAGGTTAGGATATTGGGTAAAGGATAGCCCATGATTGAGGCACTGCATTAAAAAATAATGGGTTGGGGGTTCTGTGATTGCTTTTTTTTTTATAAATATAACGTAATTCTGTTTGTCTATAAGCTTACCTGGCAATGTACATACAGCTACAAGTTCTTAGTCAAAGGTTGCGAAATTCAGAGGGCTGGTTGTTTTTGTAATAAAGCTTTTGATTAAAAAAAAATTGCTCAAAGAACAACTATAATTAATGTTAAAATTCTCTAGTTGTATTATAGCTGCGCTATAAGAAATTTAGTAATTCTATATTTGTAAACACTCCTAGGACATGTAGTATATTCTATTTGGATTTATTAGATGGTTTTAGGCTTTAAGTACATTGTAGTAGAGGAAAAGGGAATATTTGGGATCTAGTGCAGTTCGCGGGGAAATATTGCTGGTATTGAATATCTTACAAACTGATCCTTATAGATTCTACTAGCTAAAATATTATGTTTTTCTTAATTTATTAAATTATTACTCGTTGTAAAAACTCTGTAATACAATTCGATACATGAATTTTCAGTACTGTTTAAGATCGGTTTTAATCCCGTAGAAGTTAATCGCATTAGGTGCCATGCTTCCAGAATCTAGTGGTTGCAAGATTCTCACTTTGGTAGATTTTATTGGGTTATTTCGGCCAAAGAGGGAAATTGCAATTTTATTTCCTTCATTTAACTAAAACTTTTCCTTCTCCTCTCATATCCCTAACTATTTGTAAACTCTAACTATCTAACAACCTGCCTATCTTTCTTTCTATCTCTCTACCCATCCATCTATCTGTGTACCTATCTATCTGTCTGCCTATCTATCTCTCCTACTATTTCTCCACCTATCCTTAACTATATGTTAGCTATTTATATCTATCTGTCTGCCTATCTATCTCTCCTACTATCTATCTACCTTTCCTTAACTATATGTTAGCTATTTATATCTATCTGTCTTAAACTTTATATAAACCTATCTATCCATCTTTCTACCAGTCTAAATATCTATATATCCATCTATCTAAATGTCTATAGCTATCTACCTATCTGTCGATCTATCTACCTAAAACTACTAATATTATCCCTAACTATTTGTAAGCTATATATCTATATATCTATATACCTATCTATCTATCTATATACCTATCTATCTATCTATATACCTATCTATCTATCTATCTATCTTCCTATTTATCTATCTACCTATCTACCAATATTATCCCAAACTATTTGTAAACGTCTCAATTTCTAATACACTGTATTATTTTAGAGAGGATGTATTTTACGGAGTTTTTAAAATCCTACCAAAAATTTTTTTAAAAAATGTCTTATCCATTTGAACTGTATTTAATTTGAATGTCAGGAATATGACAACTAAAACGAAACTGTTTTGCCGCTAACGATTCCGCCAGTCAATCTATATAGTGAATAAAGCCAATTCTGAAAAATTATGTTGAATAACAAAAAATTACGAAATCGACTTTTAAAACCCTTTTTACTTTTTTACGCAATGAAAAGATTATCGTATTCATATTTCTCTCATAAAGTATTGATATAATATTGTACTTTTAGAAACTGTTTTGTAGGAATATTTTATATTTATAGGTTTAAAATTGTTCATCTCATTAAATTGAATAGTTTGAAATACCAGAATAACTATTACATTCATTCCTTGTTTATCTTCCTTATAATAAAGTAACAGGATCTGTGTGTGTCTGTCATTAACGAAGGAGCTCGGTAACCACTGAACCTATATGGTTCTTCTTTACCATGTAGCTTCTGATAGGACCTGGAAAAGATTTTAACTATTTTGAGGGTAAAGAAAAGTATAGAAGTAAAGATTATTGTATTAGTATAGTCTGTAAGATTTGGATAACTGTTCATTAGTGTGGCCCAAATGAAGGTCTAAATCGCTTTTCAATGTGCGTTAAGTAAAAATAGGTTATGCATTGTTTGTAAATTTTAGCAATATAATTGATTCTAAGAAAAAATCTATCGCTATCTCGTCAAATGCATTTTTATTTTCATTCTTTCTTCCCCAATTAATATAGCCTTACACCAAGATATAAAGCAAAACATCAAATTTTCTGTCTGTTTGTTTACAAACATTGAAATAAAATATTAAAATCTCCAGGAATAAACATATGAAGAAAGAAAGTATTAAATTATTTTATTGGCCTTTGTCTTATCCCTTTAGATCCATGAGTTGTTCTACCCTTTGACTTTAGGGCGATATTGATCTTGAAAATAGTCTAAAACCACACCAAAATAAAAGTGAAACCAAGTTGGACCTGCGATTTCCGAGAATTTTGGATACAGACAAAAAAACCTTAGTACTGTATGTATATTAGAATGACAAGATTGAATGTTTAATGTCTATTTTATAGGTAAAATTGTCTTTTTAACTCACGCTCTCTTATGCTCCCTCTCTCTCTCTCTTTGTTTCTCTGTCTCTTTCTCTCTCTATTCAAGGGTGATAAAAGGGAAATGCAGTTTTTCATAAAATGTTGTTTCATGGGGTTGTATACATCCCCTTCTGCACGCTTATGATCCAAAATATTGCAGACTATATTGTAACATACCCTTTTTCCAACATGATCATGTTTAAGTTGCACTTGTTTTTGAGAGAAGGCATTTCCCCTACTTTTACTATAAATACCGCTCATCTGACATAGCAGCAGTAGGTCTTTATTTTGTCTTTAGTTATGAAATTTGTTTAGGCTAAGATTCGTACCTTTATCTACCATGTGCAGATGTTGCACCAGATTTTCGTGTACTCTAATAAAGTAATTCTCACAGCCAGCTAAAGTTACAATACCCCAATCCACCCCCTGAATGAACAAACTATAATAAACGAGGTACATATTAGCTAGCTAAATTGGCGACAAATTTTCCCTTGTTTATATATACATGTATTCTATATACATTGCTAAAGTAAACCAGTTTTAAAAATATAAAAAAAGATAAACGGACATTGGAATTATAGAGTAGCTTCGCTACTAATAATGGATATATTATTATTTGGATTTTCATGTTCTCTAATAAGGCTAAATTAACATTTCCCCCTCTACCACATTTATATCCTCCCCTCTTTCTGAATGAACAAACTGACCAATACATGGGTTTCATGTTAGCAAGCTTAATTGACGACAATTTCCCCCTGTCACAATATCCATGTATATTCTACATCAATTATTAAAATTGTAACTATTTCTAAATTATGTTTATTTGGGATTAAGTCGGACAGAAAAACATTGTTTTTAATCATATTATGTAAAACTAGGGAATGAGCCACTAGCATCTAGAAGCTTTTAATTCAAAGGGATGGGGAAATTTCTAAAATCATTCTGGGACCAGGTAAAAGCAGTTAGTGAAAGGTTAGTAGAATAAAACCTTCCATCACATTTTCTACCGAATCCAAATTTTGAATAACATACCTAGTTTAAATTAAGCGACACTTTTCAAGTTCGAGAGTTTAAACAAGAACTATTTATAAAATAATCTACATTTCTAATTATATACTGCCATGCTAGTCGTATATATGTCAATATTAATTCAAAAACTTTTTTATTCTTTATTGTAATTCGTTAAAGATTAAATAGATTCTACTTTTCAAAAGCTACTCTATAATTTGAAATGTCCATTTGAAAACATGATTTTCTTAGTATGTTATCTAATAAGTCCTTGGTTTATCATTAGTTCTTTGGTGAAAACTTTGTAAACAAATTATCATAATTGTATGCTATAATAAATAGATTTTTTACATCTAATTAAATGTCAGAGGTAAAGTTGAATAGTCTGTATTACTTTTTAGCACTTCTTTAAAAAATTATTATTTATATTTTTAATCAAATGCTTTTTTTATGTCAACACTGAAAAAACTGATTTTATTTTTGGGTATTTTCCTGTTAAATGAGAAGATGGATGCAAAAAGTCCTTATAAACTGCTATTTATTTTCGATGAACAACATTTTAGAGCTTTGAAATTTTGATTTTAACCCTTTGGAAGTGGTAATATTTTTATTTAACCAATATTGAACAAAATGAAAAATCGGCTTTTATGGGTTAGTTTTTAAATTTTTTTTTTGATAAGATTAAGTAACAACAATGATTCTGTATATACACAAAAGGATTTTTTCTTCAGTTGAAAATAGAAGTAGAAATTAACTAAAAACTGTTTAATTTTCCTCTAAAATTTTCACAGAAAATGGTACCTCCTGCAAAAACGGCTGCATTTTAGATTTTATTGAAAAGTGAAATGAAGTTACCTAACCTAGGGTAATGAAATGCACTATGTCCCAATTCAGGTTCTGACACAAAAGTCAAATCACCTTCGATGGCATTGTGTATGGTAAAGATTTAAAAATTCATGTTTTTTTGGGCCAGTCTACTGTTCAATCTATTCATTTCTCCACTTTAGGTTAGGTTAAATTATGTTTAGATGGTTTTAAGCTATTTATCTTATTTTCTCATCCGGTATGAATTCAAGGCGCTCAGCCGCGGGTATTTTTATCATACAAGTGGCTTCGCCCCTAGCCTAGCCAAGAGTGCAACTCAATCAGACTAGTAATTTAGATCTTAAGCATTATACAAAAAATCTTATCACTTTAATGCTTCGCCCCTAGCCTCTAGGGGCTTTGCCCCAAGAGGTGATCAAAAAAAAATTTTGGCGAAATTCGTAAAAGGACCAAGGAAATCTTCTGCATAAAAAAAGGACCAAGGAAATCTTCTGCATAAAAAAAGGACCAAGGAAATCTTCTGCAAAAAAAAAATTGGAGGGTTGGGGGTGTCCCACCCCCAACCCTCCAGACATCAAGCTACATTGTATTATGGAGATATTTTACTTGGATCTTACACCAGTTTTCCATGTTCAATAATAAAGTGAACTCTGTAGCGGGCTAAAATAATTATATCCCCCATCCCCCACCTTTACCCCATTCCCTCTTCTCCTACTGAATAAACGACCGGACCAATATGAGCGAGGGGAAATTGCAACCTAAGTTGACGATAATTTATCATCTTTCATAATATCCACGTATATTCTATATCCATTACCTACCGCTTTATAAAATGCACGTTGACGGTCTGTTAATTAAAAAAAGTGAAATCGACCATTAAATTACTGAATAGCTAAAAATGCTAAAAATTGTTTTTGTATCTTTGGGGATCAGTATAATTTACAACTGTTGTATATTCCAAACACACACACACACCCACACTCACTCACACACACTCACTCACACACACACACTCACATACACACACACACATACACACACACAAACACACACCTTATGGCTATTCCTCATTTGAATAAGACAGAGTCCAATATTAGGGTTGATATTTATAGCATACTAGAGACGTTAATAAATAATACCCATTGAATATCCTTATCATAAAGTGATCTCGCTGACTGCTGAACCAATCAGGATCTCCTTTACAGGGTAGCTTCTAATAGGTCCTAGGAAGGTTTAAAAATATATTAAGAGAGTATACCACCCCTCTCTCAATTTTTTTTTCTTTTTAGATTTAAAATAAAAAAATAGGTTAACAAATTCAATTCCCCCCTCCTCAAGTGCCCCTAGAGGCCTCTACTTTACAATTTTCTAAATTGTATTTAGGCAACCCTAATCTAAGACAACGTTATTTTTCCCCACAGCCACGGGTTACACCCAGGGATCTTAGGGGATAAGATAATAAACTCCCAATGATGATGAATAAAATTACCCCAGCAGATTAAGATTAATCAAACCCCAATTAAGTTTTAATAAAAGTATCCAATGTTATCAACCAGCTGATTTTATGATTATAAAACTTTGGTTACCATATATCCATTTCCAGTCCAATGTCCCCTCCCTCTCTCTCTGGGTAATACCTACTACATATGGGGGCCCTTCACACAAATTTACATATAAACCATCTTCTTAGGAAAGGCAGGGTTACGGGGATTGGACAATGGAGATTTAAATCCACCATTTATTTTGTCTTTGGAGAGGAAAGGGGGTCCTTTATTTATTTATCTTTATATCTACTTATTATCCTCATATAGCCAATCTTAATTTAGATAGATATGTATATAGTTAGATAGACTGATAGATAGACTGATAGATCAACTGATATATAGCCTGATAGATAGACTGATATATTGACTGATAGATAGACTGATAGATAGGCTGATAGATAGATAAAGAAATAGAAAAAAAAATATATAGACAGACTGAGATAGATAGGTAGATAGATAGATAGATATATAAATAGGTAGATAGATAGTTAGAAAGATAGATAGATAGATAGATAGATAGATAGATAGATAGATAGATAGATAGATAGATAGATAAATATATAGATAGATAGATAGATAGATAGATAGATAGATAGATAGATAGATAGATAGATAGATAAATAGATAGATAGATAGATAAAAAGTGTTTATATTTACAAATAAATTAATATTATCCCATAGGCCCTAGGGAAAATAAACAAATAAATAGGAAAAGACGAGAGAGAGAAATAGAGAGATAGAGATTCAGTTGTTTAAATGATTTATTCTTACAGAAAAAAAAATTATGCATAACAAAAAAAATAAGTAAAATACGAAATAAAAAATTGAAAAATTAGATATGTGTTAGTAGGTTAAGGGTTAGCTGTTATACAAATAAAATATTAATAACTAACATAATAAACTAAATACACAATTAAATTATAATGTTTAAATTGGTTTGGAGTTTCAGTTTCAGTTTGTTAGAGTTGGTTGGTTTGATTGTTAGCAATCATTTTGGACAGGTAGATTATGGAGTTGGAGGGTTCCCAGTTTCAGCTTACAGGGCTCTTTTGGGAACTTCCAAAATTAAGGAAAAGTCAAAATTGCAAGGCAGTCTTATAATAAAAAAGACTGCAAAGGTTCTTGCCAAAGATTTCTTAAAATTCACTATAAGTGATCCGCTCCTTGGCGCATGCTCAGTATTTTATCGCATTGTATTATAGACAGCTTACAGCGGATATCAAAATGAAAAAAAATATTAGATTTAAACTAGTTTAATTTTCCCCCTAAGGCGAAGGCCTGGACTAACAAAACTATTATTAATTTTACGATTATTATTTTATTATTCGTGGTAATTTGTCTGTAATACGATGCTTTACATGATTTTTCAGTATGGATAAGAAACAGTTCTAATTCATCGGATATTAATCGGTTTCAAAGCCATTGCAAGTTACAGAGAAGTCTTGTTATTAAGGTTTTATTTAGCACCTACCAATATTTTACCGACAGACGGACAGCAGGACCAGGGTTAGCTATTGTAACAATCAATTCTACAAAAAAAAATCACGAAACTGTTTAAAGTATGCGGAAATATATTTTGTTTTCTCATGTCAGTGAAGAGGGGTGGGTAAGAAAGGGAGGAAAAAGGGAAGGGGTTGTGGGGAAATTTTGTTTGTCCGAATATCATTCCCTTGTCCCTAAGTAGGACGAATTGACATTGTGTAAGTTAGAGAGTAGCTTGCTTACTAGAAATGTAAGACAAAGATCAATAGGAATTGCTGGGCTAGGCTAACTGCAAAATCTTACTGACTGACAAACAGACGACACCTAATGAGATATGTAGTACTAGCGGATATGCCCCTAGCATCATTGGGCTCTGTATTTCAAGAGCTAGGAAATGGCAAAAAAATGGCCTAAAAAAATCCCAAGACATAAATCCGGAAATAAAATAGCCTAAAATCATCCTGGGATATATTTGAAGATTCCTTGAAAAGGAGAACTAAATCGCTTCAGCGGTTAGTGAGATCCTTCGTTGCAGAGAAAAAAAGCTTATTACTTTATATAATAAAAAAGGTTCGTTAATGAAATGGGAAAATGTCTTTAATTTAGGTTGCTAACATTGAAATCATTTATAGGTCAATTCGTTCATCTAGTAGGAGGAGAGGTGATAGGGTAAAGGAGGTAGATTTAGGAAAATCGTTTTAGCCAGCTTCAAGTTTTACATTTTTTGAGAATATGATAATCAGTTGTAAGATATAAGTAATTAAAAATTCATTTGTAAGACAGATATTAATTTAGATATTTTTTAGCTTACTGTAGAATATTATGACTGACGCGACAATGTATAGTTTACTAAAAAATGTAAGACTGATATTAATTTAGGTATTTTTTAGCCCCCGGCGGTATCTTGGAAAAACTCCACGGGGAGATTTATTATTAAATAAATAAGCCAGGGACATAGGGATAATAAAAAGGATGAAAACATTCATAAAGGAAAATAACAAGGATGACAACATACATAAAAACGACTTATTAACTAATCATACAGTTTGATCAACTAATCCTTATACAGTAAGACCCATGAAAAAGTATTTTTTAGTATTTGCAGCCCATATTTTTCAATGAATTATTAAAATAAGCATAAGTCCTTGTTCTCTATAGATTTCCACATAAGAAGATATAAAAATAACATGATGTCTGTCTGTCTATGTTTACCGAGGGATCTCGCTAACCGCTGAACCAATATGGTTCTTCTTTACAGTAGAGCTTCTCATTGGTCCAGGGAATGTTTATTACTATTTTCAAAAGATAATTTCCATTAGAAAAATTAACTCCCCTAAAAAAACTTACATTTTTGTTTGTCCCTAGAGGCATCTAGGGTCGTCGCCGCTAGAATAAAGTGATAACGTTTTGGTAACGAAATAACATGGCACTAAAGGATGATTGTCTTACGGATTCTGTCATTTGACGATATCTATGAAAAAGTATAACATGTAATCAATTTTGATGAAATAGTCTTATCATTTTAAAATGATATCTTTTTTGTTACTTATCCATTTATCCAACTAAGTGAAGGTATTTTTGGGAGAAAAAATGTAAAGTAGATCGGTGAGTGGGGGAATTGCAGTATTATTCAAAACTTACCAAAAAAATCTAGCAATTTTAGGAGGTTATAGGGGTCATTTCCCTTTAGAAGTCCAAGGGGGAAGTGGGTTAACCTCCTTAAACCTTTAAAACCCCTCATTTTACCCCCCTAAAAAAAGCATGGACCCTGAATATTTCTTTGGAAGCTACAGTCCCTCCTCCATCCTCAAGAACAATATAGATTTTATAAGGAAAAAAATCCACAAAATATTTTCAAATATTTAACCCCCTTAAAATGATCATTACTTAAAGATAGACAGAAAGTTAAAAAAGAATGGTCTAATACATATACGCTATATGTAGAATAGCTTCGCTTATAGTAAAGTATAATTTAGGCGTTTTTAATATAGGAATAAAAACATTGTCATTTGGCTAATGTATTCTATCGTTTCACTTTTGGAACACCATGATGTTAATTGTAAAGATAATCCGCATCTTTGCATTTCTAATAAGACCGAGAGATAGAAAGATAAGAAAACATTAGAGATATGGAAAAATAAGGGAAAAATTGAAAAATTGCCAAAAACCTGCAAAAAAGTTGTCTGACCGTCATGGTTGTTTTCTTTAAACGACAGGAAATTTATCTTTGATATCTATAACTGAAAAAATTTTGGAAATCGGACCATAAACACCAAAGGTATGGAGAAAAATGTGAAAAATACAAAAATAGCCTAAAACCTGCTTAAAGGCAGTCTGACCGTCATAGTTGTTTTCATTAAACGACAGGAAATTTAATTTTTATATCTATAACTTCCCTTCCCGAGGACCATATGCCGACCCCAAAGTTTTGTAATCATATTTTCTTATTCGTTGACTCAAGAACTTTGGGGACTTTTTTTTGATTGAATGATTCATTAAGTTGAGTGTTCAAACTATAATCACTAATTATAATCTACAGAAATGGTAGTTTTGTGTATCATTATTGGGGATGTACATCTATTTATTGTCATTGTCTTATCCCTTTAGATCCCTGGCTCTCACTCTATCCTTATTTTATTAATTTTTCCGAGCTTCGCTTTTTTGGATGTCATCCTTGTTAATTTTACATTTTAATGCAAATTTCTTATTTGACTTTTGTTAGAATTATTGTTCTTTTTCTCTAGGGTTTCATTTCTTATTTCATTGATTAATAAAATGATTTGATCATGTCAGATATATAAAGGAGGCTTTTATTCCAGGGAGGGAGGGAACATTAGACCGTTTATTACACTAGTCCCCTAAGTTTTATAATAATGTCTTATTTTTGTAGGCTTATCAACTTTGGGGACTTTTATGAATTTTGATTGGTTGGTTTATTTAGTTGAGTGCCCTAACGTTTCAATCACTAATTGTAAATTTTTGAAGGGGTAATTTTGTGTATCATTATTTAGGATTTACATAAATTTATCGGCCATTGTCTGTTTCTTCATTTAAGATCCCTGTTTTCATTCTAACATTGTTAAGGGCGGCTTAGGACAAAAGGACTGGGCAAAATTCTTACGTTGCCCACCTCAGAAATAAAACGAAGTACCTCTTAAACAAAAGATCTTTTTTAGCAATTTAATTTTGTTTGTATCTGTCTATTTGTCTGTTAGTTATGTTTTGTTCACCAACCCTGCAATCTTAACTATTTGTATAATTTAACTTAATCTTCCTTGTTTTAAAAAAGAATCAAGCATACTTGAGGACTTTTTTACTTCAGTGTCCTATTTTACATAAAAACATTTTAATAAAATCCTTAAATAAGCTAGGATATCTAGGCCTTTCGTTCCTGCTGACTTGAAGATCTTAATTTCAAATCTACAATCCTATTTAATTATATTGAATGTTTTTTTTTCCTGTCCATTAAGATCTTGCTAACCAATGAACCAATTGGATTTAGCCTTGTATGGAAGCTTAATCCACATAGCTCCCGTGGTTTTAGGCTATTTTATCCCTCGAATACATTGCCCCTAGTTAGAGGGAGGAGGGGGGGGGGGGGGGGGTGAAGCAACATTATTAAAATTAAATTAACCTACTGGGTTTAATCTAATTGTCCTTTTCAATAAAGCTTAAAAAATGCCCTGGGATGGTTTTATTCTATTTTTCTTTCCCATTTTCCTCTCCCTGAAGCCCCTAGATTCTAGGAAGGAAGCCACTTTTTATATATGTATATTTACAATTATGAATAGAACTGGATATAGAATACATGGACATTGTGCCAGGGGGAATTTTGTCGCCAATTTAGATTGCTAATATAGTCCTCAGATATTGGTCAAATACGTTTCTTTATGGTCAGGGGAGGGGATGGGGTAAAGTTACAAGGGGGGGGGTGGTATATTAGCCAGCTCGGAGAAATATTTGATCAGGGTATGTGAGAATCTGTGACAATATCCATGCATTCAATGTCCATTTGAATAGGTAATAGTGCATCAAACATAAATAAATTGCTTTTTTTCCAATGCAGATATTTTAGTGTGTGTGTGTGTGTGAGTGTGTGTATGTGTGTGTTTCATTAAGAGTAATAAATATTTTTTTTATAAGTAGCGCAGAAATAACAAATTCTAATAACTCAATTTATGTACAACACACACAAACAAATGTTGATTTTCTCAATTATTACTGCATTGCAGTTCATTGTTTATTCTTCAAAATAAAGATTTTTTTGTCTTTTTGCATAAACACTTTTATATCATAGTAAAGGTAAGTATGTATAAGATGTTTTTGTAATACAACCAAATTAGTAAACAACAAAAAAGAATCCAGATATTCAACAAAATTAGAGAAGCTAACCTAGTGATTTTAGGATATTTAAGCAGTAATTAGTTTTAATTGAATCTAACCTCTGTTTTAAATTAAGTAGCAGAATTTATCAAAATAAAAATTTAAATTTTAGTCCAAATTAAAAGAGCAATTTCTTAGATGAATTTTCGAACCGAAGATTTTATAGAATAGCATTAACGGAAGTAATATCATAGTTATAGTTGAAATTATTAGGGATAAACAAGTAAAAGGGGTGCTTGAAATCTGTCTCCACCCAAGGTTTGTATAACAACACATAGATTAATCTTAGTAGACAGTGTGCTCGGATGAAAATTTTGCCACACTAAAGGTTTCAAAAGTCCAATTTTCGAGAAAAATAGATATGAAAAGTTCATTCTGAGCGCAGTGTTAGTAAAAATGTATACCTTTTATGCAATAGAAACTTACACATTTTTTTACGGTTTTCAGTTAACACTGTGTTAGGTTAGGTAGAGCCAGGGACTTGAGAATAGGACAACAGAGGTGAATTATTAAAAAACTTTTGCCCCTCTAAAATCAATGAGGCAAACTAAAAATTTAGAGGGGATAATTTTGCCTTACTAAAATTTTAGTGGGGCAAAAGTTTTTTTAAGATTTCACCTCAGATCTATAGTATAGATGTATATACAGATAACTACTTTCCCTCCCTTTTCCAATGATCTTTTTCGTCTGTTACCAAATTGTTTTCAGCTACTTGGCATTGATAATATTCCCGACACCATTGATTGATTGTCAAAGACCCAATTAAGAGTTGGTACAAGTTCCTTGGGATAGGGATATACAGTTATTTAACCCCTTCCCCTTCTACTGTTTTACTCTAATGATATGGCAATGGACTAAGATTTAATCTTTCTAAATATGTAAAAAAAAATTTAAATTATACAATTAGGGGAAAGAAAGTATGTAGATTTTTTCTTATCCTCTCCCTCCCTGGGTAGAAAGAGCAGAGAACGGCTGGAAAACCAATAAACCAATATATAGAGAACTAGAGCGAGCAACATAAATAGATAGATAGATGGATAGATAGATAGCTAGATGGTTAGATAAATAATAATATATATAAGCCTAGTTCACAAAAGACAAAGGTCGACTTCTGGAAATTTTAGGTCGACCTAAAGAAGCTTTAGGTTAACAGATTTTATAAAGGCATTTGTTAGTTGTTTAAGTTGACCTACAGAATAAATCGGTCGACCTCTTAAAGTTGTTTGTGAACTGGGCAATAGAGAACTAGATCGAACAATATAGATAGATAGATGGTTAGATAGATATAAATAGTATTATTCTTTTAGTCTATTGTATGTCGTCAAACTTGTAAGTAACCATTTACGCGGTGTTTTGCAATAAAGTTCCTAGCGACCTTGGATCTAAAGGGATAATACACAAAATTACCCCAACTGAAGATTAAAATTAGTGGTTGAAACGTTTGAACACTTAACTTAAAAAACAAGAAATCAAAATTAACGAAGTCTTCAAAGTTGTTTAGCTAACGAATAAGAAAACGGCATTATAAAAATTGGGGGACTAGTTTAATAAACATCTCATTGTTCCCTCTCTCTCTCTCTCTCTCTCTGCTAGCGACCCACTTCCTTATTTTTAAAATAAATTGAAAATATAAAGGGGGATAGTTTTTTTTCTAAATACCTAATCGGCCCTGCAAGGGGATCTTACCTGCAGCGTCCTGTACCCAGTATAACCTAACCTAACCTGAACTAAAACACAAGGAAATAGGGGGAGGGGGGGGGGAGTGTAAGATAATTAGATAAACTGGACTGAGTATTTATTTTTCTAATTAGTTGTATTATTAATAGCTTGACATATGGAGAAATATATTAAATAGGTAGGGGCATAGATGTATAAAGAAAGAGAGATAGTTACATAGAAGAAATAATGCAGAGACATATAAAAAAGATAAAAGATTAATAAGTCCTTCATATTCATAGTAGATAGATAAAAAATAAAAAGATATTTAGATATCTGGATAGCTCTGCTGGATAGATTAAGATATCTATAAATAAATGTTCGGCAGTCACAGTCACCATCAGCCGCTCGGCTTAGAGTAGCCTCAAAATACACTGCGAGGCTTCTTCAGCCACTCAAAAAGCCTTAGCCTCTGTCACAGCCGCGTGGCACAGACAATGGAAGTCTTAACAACAAATTTCAAATTTAGCAACCCGAAGCTCGAAGCCTCACCTCACTTTTCTCAGAAACCCGAAGCCTTATTCAGCCACTTTTTAGCATCTTTATCTGCTAAAATATTATATAAAACAGCTTAGACAAATCTTAATTGGTTACATCAAATAAAAAATCAGCCGCGGCCACCATCAGCCAACTCTTAATCCCAGCCACTCACAGCTATTAAATGGTAATATTAGCCGCCTCCCTTAGCCGCAGCTTACCATATTCACCTTAAGTAGCCGCATCCGCAGCTGTACATTAAAGACGCGGCTGCTGATCCCATTGAATAGATAGCGGTTGGTAGAGTTATTAGAGAGCTAGATATATACTGAGTAGATAGATAGAAGGATAAAGTTTACTTTTGTAATTATTAATGATAATGTCTAATACAAACATCTAACCAAAATAATATTTGCCAGCTACAAACTGTTCCTTTATTATGACAAATATATTGAAATAGCTGTTCTAACATTACATAAAAGTAACAGGATATTTTTGTGTATGTCTGTGTGTGTTTGTTTAGCGAACTGTGGAACCGATATAGTTTTCCTCTCCTTTAAAATGAAGCTTAGCATAGGTCCAGGAAAGGTTTATAACTATTTGGGGGGAAGGGTACCACCACCCTTCCAAGAGAAATCACCACTTGATAAAAATATTCCACAAGATTTAACCTAAAGTAGAAAGAGGTCTCTCTTGATGAAGCTTAAAATCTCAGAAACAGCTGGACTAATTATCAGAGAAATTAACTACTCGTCCTTGTTGCTTTTCTTAATAAAAAAACGATATATAAATAATTTGTAAGTTTATTTTTAAAAATTCTTTAATAATAATTTAGAAGGTTCTATAAGCTTGATTTTGATAAAGGATTCCCTGGACAATCAGGTACAATTTAAAAGCATAGAATCTCTACAACGTAATGGATGGTCTGCAAGTGAAAGAGGGGACAATGGGCTGTTAATTACACTAGTCCTCACAGTTTTATAATAACGTTTTCTTATTAGTTGGCTTAACAATTTAGTGAATTTTTATTGGTTGATTCATTAATTTGATTGTTCAAACATCTCAACCACTTAAATCTAAAGAATGGGTAATTTTGTGTATCATTTTTGATAATGTACATCAATTTATTGACCATTGTCTTAACCCTTTAGATCCATGATGCTCTGTTCTTTAATGAATTTTATGTATAGTTTGTGGAACGTGTAAACACCTTATTAAATGTCCCTCTGGTGTCTCAATGTGTTATCTTTGATTGTTTTGATGGCTAGTTGACAGATTTTAAGGGTGGATATTCACCTCCGCATATGTGTCATATTACCAAATCATATGAATAATACAAATTGCCCTATCACATTTCTTCACTATTAACACTAAACACTTTATCTTTTACTAGCGGCTTCGCCCCTAGAGGCCTCTAGGGGTACTTGAGGAGGGGAGAGTGGATTTTGATAACCAAATTTCTTATTTTAGATTTTTTTGGGGGGGTGAGCCCCCCCTAATTTTTAATTTTAGTTAAAAAAATAAAAATAAAATTTTTTTTGGGGGGTGGGATTTTTTATTTTTTGGGGGGGTTAGGGGTGTCCCACCCCTAAGAAAATAGTTATAAACCTTCCCGGGACCTATGAGAAGCTACTCTGTTAAGGAGAACCCGAACGGTTCAACAGTTAGCGAGATCCTTCGGTACAAACAAACACACAAACACACAGACACACAGACATCCTGTTACTTTAGTATAAGGATTTTTAAATTTAAGATGGGCAGATTTGATGATGTGCAGAAATGAAATTACACTGAATTCAGCGAATTTGAGAACATGTTTAGAAAGTTTTGTCCCCTCTTGTTTTCCTTTGTAAATAAAAACAAAAATTTAAAGTAAATGGTCAACTTCTCTCACCCCTATTTCCCTAAGCGTCCCTAGAGGCCTCTAGGGGCGTATTCGATAGTATGAAATAGGTATCTAAATTTTCTTGTGAAAAAATAAAGTAGAGAGTAAGATAAAGGATAAAAAGATAGATAGATAAAATATAAAAGTAGATAAATTATAGAATAACATGAAGAATAAATTGCATAAGAAAAATTAAGAGAGTTAGAGAGAGATAGATAGATAGAGAAAAAGTGAGAAGAAAGAGAGAAAAGAGAGAGAAGGAGAGAGACAAGAAAGAGAAGGAGAGAGAAAAGAGAGAGAAAAAGAGAGTAGAGAAAGATAGATAGAGAGAGAGAGTGATAGCTAGAGAGTGGAATGAAAAATGTAGAGATGAGAAATATTGAAAATCTATTAACCTGGATTCATACAAATTTCTTAGATGTGAGGGGATACACACACATCTTCATATTAAAGTAACAGGATGTATGCCTGTGTGGTACTAACTGATGCACCTTCTAAAAGGTTCTGGGAAGGTTTATAACTATTTTGGGAGAGGGTAACAGTAACCAACCAAGAGAAATCACCCATAGCAAAATGTCCCCCCAAATTTTTTTGGGGAAACTTTTATTATTTCAGAAATTGAAAACGCCGACTTCCCTTTTTCCCCACTAGAGGCCTCTAGGGGAGTATCCACTAGTTAGCAATCTAGAAAGCTAGCTATCTAGTAATTAGGGATAGATAGATATCCAGATAGCCAAAGCTGGCTATCTAGTAGCTATGGATAGCTAGATACCAAGATAGCCAATAGCAAGGGCTTCCCCAAGTCCAATTTTTGTTACTAGTAATCTATAAGAGCTCTTGCTATGACCGATATCTGATATTTGGGTTATTTACCAGAGTTCATGCATTGCAATAAATTTTCTACTCCTTTTAAAATAGCAAAATTAATGAAATGATATAAGATTATTAAGTTATAAGTAGTATTTTAAATTATTGACTTCTTCTTCTTTACATAAAAAATAAAAAAGTGGTTATTGTTGATGTAAAAGCCATGTTAACATCGACATAAGACCGACATTTAGAATATTTACTATGCCTGTTTAATGACAAAGGCATTCCCCATTTGATGTAGCAATACCAGCAGTTGCAGATACCCTTTCTAATGTCAATAATACGGCGCAGTTTGATAAAGAATCAAATCAAACACCTCTCAGACAGCAAGTAAAAATACTAGAAGTTAAATTGATTTAGAATATAGAATTTTGTCGTCAATTT
This sequence comes from Acartia tonsa, assembly GCF_053477335.1. Lineage (NCBI taxonomy): Eukaryota > Metazoa > Arthropoda > Copepoda > Calanoida > Acartiidae > Acartia > Acartia tonsa. The sequence continues at coordinate 28,909,199 of NC_137273.1, forward strand.
AGGTTGCTAATATAATCTTCAGATATTGGTCAATACGTTCCTCCATGGTCATGGGAGGGGATGGGGTTAGGGCATAAAGAAGGGATGGGGATTATTATTATTTTAGCCAGCTGGGAGAAACATTTTATCAGGGTATGGAAAAAACTCTCACAACATCCACTTATTTTATATCCATAATTAGTTACATAGTATAAACATATCGATATAATATAGTATAGAATTATAGTTTTATTTCTTTCGTCGATATACGGTGTCTAAGCACTGGCATAGACATATAATCGACGATTTTAATCCGCTTGAATAATGTCAGTTTTTGTTGAATTTAATAGGGTGGGAGGGGACATTGGGCTTGATAATTTTGAGGTCTTTTAAAATATTTTGATTTGTTTGTTCATTGAGATGAGTGTCAATACGTTTCAACTACAAATTGTAATTTTTTTATACCATCATTGGGGAAATACATCACTTTATTAGCCCTTGTCTTAAATCTTTAGAATTTATGAAAAAGTAACATATCATTAAATAGTGTTATTTGGTATAGATTTGTGTAAAACATATAATGTTAACATTTAGGGCTTAAAAGCAAATAACAATTCTTTTCATGTGTGTTAAAGTTACTATTTATAAAGTATTGATAAAAGCATAAATAACAGAATTATATCAAAACTATTTTAAACTTTCTAAGAATAAACGTCCCTGTTAGTTGAAGTTATGTCGGATATGCAATACAATTTATCGACAGGCATTATCGTTTTAAACAGGAACGATTCTGTGTTCAATAGTGTCGGAGCTAAATTAAATTCAGAGCTGGATCTTTAAATCATTTTAGTGGTGAGCCAGATCGGGGTGAGCCAACTTTCCACCAATGAGAGCACAGCATTTTATGAAATGTCGCACTGTGATTGGCGGAAATTCGACGCTCCCCAATCTATCTCACCACTAAAATGGTTTAAAGATCCAGCTCAGTACAATTATATTATTGTAGTATAGTTTTAGGGATGATCACCCCCCTCCCCCCACAAAAATTATTTTGGAAATAGATTACATTTTATCCCTCAAATCCTTTATAAATGTTTCAAAGCCCTTGGTTTTTTGGTATTTTTTTCCATTTTTCTGAACTATATTGTAAGTTTTATCGATAATTATCCCCCCCCCCCCACCCCACCCCAATAAAAGAAGATGGCAATTAAATTTTCAGGAAAGCTTGGTCTGTGATTCAAGAAATTTTTTATTTACGTTACCAAAAGACAGACCAACAAACAAACATATTTGTAGAGTAGCCTCTCAATAATGCAAGCTGACATTGAAAATTGATAGATAGACATCATATGGATAGATAGATAGATAGATAATGGATAGAATGATAGATATCAGATTTTAAAACCGATAACATTTTATAGAACATTGGAAAAATTATCCACTATGTTTGGTCTGAGGGTAATGTGCAGTTTTTTTTTCATACAGAATATTGTACTTTGTAAATTGGAGTAATAACATATTTTAACACTAGAAGCTACCAGGGATCTAAAGGGATAAGACAATGGTCGATAAATTAATGTACATCCCCAAGGATTATTCACAAAATTAACCCTTCTGTAATTAGAAATAGTGGTTGAAACGTTTGGACAGTTAACTTCATGAACCAAAGTTGTTACTCCAATGTATAAGAAAATGTTATTATACAGCTTATGGGACTAGTGTAAAAAACAGTTCATTGTCCCCTCCATCCCTGAGAAGCTACGCCCCCTAGAAGCCTATAGGGGCATATAATTTGAGGGAGGAAAAGTCGACCATCCCCCATTACAATTTCTAAAAAATAAAAATAAATTTACAATTAACCCCTCCCGCTGAAATCAAAGTGTACTTTTGTTAAGTCTTCATTAGTTGGTACGTTTTAACTAGCAGTGTTTAAACATTTTAACCAATAATTTAGATCCCTTGTTGTCGAACTTTTTTGATGGGATTTTTGTGGCTGTAATGAGCACATAACTATTATCCAAACAAGGATGGCGACATCCATAAGTGATGCAGCATAAAAAATCGTGGAATCGACGAACGGAAACTGAGTTATAGAACAGATGTTTAGTTATTATAACAAAGAGAACAAAGAGAGAGAATATGCGAAAACTCAAAGAAAATCACGAAACCTTTTAAAAAATAAGTTTTACGTCGTTTGAAGCATGACCGACAAACAGAAGGACAAAACAATGCATAGATAAGATGCAAATATGTCATAGGAATCTTTACTGGCTATCTAGCGTGACGAAATGACTGACATACGGACGGAACAAGTGAATTATAAAGTAGCTTCGCTACTAAAAACATACTCTTTGCTATTTTAACAAAACCAAATTACTTGTATAGGAAAAATCAAGGTAAAAAGTGGCAAAAGTAAATAAACCAATTTATTTGTCTGTAAACGCAGGGAGGGATGGGACATTGAGCTGTTTATTACACTAGTTCCCAAAGTTTATAATAACGTTTTCTTATTCGTTAGCTTAATAACTTTGGAGACTTTTAATGAATTTTTAATGGTTAGTTCATTAAGTTGAGTGGCCTAACGTTTCAACTATTAATTATAATCTAGAGAAGGGTTAATTTTGTGTATTATCAATATATGGGGATGTACATCAATTTATTGACCATTGTCTTATCCCTGCTGTAAACGTATTTAGAACAAAGTAAATTTTGTCCATAAGCAACAACGAGACTAAGCTTTTCTCGTAACCATTCGAATCCAGTGGATAGGTACCGGTTCTCATCCATACGGGAAAAAACTATGTCTAGCATCGTATCATATCCAGCTTTATACGAATATAAAAATGAACAATCATAAGATTAAAACCAGTTTTTTTTAGCCGGTGCCTTCGGCTCCTCTGGGCTAAAAGACTGGTTTTAATCTTATAACTGTACATTCTATATCCGCGGAAAGCTGTTTATAATACGATGCTAGAAATAACTAATATTAAAGAACAACAATCAACTGTAATATAGTAAATGTTATTATTTTGTCAAACTTAATGTAAGCTAGTAGAATATCGTTTTGATGATAATATGTCAGCCTTGAACCCTTTTACTTACTGCTTTTTAGTCGACAAATAAAATTATGTCATTTCAACTAGGGAGGATGGGGACATTGGGCTCTTAATTTCAATAGTACCCAAAGATTTATAACAGCATTTTCTTATTTGTTGGCTCAAAAACTTTGAGTACTTTTATTGAACTTTGATTAGTTGATTCTATTTTAACAGTATCCAAACTTTTCAACCACTACTTTTAATCTATAGAAGGGGATATTAGTTTATCACCAATAGATACGTATATCTATTTCCCGTATTCATTCCAATCCGGTGGATAAGAACCGGTTCTCATCCATACGAAAAAACTATGTCTAGCATCGTATTATATCCAGTTTTCTACGAATATAAAAATGTACAATCATAAGATTAAAACCAGTTTTTTTAGCCCTTGCCTTCGGCACCTCGGGGCTAAAATACTGGTTTTAATCTTATAATTGTATATTCTATATCCGCGGAAAGCTGTTTATAATACGATGCGAGAAATATCAATTATCGTTTATTGTCTTATCCATAAAGATTTCTGTATTTGACAAGCATACACCAATACTATATCTATACAGAAGCTGCAATATTAAGTAGATAAAAAGCATTTATTTGTCTTAAAACGTATGTAAAGGTTCTGTGGTAAAAAGCATTCGTTTGGGGTTAATCTACTACAATAGTTCAACGAGGAAAGAGAAAAAAAAATCCATAATAGTTATTTCTTTCATCGTATTATAAACCGCTGTCCGGGGATATACATAGAATGTACAATTATTAGATTAAAACCAGTTTTTTAGCCCCGAGGTGCCGAAGGCACGGGCTAAAAAAACTGGTGTTTATCTTATGATTGTACATTTTTATATTCGTAGAAAACTGGAAATAATACGATGCTAGACATAGTTTTTTCGTATGGATGAGAACCGGTTCTTATCCACCGGATTGGAATGAATACGAGAAAAATATTTATAAATATTTCTTATAATGACTCACAGAGATCTAAAGGGACAAGACAATGGACGGTGAATTGATATACATCCCTATTGATTATAAACAAAATTAACCCGTCTGTGGATTAGATTATTAGCTGAAAGGTTTGGACATTAATAGTTTTTTTAACAACCAATGACAATTCTGCAAACGTACCCAAATATTTAAGCCAACGAATAAGAAAACGTGTATACAAAAAGTTTGGATACCACTGTAATTTATAGTCTAATGTCGTCTTTCTCCTTGGTGGTGATAAATTAACGTATAGAGTGGCTTTGCTTATAAAATCCTTTATTTTTTCCATAACTAAGCATAACATAACACATTAATTAATGCTTTTTGTTCTGTAATTTATTTTTGACAACATATTTCTCTGTCTTGGGTTAAGCACCGCAAAAACTTTTCTAAATTAGATTTCAGTAAATGGTTGCTCCTTTTAATTTAGTATTTATCTAGTTAGATAGATAGATAGATAGATAGATAGATAGATAGATAGATAGATAGATAGATAGATAGATAGATAGATAGATAGATAGATAGATAGATAGATAGATAGATAGATAGATAGATAGATAGATAGATAGATAGATAGATAGATAGATAGATAGATAGGTACATAGATAGTTAGATAGATAGTTAGATACATAGGTAGATAGATAGATAGATAGATAGATAGATAGATAGATAGATAGATAGATAGATAGATAGATAGATAGATAGATAGATAGATAGATAGATAGATAGATAGATAGATAGATAGATAGATTGATGGTTAGATAGATAGATAGATAGATATATACATAGATAGATAGATATATACAGAAATAGATACAGAAATAGTTAGATAGATAGATAGATGGATATATAAATAGTTAGATAGATAGAAAGATAGATAGTTAGATAATCGACAAACCCCAAACTGTCCCAGTTTTGAGCAAGACGATTCCAGTTACGTCATATACGTTTCGGGAAAGAAAAATGGAAGAGGGGGAAGAAAATCTCTTCAAATGAGATGGGAGAAAAGGTAAGAGATTTTCTTCCCCCCTTCCCTTTTTATATGACGTCACAGGAATCGTCTTGCTCAAAACTGGGACAGTTTGGGGTTCGTCAGTTAGATAGCTAGTTAGATAAATAGATTGATAGATAGATAGATATATAAAAACTGAATTATTTGTTATTTAATCTCCCTGGGTTAAGTTGCACAAAAACTGGACCTAAATTAGATTTAAGTAAATGCTTATTTGGGTTATCTTTGAAAACAACAAAAACAAAAATTACCAATTAAAGTAGTAAATAGATAGTCTGTAGCTTGTAGCAGTAACAGAAGATTTTCTATAATAATAGCTAAAATAACTAGGCGCTTATTTGTAATTTTGTCTAGCTGCATTACAAGAACATACAATATGGTTTCAGAAAAACACTTAATTGAAAACATACAAATTTAACTATAGAATAAGTGGATAAGTGGATAGATAGATAGACGATCTTCAAACATAGATAGATAGAATATTAAAGGTTAACCCACAAACATGAAATGAAATTTACATATTATTATTAATATATTAAAAGTTGTTTCGAGCTGTTTTCAGACAAGTCTATAGATGATAGCTACTGGTCTCATAATAAGTACTAACGTAGTGCTTATTTTGTAGCTAAAGATCTTGAAAACTGCTGGTCCGAATTGATTGTACTTTTCTGGGAAGCTTAATTAATGTATTTGGGTCTTAATTAATGTACATAGGCTCTGTTTCTGACCTAATTAGCTCTCCGCTAGTAGCTAAGGTCGAAGTAACTAGTATTATACAAAGAGGGTTACAAAATGGTTCAAAATATAAAAACAGGATAATGTTACTTTTTTTGCTATATGTAAATTTTTCAATAAAGTACACTACGTAATATGATTAGAGAAAATTGATATACCGTATGTTGTTACTCTAGAATAACACTGGTGGCTTCGCTCTTAGCCTTAAAATAGATTAAACCACCAAAAGACTTACATGAACAAAAGAAAAAGTTTAAAACCATCACAGGACCTATGTAGAGCTTTCATAAAATGGAGAACTCAATCAGTTTAGTGGATATTAAGACCTCAAAAAAAAATCATTTTAAAAACCTAACTGCTTTACAATCTACCTTGTAACTATAGTTATATGTTAATATTATTACAGTTTTTCGTTAGGTTTATAAAATCTAGCCATAGCGATTCTCATTACTATAAAAATTCTTTCTTCCATTTTAGATAATATGATTTTTTCCTTTTTGAATTCATTCCTATTAAAACTGATGTGTTTTGCGTGCTGGGTTTTGCAAAACGCGAAGCGCAACTGAAAATATTGACACATCCTTAAACCAAAAGCGTGTGGGGGGGGGGGTGATCTTAAATGGGGTATAATACAGAAAACATGAGGGGTGTATTTTAATTGTCAGGGGGATGAATACACTCCCCCCCCCCTTCTGAACGCCTACGAAATTATACAACTTTAAAACAGACTAACATCGAATTTTTTTTCAGTTGCTTTAACAATGTAACTACTATCACTCTTTAATGAATAACGTTCATTAGTCCGACTTTAGGAGAGTTGCGCGCTTTTACTAATGATATCATACTTGTATATTTTATCAAGGTTTAAGGTCAGAAAATAAAAATGTTAATTGAAATATATAACAAAAACATTTACATTTACTAAACATGATATTTATAACCTTTTACATAGTATTCCTATCAAAACAACTAAAATAGAGAGAGAGGGGATCATGTGTTGTTTATTACACTCTTCCCCAAAATTTTATAATAACGTTTTCTTGTTCGTTGACTTAACAACTTTGGGGACTTTATCTGATTTATGATTGATTGAATTAATAATTCGAATATTCCAACGGTTCAACTATTAAATTTAATTTACAGAAGGAGTAATTTTGTGAGTCATCATTAGGGATGTACATCAATTTATCGGTCATATTAGATCCGTGGTTTTTATGTCTTGCGTATGACATTAATGGTTAGAATAGGAGGAATGCATTAGCTCAAGAACAGTTTCAGTTTATAATGCCATCATTAAAATCGCATTGTATGCAATAGCAAATTATGTATCATAAAAAAATATGACAATTTATGAAAGCGAAGCTTTTCTCCAATCATGACCAGTCCGTCCGTTTGTAACGGATAGCTATAACATGTTATAATTGTCCTTTAGATTTTAAACTCGCTATTATGGATGTTGACATTCTTGTTATTACATAACCTAAAGTCAACATGTTGTTAAAATTTAGAATTGGACGTAATAATAATACATGTTTTTTTTCTGTTAGATTAACCGAACATAAAATTGAATTATTTTCAATTACCGATGACATTATAATAATTGGATTTCAAACATTTTTCATTATTTTCTTCAAAAAATAAGAATTTGGATTTACGTAATATGCATTGTGACATTTTCAATATAATTATAACAAGATAAGTTATGTTCATTATTAGAGTAGCGTTAATTGATGTTTTATTGATGTTAGGTTATATTTAGTACTTTTTAGCCCCAGAGATTTAAAAATATCATACAATATACAGCATTTGCTAAAGAAAGAGAGAGAGAGAGAGAGAAAGAGAGAGAGAGAGAGAGAGAGAGAGAGAGAGAGAGAGAGAGAGAGAGAGAGAGAGAGGGAGAGAAAGAGAGAAAAAGAGAGAGAGAGAGAGAGAGAGAGAGAGATAGAGAGAGAGAGAGAGAGAGAGTGAGAGTGAGAGAGAGAGAGAGAGAGAGAGCGCGAGAGCAAGAGAGAGAGAGAGAGAGAGAGAGAGAGAGAGAGATATTTTAATAAAGAAAATATTACTTTTTGGTTGAAAGACTTTTATGAAGAATAGTAAAGAGAAGCTGTGGTACTATATAGAAATATAGGGTACAACTTGTACCCTCCAATATATCAGCCTCTCATTGGCTTCCCAATGGTTCCTTTATTATAAGATTCAATGATAGAGGAATTAACTCACCTTGGCAGAAGCTGGTGGAGGCCATAGCTGAAGGAGGAGACAGGAATATCAACTTATTCCTAAATTTCTACCTTACCAGAAAAAGGTTGTCTTTACTTGCTGAAGTGCGAAGGTTCAAAAAGGATAAGAAAATTGAAAAATATGAGGTTAATGAAAATGGTCAAATCTCCATCAGAGTGAAAAGCAAATGGATGAAAATTACACATCATTACTCTAAAAAGACTGATATTCAACAAAGTGAGCTAATCTACACATATTCTAATTATAAACTTCAAACAACTGTAGAGGACTTATATTCCCATTCATGATTAGTAAAAGTTATAACGTTCTGATCATCTAGTTGTATTTACTCTATTATATGTTATGTTACATGTTACACGCACACTCAAATGACACACACACACACAATTCCCTTTTCTCTGCTTCTTCTTACGCGCACTATTACAATACATACACACACACACACACATACATACAACACATACATACATACATACATACATACATACATACACACACATACAATACATAAACGAACACACATACATAGAAACATATTCATGCCGCCTATGCACTTTTCACTCATATATTCTACTTATTATTTTTTTATTATTATTTTTTATTATTATTATTTTTTTGTCAATTTTTTTAAGCTTTTAAAATTAGTTATTTTTGTCGTAGCTATAGCTTTAAACAAAAAGTTTTTTTTTACATCATTTACTTTAACTCTTTTTTTTAAATGACCCAAAATAATGATAGAATCCTAAATTTAGAATTAAACAGTAACTTTTTCGCAATTCTAAATAATGAAACAATAATTGAAGATTTATTATTCAATCCATATGAAAATATTGATATAAAATGCCAATACTTTGATATTTGTAAAGTTATAAACCATTTAAAATCAAAGAAAGGTATAAAAATTATAGGTCTGAATATTCAAAGCCTTCAATCTAAATTTATTGATTTCCAGGAATTTATTGATGAATTCTTAAGGCAAGGTTGTTATCTTGACATTATATGCTTAGGGGAAATTTGGAATATAAAAAATGATGATTATGTTAAAATAAAGGGGTATGATTTTATATACTTAAATGTCGATCTGAATCTAATGGCGGAGGGGTTGGTATTTATATAAAAAAAGGTATTGTTTTCAAAGAAATAAAAGCTTTATCTAGATTTGAAGAAAAAATAATTGAAAGTTTAACCTTAGAGATTAGTATTGGGAAAAATGATAAAATATTTCTAACTAATGTCTATAGATCAAATTGTAAACATCCTAATCTAACAGAAAGTGAGCAATTAGACAGGTTTATCAACTTGTTCTCTGAATTACAAGCAGATCTAAATAGCCGCAGATACCCTTCTTATATTATTGGGGATTTAAATTTTGATTTATTGAAATTTGAACAACATGATAAAACTAGATCACTACTTGAAAACAGCTTTGCAAATGGTTTCTTAGAATTAATCTCATTGCCAACTAGGATCACTCATACAAGTGCTACTCTCATAGATCATATTTATACCAATGATAATAAAAATAAATTTGAGTCATTTATTATTTCAGCAGATATTTCTGATCATTTCCCTACTTGCACTATTATTCTTGACAAAGTTAAGGAGTCTGGTCCTGTTTTTATTCAAACTCAAAATTTTAGTGAGGAAAATATTTCCTCCTTTAAACAAGATATGTTAACCCATTAGTGCCGAACCGGACATTAAAACCCGGTTCCGAAAAATGGAAAAAAAAACGGTTTCCGGCTCCATAATTGCATCATTCTCAGTATGAATCCCTCCTCTACTACCCTGGCTTTCATTTCCCCCTGGAGCAGGCAGTTTAGCTTACTTCCGTTTTATGGTATAGCTCAACAAAATTTGAAAATCATGAAATTCAAAATACCCCTTCTAACTTTTTTGTTTTTATAGTAAAGTCGCGGATTTTTTTCGTGAAATCTAATGTTTATTGACAAGTACATCTATATGTGAATTCGTTTTATTCAAATTATTATTTTTCATATGATTTTTTTATCGTTTTTTTACGCCCTATTATGACCCGGTTCGGCTTGGCCATACATACCCGAAAATTTTAAAACCCGGCTCGGTTTCGGTTTTTATTACCCGGTTTTAACTTTTCAACCAATAAAAATAACAATTAATGTCATTAGTAAGGGTTTGAGCCACCATAATAACCCTAGTAATCTCAATAGGTGTCACCCAATAGTTTTATTCTCGTTTTCTGATATGTAACACCCAAATTTTATATGTTCTTTTTTTTGTAGTGTGTGTCTTTTAAAACTTCGAGCAACGGGTTTTTTTACCCGAAAACGGCGGCACCTATAGCCGAAACACTAAATTTGAAATAAATCGCTTCGTATTATACTTGTAGCTCTTTAGATTACATGAGGTTGTGTAGTTTTCAATTACGGATCGTATCAAAGTTCTAAAAAGTGTTCATCTCACTTTTGGCGTTCAAAAATTACATTTTTCGATTTTTGGTCAAAATAACCAGGTTTATACAGGTCAACCGGGTTTTAAAACTGGGGGAAAGCACCAAAAACGGGTGTTAATGCCTGGTTGGTATTTATGGCCAAGCCGAACCGGGTTTTTTTGCAACTTTCCTGTGCACGCCACTAGAGCAAAACAAAAAAATACGAATTCCGTTTTGACCATTATAAAGCTTCCCTGAAACTTACAGCTCGATCGGCCCATAAAAGTGGCGCTCGGCACTAATGGGTTAAACGCTGATTGGAGTTCAGTGTCTAGTAATTACAGTGCTCAAGATGCATATAATAAATTTTATAGTATTTTTAATGAGTCATACTCAAAACATTTCCCATTTAAAAAAGTTAAACTAAATAAAAATATTCATAAAGTTGAACCTTTTATGACAAATGCTTTGCTTAAGTCTAGAAAGACAAAATTCGAGCTATATGACACTAAACTTAGAGAACCAACTCAAGAAAACATTTCTAAATACAATGAATATAGAAAATGCTATAATAAAGCAATTAAAACAGGGAAAAAATTGTATTTTCAAAAATCTTTTGAAGAAAATAAAAATGATCTGAGAAAAACATGGTCAATTTTAAGGGAAGCAATAAGGAAGCACAGTGACAAAACTTCAGTCATAACTGAAATTTTTAGTGATGGTGTTTACTATAAGGAGGGGAAAGATATTTCTAACAAATTCAATGAATTTTTTACAACCATTGCAGATGATATTACATCTAAAATAAATCCATCAAATAGAGACTGCACTTATTATACCACTGAATCTAACTCCATTTTTTCATTCTCTCATATTCAGCCTAAAGATATAGTAACAATTGTAAATGGTCTAGAGTCTAAATCAAGCCAAGACATGCTAGGTGTTTCTAATAAACTTATGAAAAAAATCATTGAGAATATTGCTATTCCTCTCACTCACATTATAAATTTATCCTTACAGTCAGGCAACATTCCAAATGAGCTCAAAATAGCCAAAGTTTTGCCAATTTTTAAACTTAAAACAAAAGAATCTGATCTATTAAGTAACATGTCTAATTATAGACCAATAAGTCTTTTACCAATCTTCTCAAAAATCCTTGAAAAAATAGTTGCAAATAAACTTACTGCATATCTTGATGAAAATAACCTTATTTACAAACATCAATATGGCTTTCAGAAAAAAAAGTCAACCATACAGCCCATTTTTCATCTAATAAATGAAATTGTAAAGAATAGTAATGATAAAAAGTATACAGTTGGAGTCTTTTGTGATTTACAAAAAGCTTTTGATTGCTGTTCTCATAGAATCTTGCTTGACAAACTTTCTAAGCTTGGAATCAATGGTACAGAATTGACATGGTTTAAAAATTACTTAGCAAATAGACAACAATTTGTCCACATCAACAATGAAAAGTCTGATATGAAATTTATTAACAAAGGTGTACCTCAAGGATCTATTTTAGGACCCTTACTATTTTTAATTTATATCAATGACTTAGCTAAATGTACTACTCTATTTACATTACTTTTTGCTGATGATACCAGTTTCTTAATTTCAGGTAAAAACCTTCATGACATTATTAATATTCTTAATATTGAATTAAGAAAAATAACTTATTGGTTTAGAACTAATGAGTTAAGCCTACATCCATTGAAAACTAAATTTATGATATTTACAAAAGATGAATCAACAATTGACTTTGATAGCATTAGTATTAATCTTGATCACAATAATGATAACCAAAATGATCCAAATTTGATACACAAACTTTCATATGTCAACTCAAGGAGTGAAACACCTGCAATTAAATTTCTAGGTGTTTATCTTGATCCTAAATTAAACTTTAAATATCATATTGATATGATAAATAAAAAGATTTCACGCTCATTATTCGCTATAAATGCTGCAAAACATGTTATTGGTGGAAAAGCATTGCAAACACTATACAATTCACTTGTCCATAGTTATCTTACATATTGTGCTCCAATTTGGGGAAGTGCAACAGCATCAACGCTTGATAAACTTGTAAAACAGCAAAAAAAAGCACTGAGAATAATTACAAACTCAAAATATAATGCACATACTACAATTTTATATAAAAATTTAGAAATTCTTCCTGTAACTCAACAAATTGTCTATTCTAAATTACAATTTATGTTTGATTACGTTCATCATAGGCTTCCATGTTCTTTTGATAACTTATGGATAAGAAATAGCACAAGAACAACAAGAGTTCTTAGAAATAATCAACAGTACAATGTTCCATTTGTTAGACTTGAGACATTTAAAAAATTTCCTTACTCTGATCTACCAAAGCTATGGAATGAAATCATTATTCCTAATACTAATCCTAATCCTGAAAATGAAAATAATAATGATGAGGTTATATATACTTTTAGCACAGTTATGTCAAGAAAACAATTTTGTATGAAACTTAAAGATTTTTTGTTGGAAAAACTTAATTTTATTTGTAATAGAGAAAACTGTACTGAGTGCATAAACAGATCTTAAAAAATGATTTCATAAAATACCTAGTGATTTTTTTTTTTATTAAGGGGGGGGGGTTGTCCTTTGGCGGGGAGGGTAGGGCAGGGTTGAATATAGGGCAAAGATCAAAGTGGCATTCTATAAAAAGATATTATTTTGAAATGAGAAACATCTATTATTTTTTTTTAAAATAACATAATGACAATTACTAGAATTATTGCTTTTTTATCCTTTTCATGTTTTTTTTTTCTTTCTCCTTTCTTTTTTAAATAAAAACTTTACTTATTAATCTTCAATGATATTTTAAAATTTAAAATATGGTATTAAAATTATATACAACAATGATCTATCTTAATATTTTTCCTTTTTTATTCTCTTTGCTTTTATACTTGATTTATTTTGTTTTGTTTTTCTCTAAGTTTCTTTATCTATTTTTTTTCATCTTTCTTAATATTTACTGATTTCTCTTACATAATATAAATGTTTATTTGTGTTTTTTTTCTCTTTTTTTTACCATCCTTACAACTCAATTTAACTAAATTAAAGTTTCAATTTTCCCTTTCACATTTAATATGTTTCATATTCTTTTTATTTCTTTTCGTATTTCCTAAAAAGGGGCTTCAGGAATCAAATACACTATCCCCATTTTGGTCAAGATAGTACTCCTGTAGCTCCTGGTGCATATCCTGAAAATTTTCCTTCTTTTCCACCAATTTATACTACGTTAATAATTAAACTCTTAGTCAATATTATTTTATTTTTTTTGTATGAGATTAAACATCATAATGTAAACTCTAAATTGTCGATAGATAGCAGCAATTTAGAGTATTGTATGTGCTATCTCCTAAGCTGGGGGGTACCTGGCAGCACCAAATAAACATTATTATTATTATTATTATTATTACTTATAATTGATTTTGAAGCATTTTTACCCTTTTATAAAAATAACATTTCTATTCTCCGTTTTGACATTTGAATATAATTTTCCTAAATATTCTAATAAATAGAAATTTTTAAGTCATTGAACTATGAATAGAACTTTGTGTGTGTATGTGTGTGTGTGTGTGTACTAGCCTATAATGCAGGTTCTTATGGACGAAAATTGAAGTAAATAAACAAACGGACTGACGGACCTTAGCAAACTAAAGGCTAACTAAAACAACAACAAGGCACGGGCTAAAAAAACTGGTTTTAATCTTAAGATTGTACATTTTTATATTCGTAGAAAGCTAGATATTATACGATGCTAGACATAGTTTTTTCGTATGGATGAGAACCGGTTTCTATCCACCGGATTAGAATGAATACGAGAAATAAAATTATGAAGTTGTTTATATATTTAGGATACATTGTATTTGTCGTTACCTCAAAACTTTTCGACAATAAATTACATTTAAATAACGGGTAGTTTAGTTTATCATCATTATGGAGTACATTAATCTGTTGTCAATTGTTTTTTAAAGATCCTTGGCATTTATGCAGAGTTGTCGTAATGCAATAAAATATCGAAATATTATAATAGTCTTTTGACAGTGGCGTCGTAGTTACGGTGGTGAGAGTTCGAGTTCAAGTCCTCATGTGGCAACTCGCATTTCTCAGTCGCAATTCATGCACGCAACTTCCCCTTGGTTGTGTAAGAACGTCATTGTTGTGGAGAGCGTCATTCATTACAGTGACTTAATTTGGGACACCTGCCATATTCGGCGAGGGTGAGGTAATAAAGAGTAGGTCCCTTGAGACCTACTCTTTATACTCTTATACTTGGACTTGATCGTGGACCTTGAGCTGGCCCTGGTGCTAGCGTCTAGTGTCTCGTCCTACTCCATGATTAATTAGGTCCAAACACTAAGAAACTATGGCTATACACACACACACACACACACACACACACACACACACACACACACACACACACAGGGGAGTGAAAAACAGGTAAGGCAGACCTTCCCAGTTTTAAGGATGTGTTGACACCTACCTACACCCCCATGTTTATGATTACATTTTAAACACAAAATATACATAACTGATGATACAGATAAATGAATAGATGGATAGATAGATGGATAGATAGATGGATAGATAGATGGATAGATAGATAGATGGATAGATAAATGGATAGATAGATAGAAAGGTAGATAGAAAGATAAATAGATAGATAGATAGTTATATATATGGATATATAGATGGATAGATAGATGGATAAAGAGATGGATAGATAGATAGATAGATAGATAGATAGATAGATAGATGGATAGATAGATGGATAGATAGATGGATAGATAGATGGATAGATAGATAGATAGATATATAGATAGATAGATGGATAAATAGATGGATAGATAGATGGATAGATAGATGGATAGATAGATGGATAGATAGATGGATAGATAGATGGATAGATAGATGGATAGTTAGATGGATAGATAGATGGATATACATATGGATAGATAGATGGATAGATAGATGGATAGATAGATGGATAGATAGATGGATAGATAGATGGATAGATAGATGGATAAATAGATGGATAGATAGATGGATAGATAGGTAGATAGATACATAGGTAGATGATAGATAGAAAGATAAATATAGAAAATATATAATTTATGCTCCTAATCTGCATGAATATTTAATCCAGCAAGTACTCACAATACCATGGTTACCAAAATTTTAAAATCCAACCCTTTAATTGCACGTTTCTTGTCTCGAAGTTCACTCTTTCGTTCCTTAGTTTAATGTATTAAGAAAAGAGAATTTTAACGTCTTTGGTTATAACAATCGACCCTTCGACATCAATTTATTAGCAATTGGTCCCACCCTACATATATAAATATAAGTCAAATATAATCTCAACAAAACATTTCATTCATAATTAAAAAGAAAATAGTTTTCTGTAATTGTTATCAATAAGGAAAATATCATGGCATATCACGAACCTAGTGTCTGACTCTGATTATGACGTAAAAAAATAGCCAATGAGAGGCCACTATAAATTTTACTATTGGTCAATTACAGTGTATACTGGCCTCTCATTGGCTATTTTCTTATGTCATAATCAGAGTCAGGTTACTAGGTTCCATATGAATTTCGGCCACCATGTTTCTAATGTCCAGATTTTAATTACATTAAATTTCAAGGGATTTAGGATTAATTGCAGGGAGGCAGGGCAAGACAATGAAATGTAAACTAATCCACCTTTACAATGATTTTATTTGATGAGTTGTTTTTTAACAAGTTAATACTTGAGAAAAGAAAGGACTGAAGAATATTTTACTTGCCATTGTTCACTCCCTCCATGGATTAATTGTAAGTACGGTACAGAGATTATTGTACATAGATGGTGAATTAGGTATCTTAATTTTAACTGAAAATTACTATCTATAATACAAAGTAAAACGATGTCCGTCTGTCCGTCCGTCCGTCTGCCTGTCCCTTAAGATCTCGGTAACCACTGAACCGATCGGATTCTACTCTTTAGGGAATATACCTACTGGTTCTGTGGTGGTTTTAGGCTATTTTCTTGGAGCGTGGGACACCCACAACCCTTATTAATTTTATTATTTACCTCTTGGGGCAAAGCCCTTAGAGGCTAGGGGCGAAGCCGCTAGTAATTATATAAAGTATTACAACAAAATAAAAAAATTTCGTATCAAAGCTACTATAGAAACCTATGTAACTTACTTTCTTTCTATTCTCATATCTTTGATTAATCTTTTTGTTTGAAAATAGCCCCAATGATTAAACGTCACCTTTTTTGTTCTTACAAATCTTCACTTAGAATTCTTTAATTTTCTATGGTATCAGACAAGAAGGGGTAATTTGTATATATATATGTACAATTTAATTAAAATTTTAAATCAAAATTAAGTTTACTTGTTTCATAACACAAAAACGTTTTAGTAGCGAATCTACTCTATAATTCACTTTGTCTATCCGTCAGTCAGTCCATAACGCTATGGGGGAAACGTGATTTTCTCAGCTCCTATTCACGATAGACAGCTGAAATTTTTTTTATTGAACAATTTGTCGATAGAAAAATAGTATTTAACCCCAATTTTTCAGATTTTCGAATATACAAAATACTTTTTGGGAGACAGTATATTTGATGAAGAGTTAAAAATTTACCAGGCGTAAAATTTTTCACGGATTTGAAAATTGGATTCTGTTTTTAAATATAAAAAAATACATTAAAGAATAAGTCTTTTTTTCATTCAAGTATTCTTAAAGCAATAAATAATCAGCCAAGCACCAATACTAACATAAACTTTAAGTTTTAGACTTATTTTAAGCCGTTATAAAGGCTGCAAGTAACAAATTTTTAAAGAAATACACAGAGAACAGTACACATTTGTGTCAGTTGGCAATTTATCCAATTTAGGATTTAGGCTATTATTGACCAATTAACTTCTAAAAAACATAAAAAAAAATTTTAAGTTCATAATCATATGATTTTATCAAATAATTCCAGTCATTTTATAGAGCTAAAGTAACAAACGAAAAAACAGACAGACAAACACATCTCTAACTACTTGAGCAAGCTATAAAGTAATTGTATTTTTATTGTTATAAATTGTTTTGATAACTAAAGTGAACTTTTAAATTGTTCAACCATAAGGGTTTTTATACAGGGATCAAGGGATTTTTAATTCAATAAAGAAATTTTAATCAATTTAAAAGTAACAGCATGTCTCTCTAGATGTGTGTCTGTGTGTACCAAAGGACCTGTCTAACTACTGAACTGATATGTTTCTTCTTTACAATGAAGCTTCTCATAGGTCCAGTGACGGTTTATAACTATATCATCAAACTTCAAAGAAGAAAATCCCCTTGAAGAAAATTACCCTCCTGCAAATTTAGTTACTTCTGTCTTATTTAAAACTAGCGGCTTCGCCCCTAGCCTCTAGAGGCTTTGCCCCAAGAGGTTTAATCAAACTAATTTTTTGTGTTTTAGATTTGAAAGAAAATTAAAAAAAAAAATTTTTTTGGGGCGGGGGAATTTTCATTTTTGTGGTGGTTAGGGGTGTCCCACCCCCCAAGAAAATAGTTATAAACCTCCACGGGACCTATGAGAAGCTACCCTGTAAACGAGAACCCAATCGGTTCAGCGGTTAGCGAGATCCTTCGCTACAAACAGACAAACAGACAGACAGACAGACATCGTTCTACTTTGTATTATAGATTAAAAATGGGGGATGTGATTCGAGAATCCCCCCCATCCTCTTTTAATGAATGATATTCGAAAATAAGGGCAATCAATTAAAGTAAAGATTATAACTGGATAAAATAAAAAAAGAGATATATATATGATAAATATAAAGAAAATCACGAAACCTTTTAAATTTATATTTTTTTGTAGTATGACCGACAGACTGACGGACAAAGTAAATTACAAGCTGTATACTTATTAATATGGCTTTAGCTGTCTATCTTAAATAGCAATTGAGGAATTCATGATTCCACATACAGTTTCTTACAGACATACATACGGACATTTATCAACATATTTATCCATACATCCATGAATGTTTTACTTGTGTATTGGCAGTTTAAGTTTATATAAATGTTTGTGAAAATGTGTTTGTCTCCCTGGGGACGAGAGTTCGAATCTTACAGTCAAATATTGCAATGTCCCCTTGTTTGAATGATTTAACATTCATTAGACAATCAACTCTTTGATTACGCAACCTTTTGACTAGGTCATTTTTTAAAGCCAATTTTTAAGGTATTTTGTTATGACGTGGTCTGTGCTTAACATTGAGTTCATATTCTTCATGCGGACTCGTTAACATTTTGAGATTAAATTTCAGAATACTAGAGACGAATAACTTCTGCTTCTTTGACAAGCTCTGTAGTTTAGGAAAAAAATTGTGCAATTAGAGTGTATTTTAAAATTATGAGTTGTATACAGTGGGGAGCGGAATGGGGACACCCTACTTCGATGAAATAAAATATTAGGAATTCCTTCCTTTTCCTTTTTTTCGCCCCTTCAAATATATATCTGAGATAAAAAAATATAAAGCCTTTTTTTCCCTACATTTTGGAAACATCCCCCTTTGGGAATTTGTACTCGTTTAATTTTCAAAATGGTCATCCATTGAAAAAGGGTTACAACTGGTTACAGTGAAATGACACCTCAATGAAAATATTTTATCCCCATACCTTATAAATAACATTTACAGCATGCTTTTTCACTATAAGATTCCAAAAAAGGAATCTATTTAAAACAAGGATGACAACATTCAATTAGGTATAGTTTAAAATCAAACAGACAAACAAATATAGAACTCAGAACATTATTAGTAATATAAGCAACTTTATGGTTAAGTTGCTTACTATTCAGGATATTGATATTGGCGCGTTTTTCACAATCTAATAATAGAGATGCTTTGCTTGATAAATAATGCTGAATAGAAATCGCCATTTTAAAAATGATGGTAATTGGGAATCTTCATTATGAAAAAGTTTATTTCAAAATATCTAAAATAATCAACAGGTTCAAAATGAACATACTGATTTTTAGGTAAATAGAGTTTTAAAATTGTACTTCACTTCTTTAGGAATCAATATTCCTAGTAATAGCTATTTCTTTCATCGTATTATAAACCGCTTTTCGCGGATATAGAATGTACAATTATACGATTAAAACCAGATTTTTTAACCCCGAGGTGCCGAAGGCACGGGCTAAAAAAACTGGTTTTAATCTTATGATCGTACATTTTTATATTCGTAGAAAGCTGGTTATAATACGATGCTAGACATAGTTTTTTCGTATGGATGAGAACCGGTTCCTATCCACCGGATTTGAATGAATACGAGAAAATATATTATAATTTGAATTCATAGAAGACAATGAAATAGAATAGTTGAATAACTTATACATGAAAGATTTATTACATCTTTGAACAATGAAAATTTGAAATGCCAATTAAATTAAAAACAAGATTAAAAAACTGTATTTTTGAGAGACATTAATAATAGTATAAGATAGACAGATATTTATCTTTTTATCTATCTATCTAGGTTGAAAAATGTCATTCAAATCCCAAAAGGTTTAAAGAGTTGAAAGCTTTTTATAACTTTTTATTAACCCCTTTTATTTGATCCTCATATAAAAAGTAACAGGATGTCTGTGTGTACTGAAGGATCCCGTCCCCGATATTGTTACTCTTTACAATATTGCTTCTCATAGGTCAAAGGAAGGTTTAAACCTAATTAGGGGAGGGTAACACCTAGAAAAAGTAACCTCCCCAAAGTATTTTTTTTTCTTTTTAAAACTATTCTCCCCCCCCCCCCTCCATTCCTTCCCCACCTTAAAGGCCTCTAGAAGCTATGGGCAATGTAGCTAGTTAATATAAAAAGAAAGGGAGAATATGAATGCTAATAGAATTTTAAAGACTTTTTATTTCGTGTATAATACATTGTAACAAAATTCTGACGGTCCTAAAACACACACAAGAACGATAACATTCAAACAAAAAAAACAAAATAAAGTAAATATAAAAGTAAGGGAGGGGACAATGGATCGAAAATTCAATTTTTAGGAGTCTCAGACTTTTGGTACTGGCTTAAAGGGAATGTACAAGAATTTAGCAGGTTCTGGCTCACTTTGGGTACTAGCGCATTATTGCCGCTGACTCGCTGAATTAGTTTTGAATATAGCAGACAGAAAAATTTGTTATGAGATGGATGGTTATAACGATTTTTTTTCTCCAAAAAATCTAATTTCATAGATAAAAACTTTATTGTGATATTTGTGTTATAAACAATCTAAGAACCCTTAAATTTAATTCTTGAATATAGTGACATTTTAAAATTTAGGAATATGGGGTGAGTGAGTTCCAGGTAGATTTTTCTAGTAATTAATTACAGAATGGTTATGTCAGTCTGGAACACAGTAATAGTGTCTGACTGATTATGACGTAACAAAAAAAAATTAGCCAATGAGAGGCCGTTATTGACCAATGGTAAAATTTATAGTGGCCTCTTATTGGCCAATTTTTTTTGTTACGTCATAATCAGTCAGACACTATTACTGTGTTCGTCAGTCTGATGTACTGGTAATATAATTTTCAAATTAATTCTTTTTTTCTTAGAACTTTTTTCTTATTTTATAGTTTTCTAAATTTGTTTAACACACCCTTTACAATTTTCTTCAAATTTTCTGGATAAATCTGGATTTCACGGCCTTTCAGCGAAAACTTTTAAATTGAATTAATTGTTCATTGTTCCCTACCTTACTCCCTGAAATATAAAAGTTGAGATGAAAAAATATAGATAAGTTGGAATGAGGGATCAAATGATTTTATACCAATAAATCAAACATCCTTTTTTTAGTGGCTTAAAAATCTAATTTTAGTATATAAATTTTTTTTATCAAAATCGAATTCGGAGGACGAATGTTGTTCTAATAGCAGAAAAGCTTTGCATTTTTTTAAACGCCACCCTGGAACAAAAAAAACAAAAATGCTTTTTATTGCTGCGCTACTTATGGAAATAAGTGTTTTTTAGAACTTTAATGCTTACTCCTGATCAATATTAAACAAAACTACTGACCGGATAATAAAAGGAAATAAAGAAGTGTTTTCACAAAAATAAAGGTAAAATTTCACCCAAACCTATTACTGTATTTATCCCTGCTGTAATCTTTACTCTACCTAACCTAAAAAGAGGTGGTTATATCTGATATATAAATACAAATTGGAACCATTTATAAATTTATATTCTGATTATTATTGTTAAAGTCTTATGATGATATAATAACAGCACAAAAATTAGCTGTTTTGTAAAAATATTCTAAAATACAAAACTAAAATGAATAGAATATAAAGGGTATAAGAGGAGATAGAAGGAAAGAAGTATAAAAAATGGTATTTATACAATAATACGAAAATCTATGGTATGAAAATTTTAAAAAAAAATTTTGAACTTGTCATCTGGACAAAACCAGTTAGATGTACACATAAATTTACATTACATGATATTTATTAGATTTAATTGCCAAAATAAAAGTAATTTAATAAAACAAACTCCTTCCCACCCTATGTGACATTAAAACCTCGGAAATGGTAAAAAAATAGTCAAAAGCCGGTGCCGTTGCATGCATAAAATTACTTTCTTTACTGTCTCTAATGTTAGTTTGAAATAAATGGGCCGAGTTTAAAATCCATAAACTTGCTGTTAAAGAAACTATGTGGAATCCAAAACACACCAAGATAAAAATGCTCATGTCCGTCTGTCCAGCACATTTAGATAAATAAATTATTCAGCTTATAGAATTGAAAACACATTAGATAAAGGATCTTATAATTCTTAATTCTATCTATTTATCTATATTAGTCTATCTATCTATCTATCTATATTTGCCTATCTATCCATCTATGTTAGTCTATCTATCTATCTAAATTAGTCTATTTATCTATCTATATTAGTCTATCTATCTATCTATATTAGTCTATTTATCTATCTATATTAGTCTATCTATCTATCTACATTAGTCTATCTATCTTTCTATATTTGCCTATCTATCTATCTATATTAGACTATCTATCCATCTATATGAGTTTATCGTTTTATCTATCTATCATCCCATCTAATAATTCAGTTTATAGAATTGAAAATACATTAGATAAAGGATCTTTTCATTCTTAATTTTATCTATCTATCTATATTAGTCTATCTATCTATCTATCTATATTTGTCTATCTTTCTATCTATTTCTCTCTTAATCAATCTATTTATTTATTCAACAACTAGAATTGAAAATACATTAGATAAAGGATCTTTTCATTCTTAATTTTATCTATCTATCTATATTTGTCTATCTTTCTATCTATTTCTCTTTAAATCAATCTATTTATTGATTCATATAACAACTAGAATTGAAAATACATTAGATGACGGATCTTTCAATACTAAGTTCTATCTATCTAAATATCTATTTCTCCTTTAGCTTTAATCTATCCATCTATATATCCATTCAGCTTATAGAATTAAAAATAA
This sequence comes from Acartia tonsa, assembly GCF_053477335.1. Classification (NCBI taxonomy): domain Eukaryota; kingdom Metazoa; phylum Arthropoda; class Copepoda; order Calanoida; family Acartiidae; genus Acartia; species Acartia tonsa. The sequence goes on from NC_137273.1 coordinate 28,932,207, forward strand.
ATTAATTACAGGATCTTATAATTCTTAATTACATCTATCTATCTATATTTTTTTCTGTCTTTCTATCTATTACCATGTTAATCTATCAATCTATTAATTTAGCTTGTAGAATTGAAAATACATTAGATATAAGATCTTATAATACTTAATAATATCTTAATAATATCTATCTATCTACCTATATATACATCTATTTCTCTTTTAATTAATCCATTCAGCTTGAAAATACTTTAGATAAAGGATCTTATAATTCTTTATGCTATCTATCTACATAAACTTTTAAACTATCAATCCATTTATTTATTGCAATAAAGTTAGTTTTATATTAATAATATAGTAACAAGGATGACAACATCCATAAAAGCGAAGCACTGAAACGGTAGGACAAACGGACATTAACACTCGTATAGTGTCTGAACTGAATAATCAGAATATAAAAGTATCGAATGAGTCGAAGCAAAATTGTAAGTAAATTTGTTGAAAAACTGCTTGATACAGGATAATGTTTATGGACATACTTACATTTTTAGGACTTGATTATAGAGTTGCTTCGATTATAATATTGTACTTTTTGGTCCCAGGAATCAATATACCAAAAATCAGATTAAACGGATAATTAGATCACATAAAAATTTGTTGTTAAAAAAGTAGAAAAATCAACATGTTTAAAATGGACGTACGGACATTCTGGTAATGATTATAGAGTTGCTACGCTTTCTAACTCGTACCTAACTACTACAGGAATCATCATGCAAAGTTTGAAATCGATAGGGCAATTCTAACCTGCCTAAATTAACGAATAAAAGCTATCTATCTCGGACGGACGTACGGACGGACGTACGGACGGACGGACCGACCCTAATTATAGAAAAGCTTCGCTTTTAATAAAATATAATTAGATGATTTTTTCCAAAATATTTAAGTCCAAGCTATTTATGTTTCCATCTGAATGTTTATCTATCTGCCTATTTATCAATATATCTAATTTTCTATTTATCCTTCTACCATTATTCATAAAAGTGTCCATCTATCTATCTATATAAACTCTTTATTAAAGTTTATTAAATTTAGAAAATATATAAGTATGTTTTTGAACATTAAGACAGTTAGATGAAGAAAAACAACGAAAGTTAAAAAAGAAAGAAAAAGAAGATTTTTGAAAAATTCGTGAATATTAAAAGTTGCGGGAAGGACACAAAAACAGACAGACATTTACACCACATATAGAGTAGCTTTACTTCTAAAAAACAAGGGTAATAGTGTTAATAGCTTGCCAAAAAAACTGCAATATTATTTAAAGAAAAATAAGGTAATAATAACTGTAAATTCATTGTCTGTCCTGTTATACTATTTATTTAATAGAATATATATTCCAATTAATATGTAACCCCGTTGAAAAGGGGGTTATTAGCAGGGTTCGGAAGCCGCGCCTCAGCCGCGCATAAGCCTCAGTTTTAAACCTGCTTGTGAGCAGAAAAATAAATTTTAGAAAAAAAGGATTGTCTGCGAAAGAGCAGTTTTATACATCCAGCTAAATTTTATAGTGATAAAATGACGATTTCAGTGAGGCTTACACGCGGCTTACGCGCGGCTTCCGATCCCTGGTTATTAGCAAGGTGTTAAGATTTGGAAGGAAAAGGGACAAGTATATCTATAATACAAAGTGACACTCTAATGCCGGGTCCAACAGCTAATAATAACTTAAGTATGCAATATTACCTTATCTGTCCAGACATCCAAAGTATTATGAAAAGTAACACTTAAGTGACAACTAACCATTTCATTACACGAATTTTGGCCAAGGCATTTTTACTACTTTTACTATTAATGCCACACACTGCAGAATTCGTACAATTTTTAATGTCTTTTGCATGACGTTACGTGATCTAGACTTGAACCCGACACCTTGAAGACATCAATCTAACACCATTTCCACCCCTATATCCACTCCCTACTGCATGTATAACAATAAAGTTTTTTTTCTGTGTAATGTTTTACTGTTCTTTGCTACTTGTAATAATCATTTTCCAGTATCGCTTCAAACCCGATTAATATCCGGTGGATTATAATTGTACATTTCTTTATCCGCGGAAAGCTGTTTATAAAACGATGTGATACATGATTATTCTGAATATTTGTCTGATTTCCTTGAAATAAAGATTGGGCAAAAAGTGTGTAATTACTTCTTTTTCCCTCGGGTGAGATTTATTCAATATCCTTAAATATATCCATCTATCTTTTTATCTATCTATCTACCTTATTTTCTATCAATCTATGTATAAATCTATTAATCTATGAAAATTGATTGTGATAAAGAAATATGAAATTTTTTCACATGGATAAAACAAAGGGCGATAAAATTAATATATACATCCCAATTACAATAAACCAAATTAACACTGTTTTAAAATTATTGGCGGAGAAGTTTGGACACCTAACGTTACATAAAACTATGTACGTGTTAAAAATTTCATATTTTAGACAGTTTGAATATAGTAAAGCATTTAACGTATAACTAAATCAATAAAAAATAGATATTTTTAAATTCAAAAACTTATGTTTTAAAAGCGTAGGTAATTTACTTAATCATCTACCTTTCTACCTATTTTCCTACCTAATTAAAATCATCTTTGTATGTACATATTTATCTACCTTACTTTCTATCTACAAATTCATATTTAACTTTCTACCTTTTTATCTACCTATAAATCTCACCAGCAGCGAGTTAGCGTCCCTAGCTTAAAATTTTGTAATTAATAAGGTTATTATTAAGGCCATTAATGTAATGTATGTTGGTGCAAATGGTCATGTAGGCCTGCAAACTGCCGTGCAAGAGGCGCGCAGTTGCACAGGATTAAATATCATATCATATCATAAATCTTCTTATCTATTTACCTATCACTTTATCTACTAAATACCCATGGAGTGAAAAACATGTTTAAATCTAAGCTTTTTCTGACAGAAAACTATTTATCTGACTATCCATAATATATATCTATCTATCTATATATCTATCTAACTATCTATCTATCTATCTATCTATCTATCTATCTATCTATCTATCTATTTATCCATCTATTAAACACCCATGGCGTGAAAAAGATGTTTGTATATAAGATTTTCCTTACAGAAAACTATTTATCTGACTATCCTTAAATCTACCTACATTGTCTATCTATCTATCTATCTATCTATCTATCTATCTATCTATCTATCTATCTATCTATCTATCTATCTATCTATCTATCTATCTATCTAACTATCTATCTATTTATCTAATTATCTATCTATCTATTTAGCACCCATGGCGTGAAAAAGATGTTTAAATCTAAGCTTTTCCTTACAGAAAACACATGTTTTATTTCCAAAGTATGGGGCCACAGTTTTTAACTTAACTAAAGGCATTATTTAGATATTAAAGTAAAAAACTAGAGGGAGAAGGGGTTAAATAACTGTATGTCCCCCATCCCAAGGACCTTGTGCCGACTTCACTCTCAATTAGATCTTTGAAAATCAACCTATTGTGTCCTTAACATGGGAATCCAGGAAGTTGTTTGGTACAATAAATCTATACAATAAATTTATTATTTGAATATTAGAGTTTATTATTTAAATCATCTATTCATTGATTCTACATAGGGCTAAACCACCTATACATATTAGCCTTTGATTGTATAACCCTTATCTACTATGCTTGGTAGTATTATCACCATTGCATAAAAGATGTAAGAAGATTTTTAACGTCTTTGTTATGCTTTTGTTTAGGCCAAGACCTTTTCAGAAACTTCCTAACTTTTATTTTTGTTTAATAAAGAAACTTTTTGGAGGGGGCGGTGAGTTGACCTACATACAGACATACAAGCAGACATACGTAGGGGGACAAAGTGTCTCAAAAATCAACCATGTGATTTCATAAAAATTAGGGATTATCCATCTCTTTTTTTAGGGTTCTTCGTTCCCACTTCTCCCCTCATCCCCCTCATTTTTATGACGTCACATGGCTCTGCAGACATAAATACAGACAGATATACAGACAGACATACAGACAGACATATGGACAGAGGTATAGACAGACATACAGACAGACATACAGACATACAGACATACAGATATACAGACAGATATACAGACAGACATACAGACAGACATACAGACAGACATACAGACATACAGACAGACAAACATACAGACAGACATACACACAGACACACAGACAGACATACAGACAGACATACAGACAGACATACAGACAGACATGCAGACAGACATACAGACAGACATACAGACAGACATACAGACAGACATACAGACAGACATACAGACAGACATACAGACAGAAATACAGACAGACATACAGACAGACATACAGACAGACATACTGACAGACATACAGACAGACATACAGACAGACATACAGACAGACATACAGACAGACATACAGACAGACATACAGACAGACTTACAGACAGACATACAGACAGACATACAGACAGACATACAGACAGACATACAGACAGACATACAGACAGACATACAGACAGACTTACAGACAGACATACAGACAGACATACAGACAGACAGACATACAGACAGACATACAGACAGACATACAGACAGACATACATATACAGACATACACAGACATCCTGTTACTTTAGTATATAAGATAATTTCAATTAATGATTTCTTCTGCTTAGTATTAAAAAATTCGGGTTTGGGTAAAAAGGTGTCGATATAAATCAAGCTGGATCTCGGCTATCTAATTCCTCCTATTAATAAAACCAGCTAATTTATATCCCTCTGGGGTTTTACACACACCCACAAAAGGGTTTACACGGTTAGGTAAATACTGTGAAAAAAATATGAAGTTTAAATTCTGGGATCTTAAAGGATAGGTTTTGATTTATGTACAGCCCCAATGATGATAAAAAAAATATTCCTTCTGTAGATTATTTGTCGAAGTAAGGAAAATATCAGTTCAGAATCAATCAATACAAATTTAAACGAGTACTCAAAGTACATAGTTATAAAACTTAGGGTACCTATGTAATTAACAGATTTACTGTTCTTAATTATTAATTAGACCAAAGTGATGCAGGAGAATACCTTGAACCCTAAACAGGTGCAAGTCATTATATAGCACAATTGCGACTGCCTAATAAAGGTCGTTAAATCAAAGGGTAGAAAATAATGTGTATAAAATTAGATTTATTAATGATTAAAGTTATCATTATTAAAGAAGATGTTTTAGAATTTGCAAATTAATATTTTTAGTAAATAATTTTCAGTTTATTTACTTATTCTCTAAATACTATTTTACATACTTTTTCTATAAATACAAACACACACACTCACACACACACACGCACATACAAACACACTTACACATGCAAAGCTTAACACTTTACCTCTCATAATTGATTAAGAAAAGTGTATACTAACTCTTCAAGCTTAAAACAAACCGCTTAAAACTTTAGAAATTATCCGCTGTACCTAATTCCGATTAGTAAGATCCGCGACAATAGTAGTAAGAGTAAAGGGCATGCCTTGGCCCAAAACAAGCACCACTTATTTCTATGAATAGTCTGAACTTCCAGACAAAGGTTTTGCTATCAAAGTGTCGTCTGCTATAGTTTGAATGTTGGTGTCGTGGGACCTAATCTTAAAGTCTGCCAGTCTAGGTTATCAGAACAAAAAGCCATTTGCTAGGAGACAAAAGGAGTCTCTGCCATTTGGGGCAGGTAGTTGTCTGTATTATACATCTATACTTAATAAAATTGTTAGATTGTAGATAAAACTTTGTTGAATTGATTGTGAATTGCATAGGTGAAGTAAGAAATACAATTATAAAGGGCCACAGCTTGTATAAACCAGTGTCCATTCAATTGGGTAAACAATGAAGAGGTGGTGGCAGATAAATAGCCTAAAACTATCCAAACACCTTAATCTAAAGTAAAATAACCTTAACAACCTGGAGCAGGGAAGTTCTATGTGAACTGGAAGATATGAAAATCTCATCTCTCAAATCATTCCCAATCCAAAAGAGATTTAAAAACCATTGTGCGTGGCCTATGTTCTAACAAGAATAAATGGTAATGATGATGAACTATCCTAGGACCTATGAAAAGCTTCTTTAAAAGGGAGAACTTAATCGGTACTGTAGTGAGCGATATCGCAACCTAAACCAATAAAACATTACCACATTGACGTGTAAAATAGCTTAAAACCTGTCAATGACAAATGAAAGTTCTAAGGGTTTAGCTTACATCAATTTTCTAAGCCAGGCAGATTGTTTTTTTTTATTATTAATGCTATTTTCAACTTTTTTACTTTTTATGTAGAAACTCCCCTATTAAGCTGTTTAAGATGGTAAAATGATTTGTTTCTTCCAACCAAAAGAAATATAATTTATTACCCTAGTTAAGATAGATAGATAGATAGATAATAACGAAACAACTTTGTTTTATATGGAGACTAACGGTTTAGCCCCAAGAGGTGATTTTAAATAATAAGAAAATAAGTACCTCTGGAGCTGCCACCCTCTCATAAAATAGCCTAAAACCACCACAGATAGAATATGAGCATATTTAATTCCTGATAATTTCAGCAGTCAATCCTGAATAGGAATCGGGAAAATCACGAAAACCTAGAAATCTAGGAATCGATCTAGCACCCCAATCAATAAACAAATCTTAACAAAAGTCAGTGAAAATAAGTAGAATCTAAAATGTATTAATCCCTAAAAAAATCAGCCCTTTATCTTGAAAAGGAATGGAGAAAATAACGAAAACTTAAAAATCTACGAATGGATCTAGCACCCCAAATAATAGACAGATGGACAAAACAATATATAGATTAGATGGGCATATGTCATAAAAATCTTTACTAAAAAAATTCAGCTATCTATCTTGAATAGGAGCCGAGAAAATCACGTTTCCCACATAGCATTACGGACAGACTGACTGACGGACAAAGTGAATTATAGAGTAGCTTCGCTACTAAAACAATGGCCGATAAATTGATGTACATCTACAATGATGATGCACAAACTTGTCCCTTATGTAGATTACAGTTAGTAGTTGAAAAGTTTGGACATTAAACTTAGGAACCAACCAATAAAATTTATTTAAAGTTCCCAAAATTGTTAAGTCAGCGAATAAGAAAACGTTATCATAAACTTTGGGGACTAGTGTAATAAACAGCCCAATGTCCCCATCCTACGTGTAAAATATTAGATAGATAGATAAATGAATTGAAAAAAGGAAAGACCGACAAACCAACCAACAACACATTGTTTATATTCCTAAACAAATAAAACAAGTCATTCTACTTTTTATCTGTTTTAAAAAGATAATTCTAAAATTTTGGCAAATTTTCAGAAAATAAAGTTTTCCAAAAGTTGGCAATTTTCATTAGGGTTTAAATGAACCATTTATGACAAAATAGTTTTTTAGAGGCCTGGCGCTAGGTAGCCAGTAGAGATAAAGAGATGAAATTTTTGACATTTATTTATAGGCCCCTAAAGTAACTTTTTAGGTCAGCAGAAGAATTAAATTCGAAAAAGTGTATTTTAAATAACAGGTCTAGTATGCAAACTAAAATACCATGGTCGCAAGTAATTACTGGTGATGATTACATCATTTTCCAGAATTTACAAGAGTTTGAAAGCAATAGGATAATTATAACATGTCTAAATTTACATAAAAAAGAGCTATCCTTAAGGGAAGACACACATACAGACTGAATGTCTTAAATTATACAAAAACATTGCTTTAAGTTAGGCTTTTTAGAAAGTGGTTCATGTTGAGTTTGCGGGATATCATCAAAAAAGTTTTAAAATTTAAATTAAACAATTAATTTTTGTCCCATCAACTTCAGAAATTAAGAAATAGTTCAACTTTTATATTTGTCAGGAAGGGATATTTCATCGAAAGAAAAAAAAACACTTACACCTACCCCCCCCCCCCTAAAAAAACATTTGCTGTAAGAACTTGAATATTTTCAATACTAAAAATTAGATTAGGGTTTTTAATGGGGACTTTGAGTTTAACTGTCTCAATTTAAAAAGTATCCAAAAGCAATTATAGGTCAAAATCTAAGTATGAATTGTCGACTATCGTGTAATTGATGACAATAAGAAATTATAAAAACTTACATACCTGAACCAAAAGCGTGCAGAAAGAGGGGTAGGGGGTGTCAACACACCCTAAATAAAGATATTTAGAAGAACTGCCTTCCCCTTATTTGCAATATAACGAGGTTTTACGTTTTAATCTACCTATTCCCCCTCCCTTTAAAAAAAACCAAGGGAATTTTAATATTGAAATAATTTTTAAACTTTCCAAAATATTATATTAACATTAAAGTGGTGTGGCTTAAAAATAACAAGAAAGTTTTATTTCATGTGTTGCTTGCAATTCACAAATTAATTCATATCCTATTTCTTATAATACAAAGTAGTAAGAGTTCTTGTCTGAAGCTTAAGATCTCAAAAATTACTGACCAAATTGGGTTCTATATTTCAGGAAAGGTTCACATAGGTCCTGTGATGGGTTTAGTTTATTTGTAGATTTAAGTCTTGGGATGGTTTTTAGCTAATTTTTCAGCCCATCAACTACAGAGCTCCTAGATGCTAGGAAATAACATCTAGTAAAGTTTACCAATTTAAAATTAATTCAAATAGTATAGAATTCAATGAAAGTATAGTTTGTTTTTATTAGTCAAAATGCTGCAGGTTTGCTATTGCTGCGCTACTGATTTCTTGCTCTTAGTCTTATGATTATATGCTTAAATGTAAGAACACTGATTCTTAAGTATGCCAAGAAATTATTCAAATAAGCAAGAAAGATTAATATTGTCGGGGGGTTAAGTTTTATTTTATTGGCATTTTGAAAAAGATAGACAAAATCTTTTATATGATGAATGTGTCCTAATTTTTGTGATTTTTTAGAACACAGTAATAGTGTCTGACTGATTATGACGTAACAAAAAAAAATTAGCCAATGAGAGGCCACTATAAATTTTACCATTGGTCAATAACGGCCTCTCATTGGCTAATTTTTTCTTGTTACGTCATAATCAGTCAGACACTATTACTGTGTTCATTTTTTAAAATAGCTAGTCTGTGTTTTTAGTAAGTAGTAGATGTAAAAATAATCCATAGAATTTAGATATGCAATCGGTTTTTTTTGTAGACGTCTTAATCTCATTTTTGAAAATAACTTTGAAACTCCTGTGAATTTTAGAAAAAAATAGCTAGTTGGTGGTTTCAGTAAATAGTAGATTTAAAATTATCCATAGAATTCAGATATGCAATCGTTTTTTTGTAAACCTCTTATTTTTGAAATAACTAAAGTTTTTTTTTAAATTAAGTTAGTTTTAAGGTACTAAAACGCACAAAAAAAAAGAAAATTGCCATTATGAACAAAAATTGTAAGATCTTTAATTTGACCCCTTACTTTTTGAATTCTATTATGTAATTATTGAAAAAATCTATTTTGTTGAACCCCATTTAATCAAAACTTTGAACTTTGGGAGCTCGTCACGAATGGGTTAAAAAATAACAAAAGTTAGTACACGTTCTTTAGAAGATAATTTTTTTCAGATAAGAAATGCTAATTACGGCTCTTACGGGAAGAAGTTTCTTAAGTTTATTCCAAATTTTACCAAAGAGTCCTTTACTAAATTTAAACATGATGATTTTTTTTTTTAAACAATATTTTATAGAATTTAATGATAATGATTAAATCATTATATGCACTTAATTTTTGGTAAAATTGATTGCTATGACAATTAGGTATAATTAGATTTTTTCTAAATAATGTGTTTTATGATATTCTGTGTTATATTTTTGTTTTGTTTTCCTGTAGAAAGAATACAAGCAAAGATTGAATTAAGAAAATTAAAAAGATAGTCCTCTTTCTCCCTGGTAATTTTTATACAAAAACTGGCAAAAAAACAAAACATTGCGGGGCATATATTGGGTATGGAAAAGGTTGATGGATAATCTACCTGCCCCCTCTCTCTCTCCTTAACTAATTTGTGCATATATTGTTGGGGGGGGGGGGGGGGAAAGAGTTCTAGATTAAATTCACTGTCCCCCTTGCAAATTTTAGTAAATATGTCCTCTAATTCCCTGGTTATTTTTTTACATATATTGAGGGAAAAAAAGTCGTAGACATAGAATTCCAAGGGTGTTTACCTCTATCTAACTTTAAAACATTAGATTACTCTAAAAACCCTTTCAAACCGCTCAATTTGCCCCAACAAAACAAGAAATAGAATAATAAACTGCAAGTGTTGAAAAGAGAAAACACACAGCTAAAAAAAAGTCTTTATCTGTCTCTCCATCCTTGCTGGTTATTTGTATAAAAACTGTGAACAAAAACAATACAGAGCAAATATTTGGTTAATTCTAGGGGCTGGGTCTAAAGTTTTATTTACCTGTCCCTCCCTCCCTGATTATTTGTAGATTACCTGTCCCTCCCTCCCTGATAATTTGTAGATTACCTGTCCCTTCCTCCCTGATTATTTGTAGATTACCTGTCCCTTCCTCCCTGATTATTTGTAGATTACCTGTCCCTTCCCTCCCTGATTATTTGTATAAAAACTGTGAACAAAAACAATACAGAGCAAATGTCAGGTTAATTCTAGGGGCTAGGTCTAAAGTTCTATTTACCTGTCCCTTCCTCCCTGATTATTTGTAGATTACCTGTATCTCCCTCCCTGATTATTTGTAGATTACCTGTCCCTCCCTCCCTGATTATTTGTAGATTACCTGTCTCTCCCTCCCTGATTATTTGTAGATTACCTGTCCCTTCCTCCCTGATTATTTGTAGATTACCTGTCCCTTCCTCCCTAATTATTTGTAGATTACCTGTCCCTTCCTCCCTGATTATTTGTAGATTACCTGTCCCTTCCTCCCTGATTATTTGTAGATTACCTGTCCCTTCCTCCCTGATTATTTGTATAAAAACTGTGAACAAAAACAATACAGAGCAAATGTCAGGTTAATTCTAGGGGCTGGGTCTAAAGTTCTTCAACACATTATTATTTCATTGGAAAAATATTTCTCAAAACAAGGTTTAATTGGAAGTAAATACGTATGTAAGGTGGGTGTCAACACCCCCATAAACATTAAAATAGGGAAGACCTGCCTATTAGCACTCTCCTGATAAATACACCCTCCTTGCAATACGACACAATAAAAACTGTCCCGAATTTGTATTAATTTTGAGGAACACGACTCCAGTTACGTCATATTTTTCTTTCCCGAAAAAGGGAAGAGGGAAAGAAAAAAAAGGGAAGGGGGAAAGAAAAAAGAGATGGGAGAAAAGGGGGTTTTCCCCATCTCTTTTGAAGAGATTTTCTTTCCCCCTTCTCTTTTTCGGGAAAGAAAAATATGACGTCACTGGAGTCTTGTTCCTCAAAATTAATACAAATTCGGGACAGTTTTTATTGTGTCATAACATGTAAGCGGATTGATTCATTACCTTTCCAAATTCAATATCAAAGTTTGATTACCTTACTATCTTAAAAAGTTTAAAAAGTTTGGGTAATTCTATTGAATTTTAATTTTTTGGATCCAAACTAGTAGGGTTTAAACTTTATAACCAGAAATGTTAATCTACAGAGTAGATTATTCTATTTAGCATCATTGTTTTATCTCTCAGAATACCTACAGTAACTATTATCTATAAAATTGTTTCTTTGGAAATAGTCCATTTCGTGACATCGCACCTTAGGAGGCGATTTGTCGTATTTTTAAAATGGCATTTTATATGTTATGTTAGGTTATATTGGGTTAGGTGATTGCCCCACAGGGTTAGGTAATTGGCCCCGCAGGGTTAGAGCCCACCGCTAGGACTAGAAATAGGAGTAAAGCTACTGTAAAAAATTACGAAGAATCGCCCCTTAAGGTGCATTGCTCAAGCATATCCTATTGATATTAACCCTCCTCAGCTGTATAGTTTAGTTGATATTGGACATAGTTGTCTGACATAGCCAACTGCTGTGCTGTCATGCGGCTTAATGTATGTAGAACCAGCTCAGAATGTTTTCTTTACCACTTTACAATGTTTTTACTACAATTTTACCTTCTTTTATAACATAGGGGGAATTTTTAGTATTTCTTTTTAACATAAGTTTATCCTATTATATAAAGTAGTAAGCTTTTTTGTCTGTAGCGAAGGATCTCGCTAACCGCCGAACCGATATGGTTTTCCTTTACAGTAGAGCTTCTTATAGGTTATTTCTGAAAATTGTTTTAAGCTATTTTTCTGCCACTCCATATTATTTCGAATAGAGCTCCTAGATGCTAGGGGCGAAGCCGCTAGTTCTTTTATTTCAGCACTGTTTTTAAAGTCATCCTTTTATACAAAGTAGTAAGCATTTTTTGTCTGAAACTTAATGTTTCAATAACTACCGAACTGATTGAGTTCTCCTGCATTGGGAAGCTTCACATAGGTTCTTGGTTGATTTTAGGCTATTCTATTATTTAATTTAAGCCTTCGGATAGTTTTAGGCTATTTCTACACACTTCTAACCCCTTTGAATACAGAGCCCATAGATGCGACGGGCGCAGCCGCTAGAAATAGAAAAAGGGAGAGAAGGTTTCAGTGTTCGAAAGGCACTTCGAGAAAAAACTGATGATCCTGAGGATCCTTTGAAATGTTGATTTATAGGACAGCACTTAACAAGTTTTAACTGTTTAGGACAGATATCTCAGTATTAAGCAAACTGTTTTCAAAACATTGAGGTATATTCCCTTTCGTGGCAACGCCTCTCTTCGTCGTATTTTCACAGTAGCTTTTCTCCTTTTTCTAGTCCCTGTGAGGCCAATTGCCTAACTATGCGGAGCAATCACCTAACCCAACTCAATCTAACCTAATATAAAAAACCTATGAAAACTAATGTGAAAATATGACGAAACGCCTCTTAAGGGGAATGACAACGAAAGGGACTATATCCAAACATTGTACAGCATTCTAAGTAATATTAAATAATTTTTTTTTTAAATTCAGTCACAATATATGTTTACTAGCGGCTTTGCCCCAAGAGGTAATTAAAAAAAATTAAGTACCTCTGGTGCTGCCACCACTACACTTTTAATTAATTGCCTATAAAATTTGGAGGGGGTAATTTTGTTTTTGGTGGCGTTGGGGGTGTCACACGCCCCAAGAAAATAGCCTAAAACCACCACAGGACCAGTAGGTATATATTCTTTGAAGAGTAGACTCCGATCGGTTTAGTTGTTACCGAGATCATATAGGACAGACAGACGGACAGACAGATGGACTAACGGAACACATCATTCTACCTTGTATTATAGATTAATGTTCGTTTTTCGTTTGTTATGAATGTTGTAATCCTTGTTATAAATATGAATAAATCTAATGGATTTTTTTTCAATTTCATTTCTCCCAATAGATGACAAATTATATGTCGTTTGGAGGGTCAATATCTTCAGGGTGCATGGGGATAGGATCATGGAAGAAAATCTAACTTTAACTCTATTATTGTATACTAGCGGCTACGCCCCCTAGAAACCTTTTGGGGCACTTAAGGTTGGAGGGGACAAAAGTCGACCTTATCCAATTTTAAATTTGTATTTAAAAGATTAAATAAAAATATTTTTAGGGGGGAGAGTGGGTGAAGACACCCTTCCTTAAAAAAGTTTAAAACCCTCCCAGGACCCATAAGAGGCTTCACTGCAAAGGAGAACTATATCGGTTCAGCGGTTAGCGAGATCCTTCGGGACAGACAAAAACGCTTACTACTTTTTATAATAGGAGAACATTCTGCCTTATATTGATTCTAATTTTCTTACAAGGGGAGGGACGGATCTTTCTATAATAAGAACGTTAGACAGTATCCCTATAATTATACTAGAGTTGGCTCGATATAACTATCTCGCTATTGGCTAGGTTTATTCAATATTTTATTTACTTTTTTTGGTTTTACAATATAAAATACGCTCTATATTACTATAAAATCCTTTTGTGGCATTCTTTTTCTAAAAAACCACCTCATATTGGCATGGTTTAATAACCAATTTAAAATTTATTTAATAACCTTTACAAACTGAAATTTTAATTCATACACTTTATTTCGACCTCTTTAGATTTTTTTGAAAAAGACGACAATGAATATGTTTTTGAAAACATGTTGTGTTCATCGCAACATGTTGTAACATAAACAGGGGTGGGTTTTTATATAAATAATGCTGCGTTTTATTTTTTTATTTTTCCTTTGTCATGAAATCTATATTTTTTATATGTACTTTTCTCTCTCTCTCTCTCTCTCTTTAGCATGTAAACTAAGACTGTAAAACAATAATCTTTGTCCAATGCTGATGTACCTCTTTTGGTTAAAGCGTCAGGTTTCAGATGTCAAGTTTCAAGGTGAGTGGTTTGAGACTGACCACTGAAACAATATTTTTTTCTATCTTATAGACTTAGGCATGTTAACAAAGGCTGTAAAACAACAACCATTGTCTCATGTTGATTTAGCTCTTTTGGTTAAGGCGTCAGGTTTCAGATGCCAAGTTTCACAGTGGGTGGTTCAAGACTGACCACTGAACCAATATTTTTTTTCAATCTTATATACTTTAGCATGCAATAGCTTTTTGATATTTAAGTGGTATAATGTAAAAGTTTAAAAATATTTTTACTTATACCAAATATTGATTAATAATAAAAAATAGGTTAAAAAACACTAATTTTTGTCTCATGCTGATTTAGCTCTTTTGGTTAAGGCGTCAGGTTTCAGATGTCAAGTTTCAAGTTAAAAGGTTCAAGACTGACCACTGAAACAATATTTTTTTTCAATCTCATATACTTTGGTATGTAAACTAAGGCTGTAAAACACCATTTATTGTCTCATGCTGATTTAGCTCTTTTGGTTAAGGCGTCTGGTTTGGAATGTCAAGTTTCAAGGTGGGTAGTTCAAGACTGACAACTGAAACAATACTTTTTTTTCAATCTTTTATACTTTGGCATTTAAACTAAGACTGTAAAACATTATTTGTGGTTTCATGCTGATTTGGCTCTTTTGGTTAAGGCGTCAGGTTTCAGATGTCAAGTTTCAAGGTGAGTGGTTCGAGACTGACCACTGAAACAATTTTTTTTCTATTTTATATACTTAGGCATTTTAACCTAGGCTGTAAAACATCAACCTTTGTCTCATATTGATTTAGCTCTTTTGGTTAAGGCGTCAGGTTTCAGATGTCAAGTTTCAAGGTGGGTGGTTCAAGACTGACCAATGAAACAATATTTTTTTCAATCTTACATACTTTGGCATGAAAACTAAGGCTGTAAAACCATGTATGATGTCTAATACTTTTTTTCAATCTTATATACTTTGGCATTTAAAATAAGACTGTAAAACATTATTTGTGGTTTCATGCTGATTTGGCTCTTTTGGTTAAGGCGTCAGGTTTCAGATGTCAAGTTTCAAGGTGAGTGGTTCGAGACTGACCACTGAAACAATTTTTTTTCTATTTTATATACTTAGGCATTTTAACCTAGGCTGTAAAACATCAACCTTTGTCTCATATTGATTTAGCTCTTTTGGTTAGGGCGTCTGGTTTCAGATGTCAAGTTTCAAGGTGGGTGGTTCAAGACTGACCACTGAAACATTATTTTTTTTAATCTTGTATACTTTGGCATGTAAAATAAGGCTGTAAAATAATGATCATTGTTCCATGCTAAATTAGCTCTTTTGGTTAAGGCGTCTGGTTTGGAATGTCAAGTTTCAAGGTAGGTGGTTCAAGACTGACCACTGAAACAATATTTTTTTTCAATTTTAAATACTTTGGCATGTAAAATAAGGCTTTAAAACAACAACCTTTGTCTCATGTTGATTTAGCTCTTTTGGTTAAGGCGTCAGGTTTTAGATGCCAAGTTTCAAGGTGGGTGGTTCAAGACTGACCAATGAAACAATATTTTTTTTTTATCTTACATACTTGGGCATTAAAACTAAGGCTGTAAAACCATGTTTGATGTATTATGCTTATTTAGCTCTTTTGGTTAAGGCCTCTGGTTTCAGATGTCAAGTTTCAAGGTGGGTGGTTCAAGACTGACCACTGAAACATTATTTTTTTCAATCTTATATACTTTGGCATGTAAAATAAGGTTGTAAAACAATGATCATTGTCCCATGCTTAATTAGCTCTTTTGGTTAAGGCGTCTGGTTTGGAATGTCAAGTTTCAAGGTGGGTGGTTCAAGACTGACCACTGAAACAATACTTTTTTTCAATCTTTTATACTTTGGCATTTAAAATATGACTGCAAAATAATAGTTGTGGTTTAATGCTAATTTGGCTCTTTTGGTTAAGGCGTCAGGTTTCAGATGTCAAGTTTCAAGGTGAGTAGTTCAAGACTGACCACTGAAACAATATTTTTTTCAATTTTAAATACTTAGGCATTTTAACATAGGCTGTAAAACATCAATCTTTGTCTTATATTGATTTAGCTCTTTTGGTTAAGGCGTCAGGTTTCAGATGTCAAGTTTCAAGGTGGGTGGTTCAAGACTGACCAATGAAACAATATTTTTTTTTCATCTTACATACTTTGGCATAAAAACTAAGGCTGTAAAACCATATCTGATGTCTTATGCTTATTTAGCTCTTTTGGTTAAGGCGTCTGGTTTCAGATGTCAAGTTTCAAGGTGGGTGGTTCAAGACTGACCACTGAAACATTATTTTTTAATCTTATATACTTTGGCATGTAAAATAAGGCTGTAAAACAATGATCATTGTTTCATGCTAATTTAGCTCTTTTGGTTAAGGGGTCTGGTTTGGAATGTCAAGTTTCAAGGTAGGTGGTTCAAGACTGACCACTGAAACAATATTTTTTCAATTTTATATACTTAGGCATGTTTACTAAGGCTGTAAAACAACAACCTTTGTCTCATGTTGATTTAGCTCTTTTGGTTAAGGCGTCAGGTTTCAGATGCCAAGTTATAAGGTGGGTGGTTCAAGACTGACCAGTGAAACAATATTTTTTTTCATCTTACATACTTTGGCATGAAAACTAAGGCTGTAAAACCGTGTTTGATGTCTTATGCTTATTTAGCTCTTTTGGTTAAGGCCTCTGGTTTCAGATGTCAAGTTTCAAGGTGGGTGGTTCAAGACTGACCACTGAAACATTATTTTTTTTAAATCTTATATACTTTGGCATGTAAAATAAGGCTGTAAAACAATGATCATTGTTCCATGCTAAATTAGCTCTTTTGGTTAAGGCGTCTGGTTTGGAATGTCAAGTTTCAAGGTGGGTGGTTCAAGACTGACCACTGAAATAATATTTTTTTTCAATCTTATATACTTTGACATGTAAGCTAAGACTGTAAAACAGTAACTGTTACCTTATGCTGTTTTAGCTCTTTTGGTTAAGGCGTCAGGTTTGGGATGTCAAGTTTCAAGGTGGGTGGTTCCTGACCAACCACTGAAACAATACTTTTTTCAATCTTATATACTTAAGCATTTAAACTAAGACTGTAAAACAATAGTTGTGGTCTCATGCTGATTTGGCTCTTTTGGTTAAGGTGTCAGGTTTCAGATGTCAAGTTTCAAGGTGAGTGGTTCGAGACTGACCACTGAAACAATTTTTTTTCAATTTTATATACTTAGGCATGTTAACTAAGGCTGTAAAACTATTATTATTGTGTCATGCTAAATTAGCTATTTTGGTTAAGGCGTCAGGTTTCAGATGTCAAGTTTCAAGGTGGGTGGTTCAAGACTGACCACTGAAACAATATTTGTTTCAATCTTATATACTTTGGCAAGCAATAGCTTTTTGATATAATGTAAATGTTTAAAAATATTTTTTACTTATACCATATATATATTTTATTATCTCAGAGAGTGAAAATGATATTTAGTGTTTGGATATATTGGAACCTAATCTCTACCCCTGAGCTATAATGACAGACATGAAAGTGTGTAAAATTTTAACATATACTATAAGAATTAATTTTTTGTCTACTTTGTCTTTTTTCATCACTGATAATTGGTCTTCTTCATAGCTCATTTATAGAATGTTGGTTACCTTATCCATATGTTGCGGGTTCGAGGCTCTCTGAGAAAGGGCGGGGTTTTTGTAGTTGTTAAAAATTGGAAGAATTTATAAAACAAAAGTTGTTGCAAATATAGGTATTAAATAAAAGTATCAGGATGTGAGTTTGTCTGTAGGATCTCGATAACTGCTGAATCGATATGTTTCTTCTTTATAGTGTAGTTTCTCATGGGTTTTGGGAAGGTTTATAACTTTTTTAGGGGAGGGTACAACCACCCTCCTTAGAGGAATAAGAAAAATATAGAATTGAATGTAGGGGGAGTCTACTTCCCCCCCCCCCTTCTACATAAAAGCCCCTAGAGGACTTTAGGGACATTGCCGCTGTTTGAATATAAAGTGAAAACTCAATGACAGATTGATTATTTTATGACCAATTCTTTCACCCTTTATTTACAAAAGAAAGAGTATATTAAAATTTTTGGGATAAGATTAATTTATCCTCCAATGTCCCATCCCTGTATTCATGTATCAACCTACGTCTAGTACAAAGTGATTCCTTTTACACTAATGGCAACTGGAAATGGTCAAAGACAGACGTTTTTGCAATCCTGCGACAAGTGTAATGTGTCCACGTATGTAGGTATGTGTGTGTGTAGTGAAACCTACTGCTGCTAGGTCAGATATGTGACATCTATTGTAAAGTAGGAGAAATGCCTTGACCCAAAGATTATCACCTTACTTATGTTAAAGAACGTGTCCTAACTTTTGTGATTTTTTTTAAAAATAGCTAGTCGGTGCTTTTTTGTAAGTAGTAGATGTAAAATGTTCCATAGAATTTATATATGCAATAGTTTTTTTTGTAGACCTTTAAGTTTTTTTTAATTAAGGTGGTTTTACTTTTAAGGTACTAAAACGTAACAAAAAAGAAGAAAATTGCCAAAACTTATAAACTTTGGGGACTATTCTTGAACTTTTATTTGTTAGTTTGTTAAGTTGAGTGTCAAAACGTTTCAACCACTAATTGTAATCTTTAGGAAAGGGTAAATTTTGTAAAACATCATTGGGATCTTTATAAATTTATCAGCCATTGACTTATCCCTTAAGATCAGTGACATAATATAGTTATCATATTTTTGCTGTTATTTGGAAACTTATTTTAAAGGTTCATGTATTCAGAATATTCAAATATATCAAACTTTTGGGTTGAAACTGATGCAATTTAATATTTTGTACTCAGTTACAGAGGTTGTCCCTAGTTCTAAATTCCCTTTTTACTTTTTTAATAGAAATTCTTAGGCCCTTGCCTCTAGGGACTACGTTCCTTCAGATAAAAGGAGGTTTTCAGAAGAAAGAAAAATATCTAAAAAATCACTAAACTTTGGGTAGGGGGTATATCATTCGAGTTGGGGGTTCCCCCTCCCGCTCCTCCCTAGAAAATAGTCTAAAACTACCACATGAACTTATGTATATTCCCTGACAAGCACCAAAAATTCAGATTTAATAGTATGTTCTTTTATATTAGTCAGCTTTCGCTTTTTTAGACCAAGAGGGAAAGCTGATATAAAACTGTAATTTAAATCGGTGAGGGTGGGGACAATCTGCTGTTTATTACACTATTCCCCAAAATTTTATTTCTCATTAGTGAGCTCAACAACTTTGGAAACTTTTATTGAATATTGATTGTTTAGTTCATCATATTGTGTGTCCAAACGTTTCAACCACCAAATGTGATCTACAGAAGGGGTAATTTTGTGTAACATCATTGGGGAATGTACATCAATTTATTGACCATTGTCTTATCCCTTTAGATCCCTGGATTTAAACCATAATATTTATGGGTAAACTGTCTTTAGGAACACTAAAATACATCATTGATATTAGATACACAAAACTCGTTGGAAATATTATAAATGGATATAGAATACGTGGATTACCTACTAGATTACCTCGTACGTGCGGGATTACAGTCCAGGACCTTTTCGACTTGGTGTACTGTCTAGGTCCTGGTACAGCAATACAGGAGAACTAAGGATGACTGTTATGCACCCTTCCTTGTCTAAACACCCAAGGATATTAGGTTAAGTAACATCCAACAGACAACCAACTCTCTGTGATGCACGACCTTTGTCTGAGAAGTCCTGACTGTGCATGGTAACGATTTGCGCCTGTTTTGGGCCAAGGCATTTCCCCTACTCTAACTTTTTATGTCGCGCATCTGACATAGCAGCAGTAGAAACCATTTTAACGTCTTTTAGTTATGACGCGGTGTCGGCCCGAGATTCGAACCTATCACCTTCCCGACGACGAGCGAATGCGGATGTGTTGAGCCACGGTCGCGGGTCTAGAATACGTGGATATTATCACAGTGGAATTTTTGTCATCAATTTATATTGCTATTATAGTCCTCAGAACTTGGTCAATAAGTTGGTCAGGGGAAAGATGGTGTAAAGTTATAAGGGGATATCGTTTTATTAGAGATTTAGAGATTTATCTGGGAGATATATTTGATCATGGTAGAATCCATGTGTTCTATATCCATTATTACATCATTGATTTTAAACGCACAAAACGCGTTGTCAATTTTAGGCGTAGCTTCTCTATCATAACTTTATGTTCGTCTGTTTGTCACATCTGTTTAAGATGTACAAAACTGGACAAAACACATGATTGAAAACTTTTTCGTCAGTCAAAGATATCAATATTCAATCTCTCTTACAAGCCCCCCCCCCCCCCTCCTCCATAGGACTTGAAAAGACTCCAAAAACAAAAAATATTGAGTAATACGTTTACGAGATCTTAATCTACACAAATAATAAAATTCAGGCTTTTTGAGATTTTTAGACAAGTTTAGTTCATGTTGAAAAAGATCATTTATATTGCAGTTTTGAGTTATTTCTTTTTTTAAGCGCAGCTACTCTATACTTTTGGGAACGTCTGGCTATCCGAGGCTAAGACCTCATAACACAATTATATGTTGATATCATAAAAGCAAAACATTTAGATGAAGCCTATATCAATAACAAAAATTTTCCCTTTTTTTATTAGCTGGATTTTTTTTCCGATGTAATGTAGTAGGCGGTGTGCTATTTCTTCCGCATATTTTACATAAATTGAGAGTGGTGTTGAACGTCGAATCAATAGGAAATTTTAAATTCAAAATGAATATAAATAAAGTGAAACTGTTAAACACTCGAAGGAAATAGAAAAATCTAGGATTATCAAGGGATTAAAATACTCAAAATGCACTATTTTTTATATTTTTTATTACAGATTCATAGACAAGCAATAAAACTGAATAGAGATAAAAACTAAGGACAATTTATTTAAATATGAATTATTTACAGTGTTAAATATCTAAACAATCTCTATCGAGGTAACACTAGATAGCCTTTGCAGTAAATTATAAAATGATAAAATAAGTTTATAAAAATGTGCGGTTCTGATTATTTGCAAATTTGATACAGAATATTTGAGTGGATGTTAAGGTACACACAACATAGTGAGCTTATATAAACATTATTTATTCACAGAAACAAGTATAATCATCTTCATATGTACTGCAGATATAGAAAAATAATTTCTGGCGTTCTTCATAATTTGAAAAAATATATTTCCAAATAACCTCTTGTGGGTGGGCCATAATATATATGGCCTGTATGAAAACAATGTGTGAATACACATTACTGCATACTTCCTACCTTTTAGCAAACTGCCATTTGGAAAGAAAATTTTCTTATAAATTAACCATATCAATAAAAATTTGACTGTATATATAAATGTATATAATATTCATTTAATTCATTTATTATTGTTTTTTATTTAGACCCAAGAATAATAAATCTAATCTAATCTAACCTGCGTTTTCTACAGGGAACCTAAAGATGTGGTCTAGGAGCAAAATTAGGAAAATTGATTTTGAATATCATTAATTTTTAAAGGCTTTATCCGTCAATTAACAATCCTTATATAAAAGTAACAGGATGTCTATGGGTTTGTCTATCTGTCTGTGTCGAAGGATCTCTCTAATCACTGAACATGTATAGCCCTCTAACTCTTTAACAGTTTAGCTTATAAGAGGTCATGAGAAGGTTTAGAGCTATTTTTAGGGTTGGTACCAACACTATCCCAAAAGAAATCGCCCCTAGAAAATCATGCCCCCCCCCTCACCAGAAAAATATTACTCATATAAAATAATTAGGGATCGACTGTCCCCCCTCCCCCCTCCACCATCTCAAGTGACCCTAGAGGCCTCCAGGGGGCGTAACCGCTAGTACAATTAACAATAAGAAGCACAGACATACCATATTTGTAAATTAGCAGTGCTACCAAAAAAAATCACAATTCCCCTCCCTCGACATATTTACCTTTAATAGGAATATTTTAAGAAAGAATTTCAGGGACAAAGTATTCTTATTACTAGAAAAAAAATGAAAAATGTGATGAATAGGACAGGGCTCTAGAATAAAAATTGTGCATTATATTAATACTTTTTTTCTCAAAACAATGAAATGATATTTCTGATGTTAAGCAATGAGAAACCCCTCATTTTACATCAATATTTTAAGAATACATGTATTACTCCCTTAAAAAAACCTTTTTATGCAAATAGCCAAAAACCTGATAAAAAGCAATTTGACCACCATGGATGCTTTATAGTTAATTGTGCTTAATAATGTTGGGAATGGTGACAAGAAGTTTCAGCCTTGTATCTTAAACAGAAGCCGAGAAAATCACATTTCCCCCACTTCGTGACCAACGGACAGACGGATGAACATGTGGAATTACAGAGTAGCTGCGCTAATAAAAATGGAGGAAAACAGAAAAGTTATTCTTAATATAAATACACAACTTAGAAATTAAATTGTAATTTTGAATTTAGCAGGGAATATCCCATATCTCTGAAAACTGACCAATCATAAAAGGGGTGAGGGCCTGGGGGAAGGGGGAAATGTAAGCGTCAAGACCAGAAACAATAAATGTTGCCTACACACCTTACTTATACCTTTTATGAATACAGAGCTGGTGTTCTTGTAATGTAACATGTTATAAAACTAACAGCACAAAGAAACATGGGTTATAAGAACTATTCGCCCGTAGCCTCTAGGGGCTTTGCCCTAAGAGGTAATTTCTAAAAAAAATAAGTACTTCTGGTGCTGCCATTTTTTGTGAAGTAGTTTCCCCAGAAATTTTTTTGGGTTGCGGGAACTTTTCATAAATAGAAAACAGCTTAAAACCACCACAGGACCAATAGGTATATACTATATACTAAGCTATAAAAATTGGAAAGAATTTTAATGAATACAATAGATTTGAAATCTGCATAAAATTTTAAGGATTTTTTATAAAATTCGTTTTTTATATAATTCATTATTTAAAAGCGCAAATCCAATTTAAGTTAATAAATTTTGACCAATAGGATAGGTGGATTGGAAACTACATACGCTCTAATTGGTAGAATGATGTACGTCACTTAAGCTTCTCCAATCAGGGCCTAGATAGTTTTCAATCCACCAATCACAGAGGTCAAAATTATTTAACTTAATTTATATTTGCGCTTATAGATAAAGAATTATACAAAAAACTAATTTTATAAAAATTCCTTAAAATTTTATGCAGATTTCAAATCTATTATATTCATTAAAATTCTTTCAAATTTTTATAGCTTACTATATACCCTGAAGTATCTGATCGGTTCAATGGTTACCGAGATCTTAAGGGACGTAATGACAGACAGAGAGACGGACAAACATCAAGCTACTTTGTATTAAAGATAAAGTTTACTATTCTACAATATATTTCAATTTTTGGAGCTATCTGGCTCGCGCAGCCGGCTTCTTAAAAATAAGTGTTTGTTTCTATAAACCTGGAGGCCGTGTAATGCTGCGTTTCTTATGGTTACAGATGTACTTGTTTTTGCTGTCCATGACACTATGACGTCACAGATACAACAGCCAAAGATAACTGAGGGCTGCACCCAACAGACAACCAGCTTGTTTGATAATACTAAAATTCTTCAAATAACAATATATGAAAGTAATAGGTTGTCGTTCTGTGTATTTGTACCAAAGGATCTTTCTAATCGCTGGTCCGATTCGGTCCTCCTTTATAATTAAGTTCCAGAGAAGGTTTATACTTATTTTAAGGGAGGATACCTCTATCCTCCTATTTTTTTCTTGTTTTATGTAAATTTTTCTTACATTAAATAACATGTATATTGTATATTTGAAGTTAAAAGCCTTCCCCCTTCCTTAAGTACCCCTACAGGCCTCTAGAGGTGTAGCTGCTGGTCTTTATATAAATAAGTAGATTCTTAATTTCACTTCTTTGCATAAACATCCTTTTTTATGAATATTCCCTACACTTAAACAAGAAGAAGAAAAGGGGGTTCTTTAGTTTATCATCAATAGTAGTGTCTACAGCACAGTTGCAGGTTAGCAAATGCATATATTCTACTGTCATAAAATGATATAAAAACTAGCCTAGAACCTGCAAAGAGCACTGGGAATAATTGCTCTACATCACAAAACTATAAAACATCAGGTAGTAATAATAAAACAATATATTCTGGAAAATATATTGTTGAACAATTGTTGTTCATGCATGGGTTAGAAATAAAAAAATGTGTATAAAATCAAAATCATTAGCATTCTGAATTTTTTTTTTACGAACCTAGTAATAGTGTCTAACTTTTTATCTTTGTGACGTAACAAAAATCGAAGGATGAGAGGGGAGGTGGGAAAGGAAACCTCTAAAAAAGAGATGGATTTTTGTTACGTCACAAAGATAAAAAGTTAGACACTATTACTAGGTTCTATTTTTACAAAAGAAGAAAATTAAAATCTTAATTGAAAAATATTTTGAACAGCTAGGAGTAACATTTTCTTCATCACTATTCAAAACTAATTTATTAAATAGATTTTTTAATCAGTGGATTTTTTTATAACTTTCCATGTAAGTCTTTCTTTAAACCACCAAAAGGCATTTAAAGCTTCCATGTAAAAACTAATCAATTATCGAGATCTTTAGTTGCAGACAAAAAAGCTAACTATTATATATCAGAGGATGAATGTACACCTAACACTAAGGATTTTATACAATAGATAATTAGTAAAAAATTACAAAAAGAAGAAAATTAGAAAAGAATAATAAATCTTCAAAAACAAAGCAAGCGAGATGGAGAGAGAGAGAAAAAAAAGAGAGAAAGAAATAATGAGAAAGAGAGAGAAAGAGTGAGAAAAAGAGAGAAAGAGAGAGAGAGAGAGAGAGAAAAAAAAGAGAGAAAGAAATAAAGAGAAAGAGAGAGAAAGAGAGAAAAAGAGTGAGAAAAAGAGAGAAAGAGAGAGAAAGAGGAGAGAGAGAGAAAGAGAGAGAGAGAGAGTGAGAGAGAGAGAGAGGGAGAGGGGTATAAAAACAAGGATGACAACATTCATAAAAAGTCGTATCTGTATCAATAGAAAGAGTGTTAGAAAATGTTTTAATTAAAAAGTATCGCACAATTAAAGGGTTGGTTGTCAGGTATAGACAGGTTTAAGCTGCGTTGTTATTTAAAGAATACAACATAATGGTATTACAGACAGACTTACTAATACCATTGATCTACAGTGCAGAGTAGACTCGCTATTTTAAAAAATGCAGTAAAACAAGGAGTAGTAAATAATTGGATGCGGCAAACAAGTAAAAAAACACATGTTTTTTAATTGTTCTTTTTTATCTCAACTCTGAGAAACAGTTTTTTGTTGTTTTCTTTCAAACCTATTTCTTCACCATAAAGACCATTTTACTTCTTTATTTTTGATTTTAAAAAGATATATTTCTAGCCTCTTTGTAAAGGCTCTCTTAACCTAACCTACAATATTTATTCTTTCTTTAGAAGGTTCCTCAAATGTGATAAGAAAGATTGATTATTTAAGTTTATGCTGTTGTATCAAATGCTGTGATTAAGTCAAGTCAACATAAATAAACTCCTACAGTAACTTTAACG
This sequence comes from Acartia tonsa, assembly GCF_053477335.1. Lineage (NCBI taxonomy): Eukaryota > Metazoa > Arthropoda > Copepoda > Calanoida > Acartiidae > Acartia > Acartia tonsa. The sequence continues at coordinate 28,958,202 of NC_137273.1, forward strand.
TTTTTCATTTAGTATCTTTTATTAAAATTAGTAGCTGTGTGCCCTAGGGGATAGATATGGGGATAGATGTCACAGCTTTTGGCCTACATATTTTATTGACGTCATAGTGGAGGGAAAGAGAAAGGAAAGGGATAAAGAAACCCCCTATAAAAGAGATGGGGTATATGGTATTTCCTGACGTCAATAGAATAGGTAGGCCAAAAGCAGTGACATCTATCCCCATTTTTCTAGGGCACTATAAACAGTTATCCAACATCACTTTTTCAAGGACCTTTTTCGTCTGCATGAAAATTGTTTTCTGCTACTTGGCTGTGTTAATATTTCCGACACTATTGGTTGATTTTCAAAGACCTAATTGAGAGTCGGCACAAGGTCCTTGGGATAGGGACATACAGTTATATAACCAATTTCCCCTATAGTGTTTTACTCTAATAATAAAAGTACTAAGAAAGAGAGGTAATGTCTGATTGAGCCAATAGGAGAATCGCATCGGAGTTTACATGAAATCTCATTGGTTGAAATTATGGACACATTTTGAGCTTACCAAAACATTTCGAATCAAGTCCATCACGTGAAGTACTGCCTTCAAATTGTAGTTTCACATCTATGTTTTATCTGTACATTAATAATAAATATTCTTTATCTATTGCAACCGATATAAAATAATAAAAATCCCCCTTTATGAATTTAAGTTCATAAAATCATATTTTTTTCTTGAGTTTCTATTAAAACAAAAAAAATGATATCTCGGACTTCAAATGTACATGATTTATAATCTTTAATTCGTGATTCTATTATAAACATTTAAAATACATAAATTCATAGTTTGTTTCATGTTTACCTTGAAATAAATTATCTAAAAATAAAATAACAACAAATAGCAATACAACAGTACTGTGTATACACTGTACACATATGGGTAAGAAGAAAGGGCATATATTTTTCATTTTGTCCATATAAAGAGTTAGCTGTAAAGTGTAAATAGTCTCATTTCTTAAGATAAAGCTTTTTTCACGTAAATTATATCGTGTAAACATTTATTTTCTAGTATAGTGTAAAGCATATTACAAATCCTTTAATAAGTCAGCTATGAATGGTTGAATTCCTTAATATAAAGTTAGCTTTCTAGAAATTATATACTCGAAAAATTTTAATGTGTTTTGTCAGCTGGAGGAGTTCCTTTGTCAGATTTACGAAAAAAGGGTTCAGAATATGCTTCTTCTCTTATAATTCTATTACTCTAATGTTGCAATAACAGAAAAAAACACATATATGTACACACATACAATTATACATACATTTTGTATGAATTGTTCTATTAACCCATTTCTTGCGATTGGTTACTATACAAAAACTTTTACATTAGTTAGGGCGTGCCAAGAACAAATATTAAATAGGGTTCGATTCAAAATTCATAATTGTAGGGTTATATTATTATATAGAAGTAATAGGATGTTTTTGTGTGTGTCTGTCTATCTCTTTGTATCGAAATATATTGCAAACCACTGAACTAATAGCTTTGTAAGGTCAGGGAAGGTTTAAAACTATTTTTTCGGAGGGTAGCTCCAACACCTTACGAGAAATAATAGATGGATACCCCCCCCCCCCCAAAAAAAAATAGATTTTTCTTTTTAAAACTTAGATTAAAGTTTAGGGCAATATCCCCCATCACCTTCCCTCGAGTGCCCCTAGAAATGTTGTTAACCACTGAACCAGTTGAGTTCTCCATTTCAAATAAGCTTTTTTTGGAAAACAGCTGGCAGCACAGCTTACGTTTGCAAATCTTTAAGCCTAAAAGATATCTTGAATGGCCGGTACAAAATAATCTAGCATACCATTAGAGATAGTGGGCGTTTGGAGAGGGTTTCGCTTTACCAAAAAACTCGCCTAGTTACGCCACTATTGATTCAGATCACCCTTAACAAATTAAATAAAAATGTATTATTCTCTCGTTTTACAATCAATTTACTTAACCTTATTCAAGGACTTTCCTTTACAGGTTGTAAAATACCTAATCCTTTGCCCCTAGCATTAAGAGGTTCTATATTGGGAGTGATATGTAGTAGACAAAAAGAGCCCCAATGTATTGTATAGGGTAGATCCCCTGAATTTAACTGACAAGAAATAATCTACACTTCATATAAAAGATAATTAATTTTAAACTTGAGATTACAATATTCAAGAAAGCTTCTTTTGCTTTTCTATACCTGAGGTGTGACAGTTGCTCTTTTTCTAACCTGTTGATATAAAAGTTTTCTTAAACAAATCTAATAAATATGCAACCTAAGTGTTTTATTCTGGAAGCGAGGCTATTACATACATTTGAATCTATCTGTTCGTCAAAGAAAATGTAACTAAAATTGATCATTGATGAACCCAAGAGCATCATCCAGTACATGTAATAGGATGCAGTACTCTATTGCCTACTACAGACAACTAACCCTTTGATTGCACGACCTTTGTCTGGTAGTCCTAACTGTGCATGGGGATGAGTTGCACCTGTCTTATTCTAAGGCATCCCCCCTACTATTAGTGTCATATGCCAGACATTGATTAATGCCGCAGATATGTTCAGACACTACTTTGTAATGTCAAAATGAGTTCTTTTACTTTTATTAAAGTGTCTAAAGTCGTTTCAATTGCCAAAAACACCCATTTCATAAAAAAAATTGTATCTTGAAGATTTATGGATGTTGTCATTCTTGTATTTCTCTCGTTTTACAACAAATTTCATAGTTTTAAAGGCAGCATTAAACAACAATATTACATTACAGTATCAGTCTAGCTTAACAAATTGTAATATTGTAATACTTTCTTTGTAACAACAGGAATCTACTTTTTAGCAGGGAGGGAGGAGACATTAGGCTGTAAATTACACTCACAATTTTAAAATCTCATTATCTTATTAGTTGGCTAAAAAACGTAAATGAAGAAAATCGCTCAATGTGACGTCATAAAAATTAGGGAGATGAAAAAAGTGGGAAAAGAACCACCTAAGAAAGAGATGGATAATCACTCATTTTCATGACGTCACATGTTTTTTTTAACGACTTTCTCCAATTACCTAAAAAAATGTTTCCAAAGAGGCAAACATTTAGGCCAATAACTTAATAAACATATTTTGTTTATCAACATTGGGGATGTACAATGTACATTAATTAATCGTCCAATGTCTTATCCCTTATGAGCCCTGACTTTTATAGTTGTTTGACTAATTTACGACAATTATGTATGTAGGTCTCGCAATACAGGGATCAAAAGGGATAAGACAATGGCCGATAAATTTATACACATCCCCAGTGATGATACACAAAATTACCCCTTCTGTACATTACAATTAGTGGTTAAAACGTTTGGACACTCAACTTTATTAACCAACCAATTAAAGTTTAATATAAGCCCCCAAAGTTGTTAAGCCAACGAATAAGAAAACGTTATTATAAAAATTTGAGGACTAATGTAATAAACAGCACGATGTCCCCTCCCTCCCTGTCTCTTTATACAATACTAGCGGTTTCGCCCCTAGCCTCTAGGGTCTTTGCCCCAAGAGGTATAATTACATCTTTTATTACCTGGAGATCCCCCACTCCACCACTATTTTAAATATATTTTTTTTTAAATGGCGGTGGAGTTTTTTTTTGGGGGGTGGGGGAGGCCGGGTTAGGGGTGTCCCACCCTCCAAGAAAATAGCCTAAAACCACCACAGGACCTATATTAATATTCCCAAACGAGTAGAATCCGTTCGGTTCAGTGGTTACCGAGGTTAACTTAAGGGACAGACGGACAGACAGATTACATCGTATTATAAACAGCTTTCTGTACATTTTTATATTCGTAGAAAACTGGATATAATACGATACGGTACATGATTTGTCAGTGTGGCTGAGAATTGGTTCTTATCCAACGGATATCAATTAATTTTGCAGCCATGCTTAAAATAAAATTTTTAGAATTATGTAAATGTTTATAATGTAAACAAAATCAGTAGGAAATATTTAATGAAAAAGGCGTATCATCATACAAATTTAGGTTTTGTTAGTTTTTCATACTGCGCTATTCAATTAACTCAGTTTTATCGGGGATATTAAGGTATAAGACAATTAACATTTTATCAATGTACATTCCAAATTATGATAGACAAAAACAACTCTTCTGTAGATAAATATTATTAATTAAACTGCTAGTTTGTACTAAACAATCAAGTCTCATATTTTAGCCAAAAATTGAGCGAACTTCAGGTACCTAAAATCTAATGTTCCCTCCCTCCTCCCTGGGTTCTATAAACGTTTATTTTAGTTTTTTTTTAAAGAGCAGTTACTATAAATTTAAAGTGTGTGCTGCCGTTCTGAATAGCTTTTTTCGTTAATTTAGGCATGTTAAGTTGTCCTATCGATTTCAAATTTTGCATGGTGATTCCTTTAATAGTTAGGTATGATTTAAAAAGCGTAGCAACTCTATAATCATCACCAAAATTTGCGTACGTCCATTTTAAACAAGTTGATTTTTTTACTTTTTTAACAACAAATTTTTATGTGACCTAATCATTCGATTGATCTGATTTTTGGTATATTGATTCCTGAGACAACAAAGTATAATGTAATAAGCGAAGCAACTCTATAATCAAGTCTTAAAAATGTAAGTATGTCCATAATCATTATACTGTATCAAGCAGTTTTTCAACAAATTTGCCTACAATTTTGCTTTCACTCTTATACATTCGCATTCTGATTATTCAGTTCTGACATTATACAAGTGTTAATGTCCGTTTGTCCTACCGTTTTAGAGCTTCGCTTTTATGGATGTTGTCATCCTTGTTTTTACTGCCATTAGCATCGATCCCATCATCAAGAGAATTTCAATATTTTTGATCAACAATATAGCCTAAATCCATCCCAGAACCTATATGAAACAAATGGGCCAAACTGTTTTATTCAGTAACACACATACACCAACTAAATCTTTGCATATTGGTACATTTCTAAAATTTGAGCTTTTCTATAATTAGAATCGGTCGGTTAGTACGTCCGTAACGGTTAGCTTTTTACGTGGAAAGGTTAGCTCTTTTCGTTAATCAAGACATGTTAGAATTATTCTATGAATTTAAAACTTTGCATGTTGATTCCTGTAGTAGTTGGGTACGATTTAGAAAGCTTATCTACTCTATAATCGTACGTACATTTTAAACATGTCGATTTTTTAACTTTTTAACAAAAAAAATTATGTGATATTATGATCCGATTAATCTTATTTTTGAAATACTGATTCATAGGACAACATAGTACAATGTTATAAGCAAAGCTTCTCTATAGTCAAGTCTTTAAGTTGTCCTGAAACATTATCCTGTATTTTAACAAATTTACTTACAATTTTGTTTCAACTTTTATACATTTACATTCTGATTCAGTTCTGACACTCTTCAAGTGTTAATGTTTGTTTGTCCTACCGTTTCAGAGCTTCGCTTTTATGGTTGTTGTCATCCTTGTTATGAATATTAATTACATGTCCAAACAAAAGGTTTTTAAAAAGAGGGGTGGGAAATATTAACGACATGTTGGTTGACAAAATCATAGAAAAGTTTCTTGCAAATGAACAACTGCCAAAATGAAAAATTATTATTTTAGTTCATTTATTACAAAATTGACTCACTCTTACACAAATTTAACTAAAAGATTTTAAAGAAAGGTAAGAACTTTCAATAATATGTAGAACTTCATAGAAAAGTTCTGGCAAATTAACAAGCAAACAAAGGTTTCAAATGAGAGGGGTGGGAAATATTAACGACATGTACGTTGACAAAATCATATCAAATTCCTGGCAAATAAGCAACCATTAAAATTAAATATTATTGTTTTGGTTAATTTTCCTTACAAAAAGGAGTTTTTTTTATACAAATCGAACTAAAAGATTCTAAAGAAAGGTAAGAACTTTCAATAATATGTAGAAATTCATAGAAAAGTTCTGGCAAATTAACAACCAAAAAAAGGTTTCAAATGAGAGGGGTGGGAAATATTTATGACATAGAAATCACAGAAAAGCTCCTGTTAAAATACCAATTTTCAAAAAAAAAAATTTATCGCATCCTGATAGCGCTCAGAGAGGTTAAATGTACAACAGTTATCAAATTTTATTTTTTTTCTTAAAATTGTCATTAACTAATCAAATGTTCAACTATGAATTGCAATTTAAATTTTAAAGTTTATTTCTTCTTTTTTTGGTATGTTCTTGTAATAAAAGTTAGAATGCACTAAAAGCTTATTTAAGTTGTTGGACTATTATTTTACTCTTTAGTAATACTGTCATATTGAAAACAAATAAAAAAGATTAACTGTTATATTTGCTATCCATTGTGTCAAATTTGTTATCCATTCTGTGAAATTATCTATCCCTGCTTTCAAACTTGCTATCCCTACTGTCAAATTTGCTAAACCTACCATCAAATCTGCTACCCTACTATCAGATTTGCTATACATTCTGTCAAATTTGCTAAACCTTCCCTCAAATCTGCTAAACCTACTGTCAAATTTGCTACTCTTACTGTTAATTTGCTATCCCTACTATCAGATTTGCTAAACCTACTGTCAAGTTTACTATTCCTACTGTCACATTTGCTATCCTTACTGTTAAATTTCCTAAACCTACTGTCAAATTTGCTACTCTTACTGTTAATTTGCTATCCCTACTGTCAAATTTGCTGTTCCTAATGTCAAGTTTACTATTTCTACTCTAAAATTTGCTATCCTTATTGTTAAATTTGCTGAACCTACTGTCAATTTGTCAATTTATTACAAATTTAAGATTATTTTATGTTTGTTTAATGGCCTTTCTCTAACAGATATGTATGTACAATTCTAAGGTTTTTAAAATAACTGATATAAAAAAAACACTGTCAAATTTGCTGATGTCTAGGTCAAACTGACTTTATGGCGGTTGTTCAATTTCCAATTTGTATACAGTATTCATATGTACAACCTTACTAAAGTAAGCATTCATATGTACAACCCAGGGTTCTAAAGGGATAAGACAATGGCCAATAAATTGATGTACATCCCTAATGATGATAAACAAAATTACCCCTTTTATAGATTGAAATTAGTGGTTAAAACTTTTGAACACTCAACTTAATAAATCAATCAATCAAAATGCACTAAAGTCCCCAAAGTTACTAAACCAACAAATGAGAAAATGTTATTATAAAACTTTGGGGACTAGTGTAATAATCAGCCCATTGTCCCCTCTCTGTGTAGAACCTTAGTATAATAAGAATAGCTATTAATCAACCAACAAAAGAGTGAAAGAAGGCTACAAATAATGCCTTGCAAGGCATTTATACAATCTTGGTAAAAAATACTTTGAAAATATAGAGTGACTCAAAAAATTATTACTAATAGCCCTAGAAATCTTTTAAGAATTGGACTCATGAACGTAAAAAAACATATTCATTTCAATTATATAGAAGTTTTTCTTTTCCAAATAATACTTAAATGATACGAAATGATTCCTAATTCAAGAAGATTGGGCATTAATTAGATTTATAACACCATCCTATATTCTAATCAAACTTTTTTGCTGTCTAGAAAAATTGTCTGAAATGATTAAACGTTTAGTACGTATTGCCTTTTTAATAGTTTGTATGTACCCCCTGCGGGGTCGTACATTTAGTTAAGTTACATTAACTATATAATAAATAACTTATTGTATAATTCATTAATTTCATTCAAAAAAATATTTTAAAACTGGAACTAAATCTTTTAAAAGCAAAGGATTTATTTATAATTTAAAATATCTTTTAAGCCTTAATTTAGCAATTTAGATTAAATTAATATTAAAGAACATTCAAAATTAACGCTAAAAAAAATACCTTTAAGGAGACAAAATTTTTTTTTTTTATAAAAACAATCAATATTTTTTATTACTACCCAAAGTTTTAAAGCCGACGTATGCATTAAATCAAGTCCATTATACCCTCCCTCCACCCTCATGAATTCGAGAAAAACTATCTTGAATTGACCTATGACTGTCTCCTTGCAGATAGCGTGACTGGACAATGGAAATAAAAACAAGAATGAAATTGTCCCAACATGAAAATTTAATTTGTTTTTATGAAGAAAAAAAATATCTGTATACTAACAGCTTAAAAATAAAAATTGAACAAATACAGGATCTAGTTTAAGGACATACTCATATTATTAGGACTTGATTTTAGAAATGCCTTGCTTAAAGTAATGCACCTCGATGTCCTAGGAATCATTGTTCCAAAAATCACATGAATAAGATAATTATATCATTCAAAAAAAAATTTGGTCAAAAAGATATCAATATGTTTTAAATGCAAGACAGAATTTCTGCTAACGAATCTAATATGCCCAAATTAAAGGGAACAGTTATCCGTTAAGGCGGACAGACGTATGTACAGACTCTAATTATAGAAAAGCTTGGGTGTTTAAAAAAACTCGTCGGTTGGACGATCAGAAAGAGAAAAAATGTGAAAAATAACCAATATTTGGAGGTATCGATAAAATAGAAATAAAAGTGTTTCTATGGAACAGTCAAACATTTAAGTACAAAAAAAACAATAGATGATTTCTAATTAATTGGTTTAAAAGCGTGTCATAAATGAACACTTAATGTTCGGACGGAGGGTGTTTTTAAAACAGTTTTAAGTAAAAAAAAAGACCCATAAACATAGGTTTAGCTGTGATAAAAAAGGGGGGCGTTTGAAGACCACCCCCCCCCCCTTTATAGATTTATAGAAAATCACACCCCCTATATAAAAAATAAGTATTTTTGTTTTGAAGCATGACCGATAGACTGACGGGCTAAGCAAATTATATTCTTGATGCTCATTGATATGGAAAATAATCAATAAATTTTAGCTGTTTATCTTAAATTGCAGCCAAGCAAATAAAATTTCACAAATAGCGTTGCGGACGGATGGACAGAAAAACACAAATTACAATATCATAGGATAATTTTTAATTTTCTCGAAGCCCTAACTTTTACTTGTAAATTGTTTATTTGTAAAACATTTCCCTTAATTCTGACTATTAATAAACAGCAGCAGAAACTATAAATCTAACATCTCTAGTATGAAAAATGACATGTTTAAACAGAAGCGACAACGGGAAAAGTAGCTCTTATAATATTCCATAAAATTGTGACAAGCTCCCAGTCAAATGCGCTTATTAAGTCTAATTGTTCTTAATGTTGACCAAACGCGTATAGTATAATCAAAATTTAAAAACAGTTCGACCTAATAAGCGCATTTGACTGGAATCTTACTCACTACTTTATATAATTTTGCGATTGCTACTATTCCCTTTGTTTCATTTAGTAATTTTGTATTCTCACCATCTAGAACTGGTTGCTAAATCAGGGATGAGATAGAGAGCAATGATAGAAAAATCATTCTCACATTCTTCAAGCCTCCGCCACTCAATTTCATATTCCAAAGTAGCAAAATATGTTTGTGTGTGTGTGTCCAGTAAGATCTTATAATTTGCATGATCAAATAGTGCAGGTTTTAGGCTAGTTGTAATGCAGGGTAAGTGGATATGCAAATGATAAATTATCGTACATTACCTCATCCATAAGCCCTGTAGCTTTACAAAATATTGGAAAAATATATTCCTAGATTTCAAGAAAATTTTACTTCAAGTAGGGAAATGCTTTGGCAATAAAACAGACAAAGGTCGGTCACTTTACCTTTTATGCTACTGAAACTTCATATTCTCGTGCAGACACATGTAACATTTTTAATGTCTTTAGTATGATAAACCATAGTCCAGACATTTTCCGACACTCCCAGGAAATCAATTCAACAAGTTACTTACCAAGTAACTTACATGCAGCGGGTTAATTATTTCATTGATCTATCTTTACAGTTTTCAACTTTTAAATAATATACCTTGATAGATTTAAAACAGAGCTCTTCGAAAGAAAAATAAGGATTGCATTTTTTTTGCAGTACAAAGATAGATAGATAGATGGATAGATTTATAGATAGATATATAGGTGTATAAATAGATAGATAGATAGAAATAGATAGATAAATAGATAGATAGATAGATAGATAGATAGATAGATAGATAGATAGATAGATAGATAGATAGATAGATAGATAGAAAGATAGATAGATAGATAGATAGATAGATAGATAGATAGATAGATAGATAGATAGATAGATAGATAGATAGATAGATAGATAGATAGATAGATAGATAGATAGATAGATAGATTGATTGATAGATATATAGATAGGTGGATAGATATATAGATAGATAAGTTAATGAATATAAGATTTTATTCTTCAAACTGTATATCAAACATTATCCTAAGTTCAAAGTGAATCAAATTAATTCAAATGAAATTTTGTATTTTTATTGCGTAATCAGAAAAGTTAATTAACTCTTTACACAACTTTAGGATACACAGACAAAATTTGAAATTGCATATGACGAGCTCCCAAAGTTCAAAGTTTTGATTCAACGGGTGTTCAACAAAATAGATTTTTTCAATAATTACTCAACAGAATTCAAAAGTAAGGTGTCAAACTAAAGATTGTTTTTGTTCATAATGACAATTGTTTTAATGAAGATAATTACAGCATGCTTTATTATATAAAGTTTCAGGGAGAAAAATAGATATGCAGGTTTCTTAAGGTGTAATGCCTCTCCATCCTTATAATAAAGTAACAGGATGTTTGTCTGTTTGTACCATCTCGTTAACCGCTGAATCGATCGGGTTCTCCTTAACAGGGTAGCTTCTCATAGGACCCGGGAAGGTTTATAACTATTTTAGGAGAGGGTACCACCACCCTCCCAAGAGAAATCGACAAAAATAAATTAAATAAAAAAAACGCCGCCCTGCGGATTTTTTTTGCAATTAGCTAAAAACATAACTAACTCTATCTATCGGCGAAAAAAATATTTTTGGTAAATAGCTGATTTAAAGATAGATTAAAAAGAAACAATTTTACGTGTCTCTAGAGGCCTCTAGGGGCGTAGCCGTTAGTTTTAAGTATTTTAAGAAAACTTAAGTTCAAGAACCTTAATATACAATTTAATAAAGACAATCCACAAAAAATCTAAAATATAAGAGACTGAGTAACAGCAAAAGAATGCCAAATAGAGAGAGAGAGAGAGAGAGAGAGAGAGAGAGAGAGAGCGAGAGAGAGAGAGAGAGAGGAGAGAGAGAGAGAGAGAAAGGAGAGAGAAAGAGAGAAAGAGAGAAAAGGAAAGAGAAGAGAAGAAAAAATTCCTATAAATCGATTTAAACAATATATAATAATGCAACCGCAGTGAAGTAAAGAACTAATATTCTGACAAACAACTTCAATAAAAGCAAAACATTACAGACAAGAATACTTTTTAAAACTGGTCTTAAATAACTCTAGAATATAAAGTGCCTAATGCTAATTTTAAATTTGAAAAAATTATGATATAAATATCCTATTTGGAACAAAGATTCCTAGGACAACAACATAGACGTCCAAGGGTGGGGGGGTAATGGGGCGATTACCCCCCCCCAAATTTTTTTTCATTTTACCCCCCCCCCATTTAAAATTTACCCCTACCCTGGGGGTGCCATAGGCACCCCCAACCATTTAGGAGGGGGTATTAACCCCCCAAAACAATTTTGGGGGGGTAAATACCCCCCAAACATTAATAAAAAATATTTTTGCGCGCTTCGCGTGCATTTTTAGCACTATATATTTAATAAAATTTAATTTACCCCCCCCAAAACTTTTACCCCGGGGGTAAATTTTGGGGGGGGGGTAAACTAATTTACCCCTGCCAACAGATTTCAGGGGAGGTAATTACCCCCCCCCCAAGCAAATTTTACCCCCGGGGTAAAAATTTTGGGGGGGGTAAAAAAAATTTGCGGCGCGCTTCGCGCGCCATTTTACCCCCCCCCAAAAACTAATTAACCCCTCCCTTAAAAAATTTTTACCCCCCCCAAAAAAAAAAAGCTTGGACGCCCCTGGACAACAAGGTACAATATTTAAGCAAAGCATGTCTATAATCAAGTACTCAAAATAAAAGTATGTCCTTAAACATTATTATGTACAGGGTGGGCCACATAAATCCGGACTTTTTTCAAACGGCCATAGCATCAAAACTACTTAATCAATCAGGACGTTTGACCACACTATAAAAAGCTTAGGTAATTACCCTTTTGCCCATAAAAATTTTTGGACGATGAAGGACGTGTACTCCGAGCTGGCAGCGCTTATGTTCAACATGGCAGATTCGAAATGCGCTGATAGTTTACCCTGGATTCTCGACTTGTGCCCACTAAATCTGATCTCAGCCCATCTGTAGCTGAGATAGACTAATGAAACTTGCTGGAGATACTGCTAGATACTTCATGAAGACACTAGAAAAGACTAGAGCTCTCTACCCCATCTGGTTTGGCCGTAGTACTCCGGCAAAGTGAAACGTGGCAGATTTTAAGATGTCAAAAACGTCAAAAATCTTGAAAAATTCTCGGTTCTCGACTACATGAACCCATTTGGAACCTTATATAAAACTCGTTTTAGAATATATGTTGCGATAATAACCCTAGCTTAATCTTCATGCCATTTCCAAAAAGGTATAAAACGTTGTTCTAGCTTAATTGTGGCCCAAATGAGAGCCGCCGTGAAGAAGGGTATCTTGAAAGATGGGTGAATTTTGATCCTGGCTACTCACGTCCCTAAGGAGATATGGCCTCCCAGCAGCCCCGATCTTCATTCAATTGACTTTTGGGCCTGTAGCGCCTTTAAAGCACGAACCAATAGACGTGCCCATACCACAAAGACCTCCCTCATTGCCACTATCAAGGAGAACTTCGCCAGCTTGGACAGGGACATGGTGACCAGGGTCTGGGGGCGGTTCAGGGGGCGGGTAGAGGCGGTGATTGAGGCTTGCGGCGATTTTATTGAATAATCTAATAGTCACATACATAGTTTGCTTCCCAGTTTTTAAAATTCAATAAAATCTTTAAAATTGACGATTTTATGTTCATTTGTTTAAAAGTAAGAAAAAGTCCGGATTTATGTGGCCCACCCTGTATTTAAGCAATTTTGAAACAAATTTATATAGTTTTGTTTAGACTTATTCATTTATATTCAGTTATTCAGCTTATTAAGTTCTAATACTAATACTCTACAAGTGTTTAAATTCGTGTGTACTATAGTCTTTATGAATGTTCATAGACGTCCAAGGGGGGGGGGGTAATGGGGTGATTACCCCCCCAAAAAAATTTACCCCGGGGGTAAATTTTGGGGGGGGGGTAAACAAAATTTACCCCTGCCAACAGATTTCAGGAGGGGTAATTACCCCCTCCAAGAAAATTTTCCCCCCGGGGTAAAAATTTTTGGGGGGAGTAAAAAAAATTTGCGGCAAGCTTCGCGCGCCATTTACCCCCCCCCCCCCAAAAAAAAAAAAATAAAAAGCTTGGACGCCCCTGTGAATGTGAAAGAAGGTTGTCATTTTTTTTAAATTTAAAAAATTTATTTTTTGGTTAGTTCTAAGTTTTAAAAATGTTTCTAAAAATTCTTTTATCGTTTACGAGACACCATGGAAACTGTCCCAATTTTGTATAACTTTTGCGGAACATGTTCCAGTTACGTCATATTTTTCTTTCCCGAAAAAGGGAAGGGGGGAAGAAAAAAGAGATGGGAGAAAAGGGGGTTTTCCCCATCTCTTTTGAAGAGATTTTCTTCCCCCCTTCTCTTTTAGGGAAAGAAAAATATGACGTAACTGGAACATGTTCCGCAAAAGTTATACAAAATTGGGACGGTTTCCATGGTGTCCGTTTACGAGATCTGAATGGACACACACACAAACATCCGGTTACTTTAGAATAAAGGATTACAAATAAAACTATAATTAACATTGCAATAAAATTGCCTGAGGCTGCAGCAGCCAAGGATATGGATAGTTATTCTTAAAAAAATAATAAAGTCTATCTGTCCGTCCATCGGTTTGTCCATCTGAATAAAACTGAACGGGGGTTTTACAATTTCCGGAAATATACCTTCGCAAAACCCTATACACGCCACTGGGGTTGAAAAACATAAACATTATATTTTGAAATTTGGGATACTTTAAAAAAACGCCTTATATACGCTTTTATTTTACGAACAACAGCGTGCAAAGGGGGGGTGGAGGATAAACCCTTTATTACATTCCCCTATACCCCTTTTAAACACATTTTGTCAAGAGTCCACAGTTACACAATCCTAAAACAACTAATAGAAAATTCTACCCCCCCCCCCCCCCCTAAGTTAATACCAATAAATTAATTCGAAAAAAAATTGCTCCCCATATATTATTTAAGATTTATTTCACTTTATGGTTATACCTTATACCTGCGTAAGTTTAAATAAATATGAAATAAATATGTCCCCTTCGCGCGTCAATTTACCAATCTAAGGACGCTTGATTGACTTTTGAGTATGTCGATTATATTGGAGGGCGGACACATAGGGGGGGTGTTTCAAAACCACCTTGACAATAAATTGATACTCCTCTTGTTTTATCAAACCCCTTGTAAAAACCTTTGCACGCAACTGCTTAGGTATTTATTCTAACCAATACATATCAGATAGGGGACAATTAGTCCCCCAAAGTTTCATAATAACGTCTTTTAATTTGTTGGCTTAACAAGTTTGGGGACCTTGGTGAATTTTGATTGGTTGGATCATTAAGTTCAGTGTTCAAACATTTCAACCCCTAATATTAATCTAGAGAAGTAGTAATTTTGTGTATTATCATTGGGAATGTACATAAATTTTTCGGCCGTTGTCTTATCCCTTTAGATCCATGAATACTACAGCACCGTGTGGTTGCACTCAGGGGTAGATTTTCTAACAATATCTTCTACAAAAAAATCACGAAACCTTTAAATTTCATTTTCTGAAGAGGCGTGGGTAAGAAGGGGAGAAAAATGGGAAAATTTTCCATTAGAATTGTTTGGCAGAATATCATTCCCTGGATTGCACGACTCTGTGGGTAAAAACATCAGATATTAGATATTGGTCATATTCGACTTCCTATAAACTATTACAGAACATCGAACATCGGGTTTGAGACCCCACCAAGGCTCTGTAGACAGGTGGCACTGCAGGGATCCTAAGGAATAAGACAATGACCGATAAATTGATGTTCATCTCCAGTGATAAAAACACAAAGTTACACCTTCTGTAATTTAAAATTAGTTGTAGAAACGTTTGAAGATTTAACTTAATGAACCAATCTATCATAATTCACTAAAGTCCCCAAAGTTGTTAGGCCAACGAATAAGAAATCGTTATTATAAAACTTTGGGGAACAGTGTAATAAGCAACCTATTGTTCGCTCTCTCTTTCTGGTGGAACTGTTCACATCCTAGTATATAAAGTAGAAGGTTTTTTGTCGTCTAATCTTACAGTATTGGACGACTTTGTTTCAAAACCTTGAAGCCCCCCCCCCCATCCCCCTGTTTAAACTTTATCAATATTACCCCCCGATATATTGAACATGGGATAGCCCTTACAACATAAAGACCGCACCCTTAATTCTTAAATCCCCCCCCCCCCCCATGTTGTAACATTTTTCGATATCTATTGTATTATGTTTTTGCTTAGACGCCCCCGATATATAGACTTATAGGTTTTACGCAATTTTAGCGTATATTTTCAAAATGTACTTCTGTCAATAATTCCTCAGAATTAAGATCATTTTCAGCGCAGCAATAGCAAGCTAAACTATTTAAGATTACTAGTTGCTTCGCCCCTACCCTCTAGCGGAGGACGGGAGAGGTTAAAAAATTTACCTAAATCTAAAAATCTTCGAATTGTAAAAGAAAAAAATCTTCCAACACCTTGTAAACTACACGATATTTGCTTCCCTGAAAATTACAAACAATTCGGAAGAGTAAATTTTGAGACTTAAGCTTCAGACAAAAAACCTTAATACTTCATATTAAACTATCGGCTACGCGGCCTCTAGGATCACATGAGGGAGAAGGGGGGTTGAATTCGACAAAAAAAAATTTTAATTTAGATTCAAAAAAAAAAGTTTTTGGTGGGGGTGGGTTTCTTGGGATGATTTATCTTTGGAGAGTGGTGGTATCCTCCCATAAAATAGTTTTAAACCTTCCTGGGACCTATGAGAAGCTACCCTGTAAAGTAGAATCATATCTGTTCAGAGGATAGCGATTTCCTTCGGTACAAACATACACACAAACAAACAGACAGAGATCTTGTTACTTTATTATAAGGATTTGTATTTTAGGATATGATAGCTCACAATATTTAAGATTAATAGTTGCTAGCGGAGGGCGGGAGAGGTCAGGAAAATAGCCTAAAACAATCCTAAGATATTTATAAAGCTTCCAAAAATAGTAGAATCATTCAGAAAAGCAATTTCTGACTCTACAGCTTCAAACAAAAAAACATTACATATTATATAAGAGAATATACAAAAATGGATTGGACAACTACAATAGCATTCTTAATTAACGATTGAGGAAGGACGTACGGACGTACCAACCTTACATGTATAAAATCTTCGTTTTTTTTTAAAGGCAACCATAAACTTAATTCAATATTTATGAATTTTTCTTCTTTTTTTTTGTCAAATATCCAACATTTCTCTATAAAGTATTTTATAAAGAAGCAAGTTTGCCCCAAAAGATCTCGTGAACAGCTGGATAAATTATTTTGTTGTGTTATTTTTGTTCATTAAAATTATTTTTTGTATTTTTTTAACAATTATATCAAGAATATTGTACATTATATATCGCATTTTATGTAGACATAATTTCGCGAATAGTTAAAATGTTAGTAGTTTTGTTAACCCCGAGGTGCCGAAGGACCGAGACAACAAAACGGATACTTACTATTATTTTATTACTGTAATATGATGCGATACATATTTCTTCAGTATGGCTTATGACCGGTTTTAACCCATTGGATATTTATCGGTTTGCTGGAATACATATTAACAAGAATGACAACATCCACAATTAGCACAAGATGGTGGTGATGGACTAACGGTTAAAGTGTCATTAAAAAAGAAAAGATAATATACAATAAATCATGTATTTATGTATTTTAAACCAAAACTGACCAGTCGACCAAATAACTTATATACTCGATTATTATTACAGAAGTTTTTTTTATTCAGCTGTCTATCTTAAATATAATCTGAGAAAATCACTTTTTCCCAACAGCGTCATAGACTAGCGGACGGACAACCTGGCAAAGTGAAGTATAGATTAGCTTCGCTACTTAAAAAGTCGTCAAACATAATTTCTGTTTAGCGGCAAATTATGAAAGGTTAAATTAATAGGAGAGGTTGCGAGAATTTATTTTCATAGATTTATGCCAGAGAGAGAGGACAATGGGCTGGGTTATTACACTAGTCTCCAAAGTTTTATAATAATGTTTTCTTATTCGTTGGCTTAAGAACTTTGGGGACTTCGGTAAATTATGATTGGTTTGTTCAAGATGAGTGTTCAACCACTAATTTTAATCTACAGAATGGGTAATTTTGTGTATCATTATTGGGGATGTACCTCAACTTATCGGACATTGTCTTATCCCTTTAGATCCCTGGATTTATGCTTTATTCCTGTGCGCTAAGATCTCGATTATTACAGGATAATTTGAGTATTTTTACAGAATAGCTTCTTGTTGGTCTTTAACATGTAATTATTTATTTTATTGGAGGGTAGCTGAGCCCTTTAAATTTAAAGAGCCATTTTAAAATTATTGCTTTTCTAAAAAAAATAAAATACTTCAAACCTAAAACTTTAAATACCAAAGTAACCTTAAAGGGACTGTGAACGTAAATTTTTCTCATCTTAACATCAAATCTTAACATTATCTCATTCATTATATCTCACAGATAGAGCAAAACGCGCTTTTGTTTGCTTAAAAAACGGCTTTTTCCGACGATTTTTATAAGGTACGGGGAAAGGAAGAAATTTTCCGTATTATATAAAATGTGCATTAAATTGCTTTTTTCTCCCATTATAGCTAAAATTAAACTTTTTCACATAGTTCTAGATTTTTCCTAACAGTTGAGCTGGCTTTTAACATAATCCTTGCTTTAATCCAATGTATAGTTACTTAGAAATTGATAAAATAAGCAATATTTTTTTATTGAAAACCAAATACAATAACAAAGCCAGAAACAGGTTTTTTATTAGTATCCAATTAACTTTAAATGGCCCATCTCTCGCCCACCTTTAATTACAAATTTGTAAATAATAAAGACGCAATATTTCTTTATAAACAGTCTGATAAAAGTGTAAACTAATTCTCCAAAGTGGGTTATTTATTGTTCAACACAATAAAAAAGGATATTATTATTTCATATAACCTATGAGATTCAACCCTTTGTAGACAGTGAGGTATTTTTTTTGTCAATAATACGAATTTAAAATATGTCTTTATTACCTAATTACTACGTTATAAAAAAACGAATTGGCAATTTTATAGCATAAAATAAATCCTTAACAGTAAGTAAATTGTTTCAACTATATATGACAAGTTAAATATCCCTACAAACATTATAAGAAACAAAAACGTTCAGATTTTCCCTGTTTTTTCCTTTTTCCCTCTCAAAATACCATAAAATCAAGGCATTATTTCTGGATATTTTTGTGAATAGGAAATTTTTGGTTGATCAGTGTAGTGAAATGTGCTTAGTAAATGTTAAGATTTGATAATCAGATGAGAAATTTTTACGTTCACACTCCCTTTAAGGCAGATCCAATAGATGCTATGGGATCATCCGTAAGTAGTAATATGTAATAATTGTATGATAGATAGATATACCCTGTAGAATTTGAAGCATTAAGTCGACAATCACTTTTTCTGTGTAGCAACTCTATAATCATAACCTAATCACCTATTCATATGATTTTCAGAATACTATTACTGATTCCTAGTATAACAAGGTGCTATGTTATTAGCGAAGCAACTCTAAAATCAAGACCTAAAAATGTAAGTATGTCCTTAATCATTATCCTGTATTTAAGCAGTTTTTCATTAAATTTATTTACAATTTTTTTCGACTTTTTTACATTTATATTCCGATTATTCAGTTCTGACACTCTAAAAGTGTTAATGTTCGTTTGTCCTACCGTTTCAGTGCTTCGCTTTTATGGATGTTGTCATTCTTGTTTTAAAGAAATTATTTTATGGGCAAACAAAATTTATCACTTAACTACTTTTGTAAATAGAACAGTTTTGCAGAGTAGTTATGCTCTAAAAAGTCACCAGGGGAAATTATTGAATAAATTTGAATATAATATTAATTTTTATCTAAAGACAATAATTAGACGTTAACTAATATATGAAAAATAAACATAGAGAATCAGTAGGAAAAATAAAAATAAGAACACCACTAATTTATCTTAAGATCTCGTAAATAACCCAACTGAAAATAACCCCCCAAAAAAAACTATTTTTGGGAAATCTTAAAAACAGCCCCCTAAACAGTTTTAAGCTATTTTAATGTGGGAGTTGGAATGAAGCCTTCTAAGAGATATAACCTAAGTAAACATTACTACCTCATCCCCCTTTCAAGATTCTATTTCAATACAAGATACAAGGATGACAATATCCTAACTACCACAGGAATCACTATGCAAAGTTTGAAATCGATAGGACAATTCTAACATGCCTAAATTAACGAAAAAAGCTATCCGCTCCGGACGTACGGACCGACCCTAATCATAGAAAAGCTTCTCTTTTAAAAATGAAGAGTTCCTATATACATATAAGGGAAATTAAAGCAGACATTTCTTACAAGTCCTTAATGATAAAGAAGTTTTACTAATGCCACGCCTCTGTCAGAGCAGCAGTAGGTATCCTTGTAAATAAAAATTGACACTTCTTAAAATTGAAAATTTTGTCAACCTAATGCCATTTTAAAATTAGGGTTTGGACGGATATCCGGCAATTTTTATTATCTGGCCGGATACCGGATATTGAAACAATCCGGCCGGATATCCGGCAATATACTTTTTTATATTACTACAAAAATCCCTACTTTTTAATTTTAGATGGCTCAAATTTTCTTATTCTTGAAGCCAGAAGAAAATTCTAATTTATTTTCTCGTATTCATTCGAATCCGGTGGACAGGAACCGGTTCTTATCCATACGAAAAAACTATGTCTAGCATCGTATTATATTCAGTTTTCTACGAATATAGAAATGTACAATAATAAGATTAAAACCAGTTTTTTTAGCCCCGAGGTGCCGCGGAAAGCCATTTATAATACGATGCGAGAAATAACTATTAAAATTTTATATCAAAAATCTTAAATCATGAGGTGTACATTCTATATCCGCGGAAAGCCGTTTATAATACGATACGAGAAATAACTATTCTCGTATTCATTCGAATCCGGTGGATAGGAACCGGTTCTCATCTATACGAAAAAACTATGTCTAGCATCGTATTATATCCAGCTTTCTACGAATATAAAAATGTACAATCATAAGATTAAAACCAGTTTTTTTAGCCCCGAGGTGCCGCGGAAAGCCGTTTATAATACGATGCGAGAAATAACTATTAAAATTTTATATTAGAAATCTTAAATCATGATTTTTTTATTAAATATTTTTTACTCTAATATCCGGTTATCCGGCCGGATACCAGATATCCGGCATTATAAATCAGACGGATATCCGGCCCAACCCTACTTAAAATATAATATTAATTTTCTGTCTTCTTCAGAAATCTTTTTTAGAATTGGTGTTTACACAAAAATGTAATCTTTAAAAACTTTGCATTCACGCCAGGCTACAATTGAATTAAGACAAAAGTAAGTGCTGAGCTCTGGGACCTATGTATGGTGAAATTAGACATGAAACCATGATTATTCCAGGTAAAACCAAAATATTTCAGTGGGGTCTTTTTGAGAAAATTAGATTTGAAAATTTCAAGTTCAATTTTCATCCCCTAGGAGTTACCGCATAATCATGACAAGAAAAGCAAAGATTATTTTTAAAATATTTGAAAGGTTTCTTGATTTTTATCTTTCTAATATTATTGTTTTTGACAATAAATTCTAATACATCAATTTTTACTTCGCTACTTATGAATGTTTTCATCCTTGTTTTAAAATTATTGTACTTGGTAATAAATTTTGTTATTTGTCAGGCCTATGCATTAAGCCATAAATTTCACGTTCCTTACTTAGAAGCATTATATGAATTTATTAACATCTCTGGTATGATGTGGTATGACACAATGATCTAAGGGGATAAGACAATTGCCGATAAATTTATGTAAATCCCTAATTTTCATAAACAAAATTGACTCTTCTGTAGATTACAATTAGTTGTTGATAAGTTTGGACACTCAAATTTCAATAAAAGTCCCCAAAGTCAACGAAGAAGAAAACGTTATCATGAAACTTTGGGGACTAATATAATAAACAGCCCAATTTCCCCTCTCTTCCTAGATATAAAAAAACTTGAGAACAACAACCGGCGAACGAAAAAGTTATTCGTTAGTTTGTATGCATACCCTTAATTTAAATATCCCACTACGCTATGCCAAAAATCACAAAATTCTAATTTACATTTAAAATTTAGATCTAGATATTTAAGAATTAAGATTTATTAGAAGCAAAGCTACTCTGCAAGTCGGTTGAACAATGGGCGATTTGATTAGGATATAACAAGATCTTAATTAACCCTCCTATAAATTCAATTTTTTTTCTCGTATTGATTCGAATCCGGTGGATAGGAACCGGTTCTTATCCATATAAAAAAAACTATGTCTAGCATTGTATTATAAACGGCTTTAACGAATATAAAAATGTACAATCATAAGATTAAAACTAGTTTTTTTTAGCCCGTGCCTTCGGCACCTCGGGGCTAAAAGCCGTTTATAATACGATGAAAGAAATAACTATTAAAGTTTACACTGCTATCCTATTAAATAAAGTAGTAAGCTTTTTGTCTGTAGCGAAACATCTCGCTAACCGCTGAACCTATATGTTTATCCTTTAAAGTAAGGCTTCTTATAGGCGTAAGGAAGGTTTTTTTGAGGTTATCTCCACCCTCCCAACAAATAATGACACATCTAAAAATATTTTTTTTTACTTTTTAAAATTCAATTATAAAAGGGGGAGGTACGACTTTTCCTCCTACCACCTTTAGAGCCCCTATGAGCTTCTAGATGCGTAGCCGCTAGTTGTGTGCAGACAAGGATCTTTCTTACCGCTGAACCGACACGGTTCTCCTTTACAGTAAGGCTTCTCATAGATCGTAAGAACAATTTTAACTATTTAGAGGGAGGGTAAGAGCACTCTCACCAGAGAAAACGCGCTAAAAAAATTATCCCCCCCCCCAAAAAAAAACTTTTTAAAACTAAATTTGAAAGTGAGTGTATGTCGACTTACACTCCCCCCCCCCCTCAAATAACAAGTGCTTCTAGAGACCTAACCTCTTGGGGCATAGCATAAAAAACTATAAAAGACCCTAGCGTTTAGGTTAGCCTAGGAGGTTTTTTAATAAAAGTGCACAGCGATTCAACGATGTAAGGGAAACTTGCAACTGATATGTATGTTTCTTTTATTTATACTAGCGGCTACGCCCTCTATAAGCCTCTAGGGGCACATAAGGTGAGAGGGGGAAAAGTCGACTACCCCCTTCCCACACTTTCAATTTGAGTTTTATGAAAAAAAAAGTAAACAATTCTTATGAGAGGGGGGGGGGGTCATTTTTTATTTGAAGGGTCGAGATACCCACCCCCAAATAGTTAAGAACCTTCCTTGGACCTTTAAGAAGCTTTACTGTAAAGGAGAACCATATTGGTTCAGCGAGATCCTTTGCTATAAACAAAAAAAAGCTTACCCCTTTATATAATAGGATATATGAAAATTTAGTTAAAATAATCGAATATTGTCTTATCCATTTATATCCCTGTCTACTAATGCACTAATACTACTAAACTTGATTTGCTTGATTTAAGATGGAGCAAATAAGTGTTTTTGAAAACTCACCAAAAACCAAAAAGTTAATTACAAATTAACTGAAAATATATATTAACCAGGGAAAAGGGAATGTGATTCTGACAAACAATTTAAGTGAAAATTTCCCCTCAACCACCTCCCTTTGTTCTCCCCCTTCTTACCCACTTCCCTTTAAACTAATAAAAAAAGTTTTACTCCAACTTACTCCAACAAAATGTTTAATTTTAGGCAATTTCAAATGGAATTAATTGGCTGAATAGCAGCCCCTGATATTAACAAGGATGACAACATCAAAAACAGCGAAACTCAACAAATCAGACAGACATACAAACAAACATTAAAAAACATAGAATTATTGCATTTATTTTACATTTTTTCTGTAATCATATAAAAATTGAAGTCGATAGAACAATTCTAGCATATTATTAACTATAATACCAAAATACAATGTTAAAGAAAGTGATATAATGTACTATCTATTACAAACGGTCGGAATACGGACGCAAAAGCAAAAAAGAAAAGCTTCGCTTCTAAACAGAATTAATTATGTAAAGTAGCGTCGCTATTAAATCTAGAGTATCTGTTAGTTATTCCATATGAACACCATACAAAATAATTCCTAGATGCTATCTGCCTTTTTGTATCTTAAAAACCTGAACCATTCTAAAATATGGTTTTCATTCTTTAGTTGAAATAAGACTCTCATATAGTTATCATATATAAGTAGCGCAACAATTTAGAGAAAGAGAGTGGGGACAATGGACTGTTTAGTACACTAGTCCCCAAAGTTTTATCATAACGTTTTCTTATTCGTTGTCTTAACAACTTTGGGGATTTAAGTGAATTTTGAGTGTTCGAACGTTTCAACCACCAATTTTACGATACAGAAGGGGTAATTTTTGTTTATAATCATTTTGGGATGTACATTAATCTATCGGCAATTGTCTTATCCTTTAGATCCCTTGCAACAATAACAAGTTTAATATTCTTTTTATTAAACAGACACGTAAGAACCATTGTAGAAATACTTCGTTTTAAACATTTCTATAATTTTGATTAATAAGTTGTAAATGTGAATAAGAAAAGTTTCGTATTGGTCCAGGGATTGTTTTAAACTATTTAGCATGAAGGGAGGGTGAATCACCCTTCAAAGATTAAAGGCCAAAAGAAGAAAAGACTTTCCCCCCCCCCAAAAAAAAAAATTTTTAGACATTGGACACGACAGTGAATTATTTTATGTGCCAAAATTTTATATTCACTTTCTCTCATTCGCTGGCTTAACAAGATTGATTTGATTATCATGGTTAGTTAAAACTTGGAGTGTCTGAACTTTTCGACCAATAATCAAAGTCTACAGAAGGGGTAATTTTGTTCATTATAAATAGGGATGTACATCGTTTATGAAAAATCGTCTTATCCATTAGGATTCCTGAATAATTTTTCTAAAATTTAGAATATTTTTTTGCACTATAATCTAAAAATGTCAAGATTCGCAATTGTTGAGAAGGAGTATGGAAAGGTGAGTTGGAAAAAATCCCCTGTGCTTTCCCTCAAAGTGTTTAGCGAGCACAAACAAACCTCCTCCACCTAATTAAAAAAAATGGGGGGGTAGGTGCCATGCTCAATAAGGCCTTTTGAGGGAAAACGTCAAAATTTTAATATTATGGTTTGATAAGATTATAAAAGCTGTATTGAAACAACAAGGATGACAACATCCAAAGCACAAGAAATCATGTATGTACAAACGGAAAGAGTGATATGTAAAAGAGATGTTCAGTGGTCATAAAAAATAGACTGGAAAAGAGAGAAAGAACAAGTAAAAATAGAAAATAACGAAACCTTATGAGTTATGACTTTTGTAGCATCATACAAAATCTTTAAAAAAAGACTTATAGACTTACATTTGTATTATGGAGTAGCTTAGCTACAAAAAAGAGTATAAAGTACAAACCTAATTGTACTCAAAATTTTTGGAGACTCTAGTCAAGACAGCTTGGAAAAAAAACCTTTAATTTTTTTAAAAATGAGTTGTATTTTCAGGCTGGAGTAAAGATGCTCTATGTCTCACAGGTAATTATTTTTTTTATTCATCAAATTTTAACAAAACCCTTTTTTGGAACCCAATTATAAAGGCTTTTTTGGATCTTAGTTAATATGTCATTTTTATAGAATTCTTTTGTAAAATTTGGGGTTTGTATTGACCGTTTAAAACCCAGTTCAGATAATAAAAGTTGATTTGGTTCTTGTACCCTAAGGTTAAGAGAGCTAAAATAACAACTTTAAGACCCATTGTCATATTCCTATATCATTTGCTGTGTAATTTTTATCCTGTTCAATAAAATAAATTTGTTGCCAATTAACAATTTCCAAATTCATTTTGCATTATCATTATAATGATAGAGGACCAAATAATGCCATTTTAATGCCATACGTCGTCTTGCGTCATGTTGGAAGGGTGACGCAAATTTTAGATCTCAGTTTTCGCTATTTGATTTACTATTTTTGTCTACAAGATAAAAGCAATGCTTGCTAGATTATTTAATTCGCTATAATATAAAGATAATTTTTTCTAAAATCGCGGAATTTGGGATCTGAAATTTGCCTCACCCTTACAACATGACGCATGACCGCGTATGACCGAAAGAAATGGCATTATTTAGTCCACTATCCATTATCATTATACACCTTCTTTAGAAACATAATGATTCTACAACCCACTTCACGACCCCGCCCCCCCTTCCTCAAAAAAGATTAAATCGAAGATGGTTATAAATCAATCAAAACTGCATCTAATATATTCATAGGTTTGCGTAATACTACTCTAATTGATAAATTCTAAATATGGCTTGCTATTCTTTTTTATAATTTAAAAAGAAAAGAAAAAATATTTTCTTGTTTAATGATTGTGAAAAATAGAATTTTTAAAATTTTGAGACTAGTTTTCATGGGAGTAGGGAGTCACCCTTCATAAATAAAATCATTTCAACTACCTATAAGAAGCTCTGCCATAATGGAGAGCTATATTGTTCAAACATTCAGCGAGAACATACTGCACAAACAAACTTCCTAGTTCTTTTCCTAACAATGCAACTTTAAAAATTAATCAACATACAATTTAATGTATGCACTTTCCTTTGAATACCACATATCGATGCGCGCACTTTCTTTAAATGCCAAATATCGATGAGCGCACTTTCCTTGGAATGCTGCCTATAGATGCGGACACTATCCTTTGAATACCAGAAAAAGATGGGCGCACTTTCCTTTGTATGCCGCATATCATTTTTCTATTTTAGAAAGGAGAAAAGTATACCATCAAAGAACTTGAGGTGGAGACATCTCTCACTTTGGACTCTGAAAAAGATTACAAGTAAGTTATTTTATAGTACAACAGGTCTCTTTATTTATCAACTATTTAATACGCCCCTAGTAGCCTCTAGGGGAACTTGTGAGAAGGAAAGAATGGAATAAATTGGACCTCTACTTTAAAAAATAAAATAAAAATTTGAGTGGGAAAGGTTATTTTTTTTTCAGAAGTAGAAGAGTGGAGGTATCCTACTCCAAAATAGTATATAGTTTTAAAGCTTCCCTAGACCTAAACAAAGCTTCATTGTAAAGAAGGACCGTATCACTACAGTAGTTAATGAGATCATAAAGTACACACAGATAGAAAGGCGAACAGACTAAAATCATGTTACTTTTATATCCTGTCTGTTTGTCTTTACCAAAGGTCTCCTCTCACCGCTGAACCGATATGGTTCTCCTTTAAGATGTAAAAGGGAAACACCGTAAAGTGCCTTTTTAAAAAAATAACGTCATACAATGCAAAGTACCAATGATAGGCAAGTATAAAATTGTAATTGACTAATGGTAAGATTTAAATTGGCCTTTAATTGGTCACTTGTATTGTATGACGTCATTTTTTGGCGGCCCTTTACGCCGATTCTAAAAGGTCCTGGAAAAGTTTTAACTATTTTTATTCTTTTAAACGATATTTATGTTAGGAATGGAGATAATAGAGATATCATTGCGACTGACTCCCAGAAAAATACTGTCTATATTTTGGCTAAACAGGTAAGTGATATAGGCGTCCTTATCATCCTTTTTTTTAAGCGAAGCTTTTCTTTTTACATTGATTTAGGCATGTTAAAATTTTCCTATCGATTTCAAATTTTGCAGTTTCCTGTAGTAGTTAGGTACGATTTAGAAAGCGTAGCAACTCTATAATCACCACCAGAATGTCCGTACGTTCATTTAGAACATGTTGATTTTTTAACACAAATTTTTATGTGATCTAATTATCTGATCGGTCTGAGTTTTGGTATATCGATACGATATTATAAGCGAAGCAACTCTATATCAAGTTATAAAAATGTAAGAATGTCTTTAAACATCATCCTGTATCAAGCAGTTTTTCAACAAATTTACTTACAATTTTGCTTCAACTCTATACAAGTGTTAATGTTCGTTTGTCCTACCGTTTCAATGTTTATCTTTTATGGATGTTGTCATCCTTTTTGTTTGATTTAGTTTGGAGTAGAGTGTATAGAGGAGTTTGGATTGAGATTGGCCAACCATTTCATCAATAAGGTAATTAGATTAAAGTAAAAGAATAGAGGGGGCAGGAGTTAAATAATTGTACAGTATACGTTCATAGGGTAGGGACCATGTGCTTACTTTATACTGGGTCTTTGAATATCCGCCAATAGTGTTGGAAATATGAACACAGTCAAGTCGCTTCAAAAAGGCAGAAAGTAATTTTCTAGCAGACGAAAAAAGGGCCCCACCACTGGAACCAAATAATTGTCTGGGATATACATCCTACTTATACATTTATTATTATATTAGTATGCATTAGGGATCATTTAGGATAAGACAATGAACGATAAATCTTTGTACGTACCCACTTATGATAGACAAAATTAAACTGTCTGTACATGAAAATCATTGGTTGAAACTTTATATATGCTTTAGAACTAACATATCAAAATTCATACCCAAAGTTTTAATGTTAGATAACCCGGATGAAAAAAAAACTTTGGGTACCTGTGTAATTTATAGTCCTATGTCCCCATCCACCCCCTAACAAAAGAGATGGATAATCCCTCATTTTTATGGCGTCACATTGAGCGACTTTCAGCGTCTTCGCAGGGTTAATTTTGACAAATTAGCACAGCAACAATATTTGTATGTTACATCGATAAAATGTCATACATGTCCAGTTTTATCTAATGCCATGAAGTCGACATAAACCATGGAAATTTCATGTCGACATAATCATGCCAGTTTTGACAGGGATCATTTTTTATCTATAATACAAAGTAGAATGATGTTTGTCTGTCCGTCCGTCCGTCCGTCCGTCTGTCCCTTAAGATCTCGGTAACCACTGAACCGATCGGATTCTGCTCTTCAGGGAATATACCTACTGGCCTTGTGGTGGTTTTAGGCTATTTTCTTGGGGGGTGGGAATATGTTCGAAACAAGTGGTTGCAACTCCAATTTCTTTTTTTTAAATCATGTCTTGGGGCAATGCCCCTAGAGGCTAGGGGCGAAGCTGCTAGTTTGATTATATAGACGGACGGACGGACATACAGTTGTAAAGATGCTATGCGCCTTGAAGGAAAAAAACATTCAATATACATACATAACATGGTCAAAACATGCATCTCATTTCATTAAAAAAAACTCAGAAATACTAAGGGATAGGACAATGGATGATAAATTAATATAATGATTATAAACAAATCATAGAAAATTAATGGTTTAAAAGTTTTAACACTACTATTTTGGCTCCAACCAATCAAAATTCAATAAAAGTACCAGAAGTTTTTTGAGTTTTTAGTAATAAAAGTAGTTATAACTTTGGGCTAACAAAACTAGTTTTAATCTTATAATTTTTCATTTTAATATCCGCAGAAAGCTGTCCATTATACGATGCGTTAAATAGTTATTATTATTTTCTATTTAGCTGTCCATAATTTTTGTTGCATAGTATGAAACACAGGAAAAATAATAATATTTTCTAAAAACTTGAACAGTTAGGGAGTTGAATCCATTTTTATAGAAGCAGAAACATAATCTATGATTATGGTTTGGACCCTCTAAAACTGTAATCTACCTTTCCACTTTCCCCTCTCTTGGTGAAGATATCTTCAACGCCGATACGATTTTTGAAATGTAAGATTCTACTTTCCCTTCTCTTGGTGAAGATATCTTCAACGCCGATACGATTTTTGAAATGTAAGATTCCACTTTCCCCTCTCTTGGTGAAGATATCTTCAACGCTGATACGATTTTTGAAATTTAAGATTCCACTTTTGCCTCTCTTGGTGAAGATATCTTCAACAAGAGAGACAAAAGTGGAATCTTATATTTCAAAAATCGTATCGGCGTTGAAGATATCTTCACCAAGAGAGGGGAAAGTGGAAGGGTAGATTACAGTTTTAGAGGGTCCAAACCATAATCATAGATTATATTTCTGCTTCTATAAAAATGGATTCAACTCCCTAACTGTTGAATATCTTGTTTTAAGATACATACATGTATAGTATATTTACTTAATGGGTCAAAATCTCACGTAATATTTTCAAGAAAAGTAAAATCAAAAAGAAATATTTTTTTTCATGATTTGATACATATTGTTCAAAGAAACGTAAGATTTATTAAAAAGGGTAATTAATGGGTTACAAACAGAACTATAGTATATATGTATAATGTATATAGAGACAACTACCTTCCTTTATTTTACAATGACCTTTTTCGTCTTATTCTAAATTATTCTACTACTTGGTTGTGTTAATATAAGCGACACTATTGGTTGATTTTCAATGACACAATAGAAAGGTTGCACAAGGTTGATGCGATGGGGAGATACAGGTTATTTCTCCCTCTAGTGTTTTACTCTATGTGTAACCCCTCTTCTTGCTAGTCTTAAGGAGAGAGTTAGGGAAAAAAAGAATTTAGCATATAACCACTTGAAGACATTTATAAAGCTTCCCTGAAAAGTATACCTCAATTTCTGAGATCTTTAGCTTTAGGCAAAAAAGCTATACTACTTTAGATTATGGGATCTATGTACATATATAAAGTATAGCATGGTTAATCATTTATAAAAATTTAGTATCCTTGGGTTGTACGTGCCAGAGTGAACATCACCCAGCATCCTTGGGCAAGACATATTGATAACAAGGTAATAATGAGGGTGTCTCTCACCCCCCCCCCCCCCTAGAGTGAACATCACCCAGCATCCTTGGGCAAGACATATTGATAACAAGGTAATAATGAGGGTGTCTCTCACCCCCCCCCCCCTAGAGTGAACATCACCCAGCATCCTTGGGCAAGACATATTGATAACAAGGTAATAATCAGGGTGTCCCTCACCCCCCCCCCCCCCCCCCCCCCCCTAGTGAATATCAACCAGCATCCTTGGGCAAGACATATTGATAACAAGGTAATAATGAGGGTGAATATCCTCACCCCCACCCCCCTCCATAGAGTGAATATCACCCAGCATCCTTGGGCAAGATATATTGATAACAAGGTAATAATGAGGGTGTATATCCTCACCCCCCCCCCCCTCTATAGTGAATATCACCCAGCATCCTTGGGCAAGACATATTGATAACAAGGTAATAATGAGGGTGTCCCTCAACCCCCCCCCCCCCCACCCCCTATAGTGAATATCAAGCAGCATCCTTGGGCAAGACATATTGATAACAAGGTAATAATCAGGGTGTCCCTCACCCCCCCCCCCCCCCTCATAGTAAATATCACCAAGCATCCTTGGGCAAGACATATTGATAACAAGGTAATAATCAGGGTGTCCCTCCACCCCCCCCCCCCTCCCACCCCCTATAGTGAATATCACCCAGCATCCTTGGGCAAGACATATTGATAACAAGGTAATAATGAGGGTGTATATCATCACCCTCTCCCCCCCCTCCCCCCGAGTAAATATCACCTAGCATCCTTCTCCCCTCCCCCCATAGTGAATATCACCCAGCAATATATATTGATAACAAGGTAATAATGAGGGTGTACATCCTCATTCCCCCCCCCCCCCATAGTGAACATCACCCAGCAATATATATTGATAACAAGGTAATAATTAGGGTGTACATACATCCTCATTCCCCCCCCCCCCCCCATAGTGAACATCACCCAGCAATATATATTGATAACAAGGTAATAATGAGGGTGTCTCTCACCCCTCCCCCCCCCCCAGAGTGAACATCACCCAGCATCCTTGGGCAAGACATATTGATAACAAGGTAATAATTAGGGTGTACATCCTCATTCCCCCCCCCCCCCCCATAGTGAACATCACCCAGCAATATATATTGATAACAAGGTAATAATGAGGGTGTCTCTCACCCCCCCCCCCCCATAGTGAATATCACCCAGCAATATATATTGATAACAAGGTAATAATGAGGGTGTATAACCTCACACCCCCCCTCCATAGAGTGAATATCACCCAGCATCCTTGGGCAAGATATATTGATAACAAGGTAATAATAAGCGTGTCCCTCACCCCCCCCCCCCCCCCCTATAGTGAATATCAATCAGCATCCTTGGGCAAGACATAATGATTACAAGGTATGTAACGGTTAATTATAGAAACCAGTTGGTATAATCCTCTTAGAAATATTTTTTAATGACAGAACTATGAATTCTGGCCGCGGCGCTAGGCACCCTTGCCTGCCTAGCCGCAGCGCTCGGCTCCCTAGCCTATAACCTAACCTAACCTAAAATAGTTGTTCTCTACCAGAGTCATAGTTTTGTTGGGGGTGGTATAAAAAAATTCAAATAACGCCAACCAGTTTAGGAAAATCATATTGGATCTGTAGTTATGGAGATCTTTTAGAACAAAAAAAGACAACAGTCAATGGAATCCTTTTTTTATAATGACTAATTGTTTTTTTTTTCTTAACTTTAGATTTTTCACATTTGTAAAGATGAATTTTATATGGCCTCCTTCATTCAGCCAAGACCTAGATATTCACAGTTAAGGCACGGCTATAAAAATGCGCGTGAAATATATTCTTTCATATTACTAAAATAATCCTATATTTTTATTTAGGGAAGTGAGCATAACCATGCCTTTGTTAGCACCCCAACATCAACCCGTATTGCCCAGGAAAGCAATACAGACAAATTAAAATGATTTAGAAAACAACAAGGATGACAAAATCCATAAGTAGTAAAGCTCAAAAAATTTGATGATTATCCGGAAAAAATAAACTACAGATCAGTTTCATAAAAAAAGCATTAAACTAAAAATTCACGAAACCTTGTAAGATTTATAGCATTGAAATTTAGGAATCGATCTATCACCTCAACCAATAAGCAAATCCTAATGAAACTTTGTGTGGATATCTAAATTGTGAACTTAATTATTCCCTTAAAATATCAGTCTTCTATCTCGAATTAGAGTAAAAAAAATCATGAAAACTAAAAAATCTAGGAATTGAACTAGAACCAAAGAATTTTGAATGGATAATAATGATAATTTTCACTTTTGTACCTGAGGTTGAAAGTTTTATATCTTTAAGACAATTTAAAGGATTAATTTTGTTTTACAATGTCTGTCATTGAAATGATTGTCAGGTGATTCTTCATCGTGGAGGAGTTCCCCAGGTTTCTGCTGGAATCAGGTAACAAATATATTTGATTGTAGTACTTTCACAAAAAGTGGCTGTTGAGCACTGATAACAGATCTATAGTATAGATGTATATACAGGCAACTACCTCCCTTCCTTTTTCAAAGACCTCTTTCGTCTGCTTCTAAATTATTTTCTGCTACTTGGCTGTGTTAATATAAGGGATACTATTGGTTGATTTCCAATGACCCAATAGAAAGGTTGCACAAGGCGGTTGCGATGGGGAGATACAGTTATTTAACCCTTTCCACCTCTTTACTCTAATGCATTGATAACCTCCCGCTTATATTTGGAAAAATTTAGAAAAGGGATTAAGGAGGGGGGCGGTAGTAAACCCTGCGGGGACTACAACTGCCAGAACACTGCAAGGTTACCTAGTATCCAATATAACCTAACCTAAACAAACAAATGAAAAACTACTACCCCTCCTCCCCCCCCCCCTCCATTAATTTAGATGTATTTAAAAAGTTTCTTTTAGTCTGTTTTTGTAGTTCAGGTTAGGTCATTAGGATTAGTAAGTACCGCAGGGTAAGTGCACCATATGTGTAAGCCCCGAAGTAATTCCATCTCACATTGAATAGGGAAAAAATTACCCCCCTTATTTTCAATTTATTTTAAAAATTAGAAGGTAGGGGGGGGGAGCACTAAAATTATAATCCTTATACTATAGTAACAGGATGTTTGTGTGTCTGTGTGTTTGTACCGAAGGATCTCGCTAACCACTGAACCGATCGGGTTCTCCTCAACAGGGTAGATTCTCATATGTCCCGGGAAGGTTTATAACTATTTTGGGGGAGGGTACCACCATCCTCCCTAGAAAAATTACCTTTTTTTAATTTTTCTATTTTTGAAAGCGAGTTCAACGAAAAATAAACGTCAAACGTAAAATAGCCATATTTTTAATATAAAAAAAGCATTTAAATAGCCGCTAGTTAAGATTATTGTGGATACTAGAGGCTTGCCAACTTGGCTACTTCAAAATTAAAGTTCACTGAAAATAAAACAATATTTTAGGGGACTTACTGTTATCAAGACAACCCAATCTGCCTTTGTCGATTTTGTGAGGTAAGAATAGTTTGGATCTACTGCAGTTCACGGTAAAATATTGCTGGTAACGAATATTGCCAAAAATCTATGAATTTTAAAGGCTGCTTGCTGCCAAACAGCTGAACGTACAGATCATACCCACACACCATTTTAAGCGGCCTACAAATAATCTGGAATAGCCAAGATCCAATGATGCACAGGGAAAGCCTCACTGAAGAAAAAACGCGTAAAATAGGCATTTTTCGCGCATTTCTCTGCACTGCGAGATAATTATGCATTGTTGATTTATGGCTATTCCAGATTATTTGTAGGCTTTCTTATGCTGCTTAAAACAGTTTTTTATCACGTATTATAGACAGCTTACTGCGGTCCGGATAGCAAATTTAAAAACTATAAGATTAATTCCAGTTTAGTTTGCCACTAAGGCCAGGGCCAACTATACTTGTATTGATTTTATTATTCAAAGAAAATTGCATATAAAACGATACAATACAGGATTATTCGGTATGGCTCAGAACAGGATCAAATACAATGAATATTAATAAGTTTTAATGTCATACGGGGCATCGTAGCTCTATGGTAATCCATTGAGTTACGGTGATGAGAATTCGAGTTCTAACCCACTGGTGTTTCTATCACAACATGTTGTTTTAAATTCTACGCAACCTCTCCATAGTTGCGGTAAAATTTAGATAGGATAATAACCACCCCTGGCCCTCCAGGATGAGGCGACGGTACAGATTATCGTCAATTGAAATGGACTTATGAAATACAGGCATAAGATCACCCTTAAATAAAATGAATAAAAAACTAGACTTACATGACTCATTTATTGATTGCTTATAAAAAAAATAAGCAAAAAACTGATAACTCTTTAAGGAGGGAGGTTAATTATTTTTGTGTTTAACTGATATCTATCATACAAAGTAGAATGATGTTTGTCTGTCTATCAGTCCATCCGTCCGTCTGAAGCTAAAGATCTCGGTAACCACTGAACTGATCGGAATCTACTCTTTAGGAAATATACCAACTGGTCCTGTGGTGGTTTTAGGCTATTTTCTTGGGGGGTGGGACACCCCCAACCCCCCCAAAAACAAAAAAATCTTCCCCCCCATTTTTTTGCAGGAGATATCCTTGGTCCTTTTTTTAGAAGATTTCCTTGGTCCTTATTTTTTTTTTTTTACAAATTTCACAATAACTTTTTTTATCATCTCTTGGGGCAAGGCCCCTAGAGGCTAGGGGCGAAGCCGCTAGATATATTATATTGCGCTATCTTCAATTCCAATTTATTCAATAAATGCGCGGAAAATAGCTATTTATTATCATTTAGGGACGAGTACCGTAGCCTCCCTGACATGGAGGACAGAATATTTTCTACAATTGTGACTGCTGACTGGTCCTACAACACTCCTAGGAACAATTAAGATCATACTTTTGGGTGTTTTCCGAAAAGTGCATGTCGAGCAATAAACTCCCATATTAACAAAATAAATTGAAAATTAGAGAGAGGGAAGTTCGTTAATTGCTTTAGGTCAGGCAAGGTTAGGTTGTACATGATAGCCTCGCAGGGTGAGAGTACTGTACGTGAAGGCCCTCAGGTAGAGGATAGGGCCCCTGGCAGGGGTTAGGCATTAGGGATTTGAACTACCCCCCTCCCTCTTTATTTTCAATTTAGGTATTATCCTCTTAGAATTTTTTTTTCAATTTTGAAAATTTGAGTACCCCCCCCCCCCGACAACGAACAACTCTGGCCGCAGCGCTCGGCTCCCTAGCCTGCCTAGCCGCAGCGCTCGGCCCCATTGCTTGCCTAGCTGCAGCGCTCGGCTCCCTAGCCTGTAACCTAACCTAACCTAACCTAAACTAAAATAGTAGGGGGGGGGGGGGGGGGGGAGGTACTCAAATTTTCAAAATTGAAAAAAAATTGAAAACGCCGTACAGTTAATGAAATGAGATGTCTCAATTCCAGACTAATGAACATAAATAAATACTACAGTTGTAAAGAAGGTTCCCTGCGAAACTTCATTCAAATATTAAAGATCTTAATTTGTTTAATTTTTAGTGGCTTCGACTTTTGTGCGACTTACAGGTAAATAGAATTCATCCTAAAGGGTGTGCAGAAAAATACGCACCTCTTTAAAAATGCGAGGCTATTGTTAATTGTAGAAGAGTGTTATGCTTACCGTTAGAACCGCTTTAAGCTCTAGTTTTTGAAAAATATGAACTTTTCCTGTGCTATGTATAGTTTAGGAGCTAGGTGGTAAAATGTCCAAAGACTTAAAACTTTTTCTTATGCATATCGTTAGAACCATCACAATCTTTGTTATGAGCAATAGGAATATTCATAAACTTTTAGAGTACTTTGAAACCTCACTTAAAAGTATAAGGATGTCTATCTGTGAGCTAACAACTCAACCGATATGGTTCTCTTTTAAAGTGAAGCATCTAAAGAGATGGTTTATATCTCTGGGGAGGATATCATGCATCCCTCCGCCCCCCCCCCCAAAAAAAAATAATTCAAAGTAAAGAGTTTGTTTCCCTCTTCCCCTTCTCCAGAAGTGGCCCCAAAGGCCTCTAGGGGCGTATCCGCTAGTAACTTATGTAATTGAATTGTAAGAAAGTAATAAATAATGATTATTGTTACCTTATACAATTTTTAAAGACCGGTATTGCTTGAGATTTTTATCTTATTTTGCATCAGATTTTGTCAAGCATAGAGGGTATTCTAAAACTTTGATTTTTTTATCTGAAAATTTTAAAACAGTTGATTTGGGGGAAGGGATGCCCACCCCCTTCCTTCAAGAAAGAATCATTTTAATATTTTTTAGGACATTAGAATGATAAAACAATCAGGGATATTAAGGGATAAGACAATGGACGATTAATTGCTATACTTCCCTAATGATGATTTACAAAATACCCTTCTGTAGATTAAAAATTTGGCTGCTACTAATTTGGAAACTACTTATCGAAATTCAATAAAAGTACACAAAGTTTTTAAGGCAACAAATGGCAACGTGGTTCAAAAACTTCAATTTCATGCGTAGTTTACAGTCCAATGTTCCTTCCTTCCCTGGAAAACCATTCATACTAAAAAATCCTTAGTTAAGTACAAACATTATAAAAATTACAAGTATTATTTCTATAATTAAGGGTCGTGCACAGGAAATCGTCAGGTGTGCGAAAATTTAAACAACATCCTATAAATTATACTGGTACCCAAAATTTTATAAACACGTTCTCGCCTTTATTTGATTAAAACTTTGGGTACTTGCTTCAAATCTTGATTAATTGTTGCAAACTAGTAATGTTCAAACTTTTCCACCATTAATTGCAATTTAGAGAAGTGGTAATACATCCATTTATCATCCATTGTCTCTAAGGATCATTGAATTAAAAAAGAATAACAACATTTATAAAAGCGAAGCTCTGAAACGGTAAGACAAACAAACATTAACACTTGTAGAGGGTCAGAACTGAATAATCAGAATATAAATTTATAAAAATCGAAAGAATATTGTTAGTAAATTTGTTGAAAATTGCCTAAATACAAGATACTGTTTTAGGACATACTTACGTTTTAAGTACTTGATTACAGAGATGCTTCGCTTATAACATTGTACTTTGTTGTCCTAGGAATCAGTATTCCACAATTCAGATCAATCAGACAATTATGAAATATAAAATGTTTAAAATGAACGTATGGACATTCTAGTAACAATTATAGAGTTGCTACGCTTTCTAAATCATACCTAAGTACTACAGGAATCACCATGCAAAGTTTCAAATCGATAGGACAATTCTAACATGCCTAAATTAACGAAAAAAGCTATTCGTTCCAGACGTACGGAACGCTTAAAAAAAAACAAGTCCTTTTGCATGCTTGATTAGAAATTAAACCGCCCACCAAGAAATATTATGAAATATTACAGGGATCTTAAGGAATAAGACAATAGACGATAAATTGATATACTACATCCCCAAAGATGATAAACAAAATTACCCCTCTTGAGATTAAAATTATTAGTTGAAACGTGGTTATAGAACGTTGGGTATCAGTTTATTTACAGTCAAGTGTCTCCTCCCTCCCTTGGAATTTTGTCATAACCTGCAATGCAATTCTTAGAACCAGAATTAAAATGTTCAAATCATATGACTAGCTAAATAGATAAATGACATCTTTTAAAGAAAACACGGATGACAATATCCAAAAGTAAAGAAGCACAGAAAAGAATAAAGAATATGAAAAGTGGTCGTAAAATGAGAAACATTAATCTACAAGTATATACTTGTGCATTTTGTATGTAGCATGATCGAAA
This sequence comes from Acartia tonsa, assembly GCF_053477335.1. NCBI lineage: Eukaryota > Metazoa > Arthropoda > Copepoda > Calanoida > Acartiidae > Acartia > Acartia tonsa. The sequence continues at coordinate 28,996,196 of NC_137273.1, forward strand.
AATCAAGTAGGTTATATGCTTTGTGCTCTTTGGGAACAAATACCTGTATTATAACACTGTTATTATTTTTACTTGTTATGTGTGTCATAAAATAAAAAAATAAATAAATACATCAGCAATTTATCTTAGATAGCAGCCAATTACATTTCCGTCAAGGCTTTGTGGACGTATGGAATTACAAAATAAATTGTAGAGTAGCTGTGCTACTAAAAATAATATCAACATGGACAAGCAGAATAAAAATAGGTGGAATTCCTGTTGATCTAAAGTCATTATATAGCTGCGACAAATAGCGTTTTAGACGAGAAAGGCATACAAATAAGAGCAGTATCAGCAGTTCTAACTGCGTGTGTATTGAATTGTTTTATTATAGTGCTGTAAAGAATACAATTTTGGACGTATTCGCTGGACCTGCGGACAAGGGCATCTACTCCCCCTCCGTACAACAAACTCAGTTCTTGACACAGAAGAAAATCTTGCTTGGCAACCCCCAGGTAGAATTTTAACTTTTAAATTATTTTGGAGGATGGATTTCCCTCCAAGGGCCTTTTTTAGCAACGAAAACCCAAACCCTCTTATTTTTAAACAAAATTGAAAATAAGAATGGGGGGAGGGGGAGGTATTTTAAAATTTGTTTGTTTATTAACTCCGGTCAGGTTAAGTTAGGTTATTACATTGCATTGGGTAGCCCAGCAGGGTTAGGCACAGCAGGTATGGGCCCCCTAACAGGGGATAGGCACAGGAAAAATTTACAACCCCCCTCGCTTTTTTGCTTACAGGTACTTTGAATTGCAATTCACGTTTTGATACTCTATAAGTACAGGGAGTAAGGGAGGGGACAATGGGCAATTAATTCAATATAAGAGTTATCAAAGAAAGGGCATGAAATCCAGTTTAATCCAATAAATTTGTAGGAAATTATAAAGGGATTGTTAATTTCCATAGCGTCATGTAAAGTGAAATCACAACTTGTTTTTGATGAAATATATTGAGGTTTTTTGGTGTGATTTTTATATTAAAAGATTATTGGACCCGGCCAGTTGATAGCAAGAATATGACTGCCCCTTTTTATTCTGTTTATTTCCGATGCCCCTTGCCTCTTGCCCTCACCTCCCTTCTCCCTTCTCCCCGTCTGCTACATTCCAAACTAACACAACGAGTGTTTATTTCCCTTGCCCCCACTTCCCCTATCCCTTCTCCCCATCTGCAATATTCAAAACATACATAACGAGTAGCGGCATTTCATGCGCAAGTCCCCAAACTCAGTTAGAAACTGCTAAATTCTTGCACATTCCCTTTAAGCCAGTCCCCAAAGTATGAGACTCCTAAAAATTTAATATTCGATCCATTGTCCCCTCCCTTACTCCCTGCTATAAGTAGGTTATTTCAGTATTATTATAGATGGAATTACGTGCGTTGTAAGAATTAATTAGTCATAAAGTTGAACACCTATAATAGTTTATTCTGAATAGCTTTTATTGAAGAAAAATAGTCTAAAAGTGTTTTTTATTACACAAGATAATGTTTTGTGTTGTTTCTCTTTTAAAACCCAATTGAATAGTGTATTCAAAATCATGACAAAAAGAAAAACTTACCTTTATTAGGCTTAGAATAATAATTTAAAAATATTTCTAGATTGAAGATGTGAAAATTAGTATGCCTAACAGGTAAATATTATTTATCAAAGGAGACAACATCCATAAAAGCGAAGCTCTAAAATTAACCGGTATGACAAACGAACATTAACACTTGTAGAGTATCCTACTTAATAAGTAGAATAATCCTATTATATAAAGTTGGTTTTTTTATCTGAAGCTTAAGATTACCGATTAGGTTATCATTTTAAACCAACCTTCATATATATATATCCCAGTATAGTTTTAGACTAATCAGTTTTATGCTCTATTATGAATTTTAGAAAAGAGAACCTCCTGATGCTTGGGGCATATAGTCATTTATAAATCATGTCATGTAATGTTATTTAAGTATCTGCTACTAGCGGCTACGCCACTAGAGGCCTCTAGTGGCACTTTAAATGTTTGGTTTAAAAAATAATACTATACCTTGCAATGTTTTGAAGGAGTCTCTATCAATATTCTACGATACTTTGCAATTTTACGCAATTTTAATAAATTCGATTTATTGTGATTTCTCTTGGGAGGGTTGTGGTACCCTCCCCCAAAATAGTTAAAAACCTTCCCGGGAACTATGAGAAGGTACCCTGTTAAGGAGAACCCGATCGGTTCAGCGGTTAGCGAGATCCTTCGGTACAGACAAACAAACACATAGACATCCTGTTACTTTAATATAAGAATTAGAGTGCTCTTATAGTCAAAGCTGTTAAAGTATACCTATTGTTGCATATTTCAGATAACCTCTTATATTCCTAGGCATTACTTCCCAATTGATTTCACCAAGTTCCCCATTCCTGGAATTACTGGTGCAGGAGCTGGACAGGTACAGTTTTGCAGGTTGTGCAGCTTTTCTATAATTAGAAGTATATACGTCTAGCTCTGTTAAAGCCTATTCACAGTTCATTTGTGGTATAGTCAGTCACTGTCATATGCCCAAAAGTTTGAGGACATATTGAAGTATTTTATATTCTTTGCAGAGTTGCCCGTTGATGGCCGATACGTAAAATGTTTGGCCCCGAAGGCTCGCTTCTATGCAACTAGGCTTGATGTTCTTTCTTTTGTTGCTTTCCCTTTATATAAGTGCTTAGCGAGCACACAAATACCTTGAATTACTGGGCAGGAGCTGTAAAAGTATAGTTTTGGAAGCGTAGCTACTCTATACCAAGGATATTTCAGTCTGTATGTTTGACAAGAATAACCAAATCTGCAGTTTTCTCTGACGTATCTTGTTTGTTTAGAAGTGCAGCTAGTTTATAATTAGAGTATGTCCGTACGTTACTGCGTAAAAGTTTTTTTTGTGACCAAGGTTAGTGCTAAGAGTTCAGCTAAGTGAGTTAATATTCTCCGTAGGGTTGGGCCGGATATCCGGCCGGATATTAAAACTATCCGGTTACATGATATCCGGCTGATTTTAGGCGCCGGATATCCAGGAATTTGCCGGATGGAACCGGATTTCCGACATTATAAATCAGCCGGATATCCGGCCAAAAAAGTATCCGGCCCAACCCTAATTCTCCGTGGGATAAAAATGGGAATGCTGACTCCGTAGTGATAAGGCTCGGCGAAACGATGTAAAAAATGAAAGAACCATTCTTCTAGCTCTTCGGCAGTCAGGTTTTGTTTCTAACTTAGACAGGAGGACGGACGTACGGACACAGGCAAACAAACTTTTTGGGGACCATCGTTTTAGATGTCCAAAGGGTCATACAATTGAAGATAAAGCATTGATTTAAAAATTAGTTGAAGAAAAAACTTTGTCTTTTAAAACTAAGACATTTAAAGGCTGCTAGCGGTCAACGTATATATACTGTGTTTGCATATTATTGAAAGTTGTAACCAATGCAGTGTGTCGAGAATAATGAAAAAGACAATTCTCAATAATTTGCACAACGTGCAAAAAATATGAACTTTACGCGTTTTTTCCTCAGGAATTCTCATTATTGGATCTTGGCCATCTCATATTATTTTCAAGGGCTTCTTATGCTTGTAGCCATTTATGCTCTTATTTGAAGATTATTTTTTTTGCAGGTTCTGCTTCCTGTGGACAAGCCAAGCGGTATGATCACTTCCAAGCTTGCCAGATCACAGATTATCTCAAAATTGTAATTTTGCCGGGTTTTGGCACATAAAGAATGATAAATTGTCCTAGATTTTTTCTGCCAGTCTAGAATTATCATCATAAAGCCGAATCAATACAGAAATTCTTCTAATTAAATCTTTTTAAAAAGAAATTTGTACTACATCAATATTAAATGTTAATATTATATTATCTTTAAAATTTTGTTTGACTGCAATAAATGGTTGAAAATTGGTATATGTTCTTATTTTTCCTCATCAAATATCAGCGAATATATTGTATTTCAAGAGATCTAAAGAGATAAGTGGACGATAAATTAGTGTAAATCCAAAAATAAAAAACAAAATTACCTACTCTACAGAACAAAATTATTAGTGGAAAATTTTAAACAATATTAATTTGGAAGCAAAAAAATTAAATTTTGTTGAATTTTTCATCTGGAGTTTGTGTTTGTTTTTATAAATCTGAAAAAGACAAGCTTTTGCGGAGAATAATTAAATACAGACTAATGGCTCGACCTACAAAGCAACTTTGCTGTATAAAAGTGTAAAAAGACTTTTTTATATACTAATTTTATTTCAAGGCAAAAATGATTTTAGGCACACCGGGTTTTTTAGAAAAAATCTACTAAGATTTCAAAACATTTAATGGAACATTTCAAAAAGTATATTTTTCCTTAACAAAATTTTAAATTTTTAAACATTTTATATGCAATGGAAAGCCTATTTTAATGGAAGACAAAATATAAAAAAAAACTATGTACAATTACAATTTTTTACTGAAAGCCGTATGTTCAAATAGCACAAATATTTAAAAATAACAAGGATTATAATATCTATAAGAAGCGCAGCTCGAATTCAAGCTTATTGCAGAAGATAATTTTCCAGTATGGCTTTGAAAACGATTAATATCCACTGGATCAGAACCGGTTCTCCGTCATACTGAAAAATCTAGTATAGCACCGTATTACAGAGAATTTTCCGCGAATATCAAAATAAAAATAATAAGATTCATACCAGTTTTGTCTGCCTGGGACTTCGGGCCCTCGTGACTAACAAAACTGGTATCAATCTTATAATTTTGAATTTTTATATCCCCAGAATGCTGTCTATAATACGATTCGATAAATAACTATTCTTGTTTAAAAAAAAACAAATAAAAAAAAGTGCTTTCATATAAAGTACCATGGTAAGCACTGAAAGCCCCCCCCCCCCTCCATTTTAAAATTTATGAAAAATAAGGGGTATAGTGGGTGGGTTGTTTATTCCATTCATTGTTAGGTTAGGTTATATTGGTTACATGGTATGTAGCCCTGCAGGGTTTGGGCACCGCTGTTATAGAGTTTGGAACCCCACAGGGTTTAGGCATAGGAGAAAAAAACTAACCCATCTCTCCATTTTCAATTTACTTTAAAAATAAGGGTTGGGGGAGGTTATCTGTGCTTAACCAACACTTTCTGCGAAAGCACAAAAACATTTTAAGGACATAATAATGAAACGATGCGCTATAAAACAATAAAATATACAATTTCAAATACAAAATAAATGCTTTAACAAATTATTTAAATGCTAGGTATGTTTTAAAGAGAACTTTATTAGAATCTCGTCAATTTTATAGACGAATAAGGTACATTTTTTTTGTATTATAATAAAGATTCAATATATGAAAAAAGCAGATCATTTTAAGTAGATTAAAGATCGTTGTCTGTGTCATAAATAAGTTTTAAAATAATAGAACATTTAGATCATGTTTTAAATATAACAGTTGTGTTCAGATCTTTTTATATTTATAATTCTATTTTCTTAACATCTAATCTAAATGTTTTATCCTAATAAGATTTTCATACTTTATTGCAATAATAGTAAATATAAAAAAAAACAGTTTTTTAAAAACTAACTAGGCGACTTTGTATGTAAAGTCTTAGGACTACAATAAATGCTGGAAAAATTGTAATACGCTTTTTTTGTCATGTTGGTTTTAATAGAATTACTGATTATTAATGCTAAACTGCAAAATGCGGAAAAAATTGAATTATGAAACAAGTCATAGAACTTAAGTTTATAAGGCCATAAATTATCAAAAAATAAAAATAGTGTGTTTATATAGGGTGAGTCAAAATAAACTATGTTTTCCGTGTCCCGAATGTAGGAAAGTCCTGATTCTCTGTTAAAAAATACATCAAATTTATTTTAGATGTTTTTTATATCTCTCAAAACGAATGTAGAATTGAGAGCTTCTTGCACTTTTTAGTAGTCTACCTATTACCTACAAAATACAAACATTTTTTACTTCAACAGATATTTAAAAAAAAACAGAATAAGATTGATGTATATTTTAGCATAGATCAATGACTTTATAATTGTTTTCATCTTTCAAATTCTAATTGCCTCAGAAAAAAGGAAAACGCAGTTTTTTTTAACTCTCTCTGTAAATCTTACACCATTTAACATGTGCTAACGTACACTCTTTTCAGGGATCTTAAGGGATAAGACAATGGACGATAAATTAATGTACAAGACCAATAATGATGAACAAAATTACCCCTTTGAAATTATTAAATAAAAAGTTTTAACACTTCCAGTTTTAAACAATCAATCAAGTTTTAATAAAAATACCCAAAGTTTTGAGGCAGCGAATGAGAGTGAAAGATTATTAAACTTTGGGTACCGTAATGATTTACAGTCCAATGTCCCCTACCTCCCTAGTAATAATTGTACAACAATTAAACCCTATTGCACACTATTGTACAAGTACAAGCAAGTTTTAATTCCATCCAGCTGTCAGCTTATGGAAGAGATCCTTGTTCAAGGCTTGGTTGGATTCTTTGGATCTCATTGACATGAATATATATCCACCTAAATAATCAAATATTAGATAGATTAAAAGACAGAGACACAAATAGATAGATATATAAAAATTACATAGATATACAGATACAGAATCAGATAAAAAGGAAAGTTGGGTATATTCCTTTTCGTAACATCGCACCTTATGGGGCTTTTCTTCGTATTTTTCACAGTAGCTGTTCTCCTATTTCTAGCCCCTGCGGGGGGCTCTAACCCTGCGTGGCCAATTACCTAACCCTGTAGGGCAATCACCTAACCCAATATAACCCAACCTAACCTAAGATAACCTATAAAAAGCAATTTTAAAAATACGACGAATCGCCCCTTATGGGTTGATGTTACGAAAGGGACTATTCCCGGAAAGTTTAAACAAACTCATATAGATGAAAAGAGGGATAATTTTGAGGTATAATTTTTTTATAATTAACAGATGAAATAATAAATAGATAGATAGATAGACATGCAGCTTTTCATAGCTTCAAATAGGTTCATTTTTTATTAGGGGTGATTGCTCTTGGGAGCGTTTTGGTAACCTCCCCAAAATAAACCTTAATGGTTCAGTGGATAGAGAGATATTTCGATCCTCACACACACACACTAACAGCTTTCCTGGCAATATCATATAAGAAAGATAGATGGATAGAAAACAGATGGCTAGTTACAAAGATAGACTTACCTATGAATTCATGAACAACTTTGCAATCAGCTGACAGACATTGGAATATTATGTTGGGTCCTTAACATAAAAAAAAAATGAAAACTTATAGGACACCATTGTTTTAGAGGTCCTTGAAACCTTACAAATGCAGGAAAGCATTTTTCAAACGCCTTGAAAAATAACAAATTAAAACTACATAAAACAGATACCACCACTAAGGATGTGTCAATGGAGCCAAAATGAGTCATATCTGATTAATACCAGACTTTTAAAGTAAGTCACAGGGCACTAACAGCTCTACTATTGGTTACAAACAACTCTTTGCTTTGTACGACCTTTTTCTTGAAGGCCTTACTGTGCATTGTAATGAGTTACGCCTGTTTTTTGGCCAATTCATTTCTAGCTACTATTACCAATAATGTGACGCTTTTGAAATCGATACAGTAGAAGGTTCAACTTACATTTACTGTCTTTATTATGACGCAGTTTTGACCGAGAATCAAACCAAAGATTGAATTAATCCCGGTATTAAAATAGCTAGGTACCTGACCCAAGTTGAATCATCATGTAGCCGGTTTCCCAGTTTACATTCCATGCCTATACATAAAACTTTTATTTTAAAGGCAAAGCTTTTCTATAATTAAAGTAGGGTCGGTCCGTCCGTCCACGGATAGCTTTTTTCTTTAATTTAGGCAAGTTAGAATTGTCCTATCGCTTCCTTAAGTAATTAGGTACGATTTAGAAAGCGTAGCTACTCTATAATCGTTACTAGAATGTCCGTACGTACATTTTAAACATGTTGATTTTTAACTTTTTTAACAACAATTTTTTTATGTGATATACATACTAATCATCTGATTGATCAGATTTTTGAAGCACTGATTCCTATTACAATAAGGTACAATATTTCAACCGAAGTATCTCTATAATCAAGTCCAAAAATGTCAGTATGTCCTTAAACCGAATTTTGCATTTCAAGAAGTTTTGGAACAAATATACGTATAATTTTGTCAAAACTTTAATATTTATATTTTTGAAATTCAATTCTGACACTCTATAAGAGCTTCGCTTTTATGGATGTTGTCATCCTTGTTTTGACAAACTTAATATATCTAAATAAAAATCGTACAATTGTGGTCTTTGACTTTAAAACAGGACTAGAACGCTAAAATTTTGCATGTCAGGGTACAATATCATATGTTTAAAATATCAAGAACAAAAAATTTAAAACAGACCGAGATTAAAAAAAAAAAAAGATTGTTTCTAATCATTCTGTCTAATTTAGCTAGAAAGAGCACAAAAATTAGCGGGAGATAGCAGTAATCAGCGGCAGCGGCGGCTTCTCCACCGTTTCTTCACAGTACCATACATTATATTTATAATTACAGCCTAATTTCAGCAATTAATAACTACACCCCCCCCCCCTTACAAAAAATGAACGTCCTTGATAATATCCTAAAAACAAGATAGAGTTTAAATTAAAGTCAAGACAATAAAACATTTTGATAACCGGTTCTACCCCATCCCTTATTCTCTTCCCCACTTTCAGGTTGAAAAGGTGACGCAAATTTCAGATCCCAGATTTCGCGATTTGAATAAAAATTATCTTTATTTTATAACGAATTAAATAATCTTGCAAGCATCGCTTTTATCTTATGAAGAAAAATAGTAAATCAAACAGCGAAAACTGATATCTGAAATTTGCGTCACAATTCCAATATGACGCATGACCGCTACGACCGCGAGACGTGGCATTAATTTGTCCAATCAAAAACAAATGTAACCTTTATAGTATTGTATCTCCATGATGTCACGTGCTCCCCAGAAATATTCATCCGACTAACCTTTATAGTATTATATCTCCATGATGTCACGTGCTCCCCAGAAATATTCATCCGACTAACCTTTATAGTATTATATCTCCATGATGTCACGTGCTCCCCAGAAATATTCATCCGACTAACCTTTATAGTATTATATCTCCATGATGTCACGTGCTCCCCAGATATATTCATCCGACTAACTCTAAAAAAACACATTTATCATGTTAGATGGTCAATCAGACACTATCTGTCCAACTTATTCTTAAAAGGGAATTTTTGGCAGGTTAATACAGTTGAAGACGGGTGATTTTAACGTAGGGCCAGACCTTTATAGTAGGTCCCAAGGCACTTACAAATTCAAATTTCCAGCGACCAACCTTTTAATTGAACGACCTTTGTCTGAAAGTTCCAACTGTGCATGGTAATGATGAACAGACGAAGATTTTTAGACACACATGATTCAATTCAATAATACGAGCTAAGAAATTTTGATATGATGTAGGGATGTAAAAATAAATTAAATTTACCTATTTGCTGAGATTCCTAAAAGCTCTTCTTTTCGTTCTCCATGAAACTAAAAAAGGGAAAACAATCCTATCTATAATACAAAGTAGAATGATGTCTGTCAGTCTGTCCCTTAAGATCTCGGTAACCACTGAACCGATCGGATTCTACTCTTCAGGGTATATACCTATTGGTCCTGTGGTGGTTTTAATTTTTAAATTTTAAAAATTCTGGGGAGACTATGGTGCCAGTATTTTTTTTTTTTTCAAATTGTTTAAAAATTACCTCTTGGGGCAAAGCCCCTAGAGGCTAGGGGCGAAGCCGCTAGTTACCTATATAAACAGTAAGTTTTTTTCCTGTAGCAAAGGATCTCGCTTTACCGGAGAACCGGTATGGTTCTCCTTTACAGTGAAGCTTTTTATATATCCAAGGAAGGCTTTTAACTATTTTGGGGGAAGGTATTTCTATTCTAACAAAAAATTGTCCCCCCCCCCCAAAAAAAAATATTAGGTAATTTTTCTTTATAAAACTTAAATTGAAAATGGGGGAGTTGCTTCTATGGGCGTAACCGCTAGTATTATATAAAGTTAAGTAGTAGAGATTTTGGGAATAGTCCCTTTCGTGGTAACGCCCCTTAAAGGGCGATTCGTCGTATTTTTAAAATGGCTTTTTATAAGTTATTTTAGGTTAGGTTAGGTGATTGTCCCACAGGGTTAGGTAATTGGCCCCGCAGGGTTAGAGCCCTCCGCAGGGGCTAGAAATAGGAGAAAAGCTACTGTGAAAAATACGAAGAATCGCCCCTGAAGGAACTATACCCGAGATTTTTTTATATTGCTTAAGATTTCGAGAACTAGAAAACTGATTCAAGTTCGGCTTGTAAGCTTCAAATAGGTCTAAGGATAGTTTAAAGCTAGTTCCTTTTGGTTGTTACAAAGATTGGAGAAGGAATTATCAAAGATAATAACAGAATAGAATATAAAGACTATTTTACTTACTTTGACAACAAATAAAGAATTTCCATATTCTGGCAGAGACTGCCACGCCTAAATAATAGTAACAGTTATTTCTTGCATCGTATTATAAACAGCTTTCCGCGGATATAAAATGTACAATTATAAGATTAAAACCAGGGATAATTTTGTTTATCGTCATTTGGGATGTATATTTTACATGGTAAAACTCGTACAGTCACCCGCAAGAACGACCAAAATTTTCAGTTGAGTGGGGGGAGGGGGGGCTGGGACAAAATCTCAATAGGGGGTTAATTTAAGTTTGGGAAGGAGGAGGGGGGGGGGGTAATCACCCATCTCCCACCCTCCTGGACGTCCCTAATAACTTGCCACAGGACAACTAGCAAAAACATACCTTAATGAAATTCATCTTGGATTCGATGAGATTCAAATCCTTAACGTTGGCGTGGGCCTCCAGAATTTTGGTTCTACACTTTGTCCTAAGTAGTAGGTTAAGATTGTCAATAATACGTCATCAGCGATTAAGTTGTTCTATTCTAAAGGTTTACCAATAGAATCTATTGAGATTAAGCAGAGATAGGACAATAGACGATAAATTCATTCACACCCTCAATAAAAGTGAACTAAATTTGCCCTTCTAACAGATCAAATTTTTTTATCCCCCCTTCTGAGATTTGGTGAATTCATTTATCCCTTTATTTTTCGGGTCTTTACAATCCACAGATTAATTTTACTTCCCCCCCTGTTCTTATTAGTAAAATTTTGCTTTTGTAGGCTATTGTATATTGAGAATAAGAAAACGAAGCTTTTTAAAAAGATACCTAGGCTACTAAAGGAGCTTATATTGTAAGAGAATTAACAATTCGGTAGTAAATATAAGAGACAGAGACACGATTTTGACAGACTGGCTCGCTCACATTTAGAGTAGCTTCGCTACTGATAATCGCAGGATATAATTGACAATCTTTCCTTCCGCGCTTCTTTATAAATCTGTGGGCAACATAATCTGATACATCTATATCTGAACACAGAAACACAGTATGAAAATTACATGAAATATATCATAGGCCCTTTACAAAGAGGCATTTTATAGGTCCAAAAAAGGATTTTAACTTTATTGGAAGAGGGTACCTCAAACCATTTCCAGAGAAATAGCCCCTGGAAATAAATACCCTCCCCCAAAATCAATAAAAAAAATTCTATTTCAATTTAGAGTTGACTTACCCCTCCCCCATTCTCTGAAGTACCCCTAAAGGCGTAGATTATAGTAAATTAATAAATAAATAGAAAATTGGAATATGAAGTCTAAGCTTTACCAATACCAAAGAAATAAGTTTGGCAAATGATACACTAATATACCAACTCCCCTTTTTGCGGGCCCTGAAAACTGGGCTATAACTTACCTAATGTATTTGGATTAATTGCTAGCAGTGCAGGGTGCTAGACTTACCTAATGAATTTGGATTACTTACTGGCAGACTGGTAGGGTGCTAGACTTACCAATTTATTTGGATTAATTGCTGGCCGACTGATAGGGTGCTAGACTTATCTAATGTATTTGGATTGCTTACTGGCAGACTGGTAGGGTGATAGACTTACCTAATGTATTTGGATTAATTGCTGGCAGACTGGCAGGGTGCTGCATAGAAAGGAAAGCTTTGATGGAAGATAATTCCTAAACAAACATCATGAATTTATCTATTTGTAAAAAAGGATAACAATAGGTATTCTCTAGGTATACTTGGCGAAGGTCAAAAAGCAGATAATCGAAATTTAACAAAAATAATATTGAAAAGCCGTACCTAACAAAAATGCCAGCAAATTTTTTATTCAGCAATTGTTTCAAATGAAGAATGTGATAGTTCGGATTTTAAACCCAGTAAAAAAGAAACTACACTTATACCTACCATCATTTCTCTTCGTCAATGGACAAAGTATTGATTTTTTCAGGTACCTTTAGGGTTGATACGCTTTGCAGGATTTACAGGTAGAGTAGAGACATGGCACTTTAAATGACATTGGTACTTAAAGTTGTATAACAAAGCTATAAAATCGGGTACAATTATTGAATTTTGATTGGTTTGTCCTAAACTAATAGTGTCCAAACATTAATTTAAAGAAGGGGAAATTTACTTTTTCATCATTGCCATTGTCTTATCCCTTAAGATCCCTGAGATTATACCTACTAAAACAAACTACCTGGTCATAGGAACAATCCGACAATTTCTTTCCCCTCGAGGCTAATCTACAGGCCGCCATCCATTGAGAATATTGGTCTTCCCCCTCACATTTCAACCAGAGATCACTCATTCCATCAGATCTATAGAAAATAATAGAATTACAATTACAGATTTTAGTACCTACCCCTGTGATGGTCACGCAGACCAGGCCAAATTTTCCGGTAAGGTTAAAGAATTAATTTCTAGGAGACGAATATTTAATGATTCAATACTAGGTATAATACGAGCGGCAATTTTTTTTGGACCATATCATTTTCAAAGAAAAGCTTAATCCTAAGAAATTCAACTATTTATAGCCTCACCTTATTGCATTTTGATTGGTTGCTTCCAAATTTCTCAACCCATAATTTTAATCTGCAGAAAGAGTGGAATGAATTTAAATTTATTATCCATTGTCTTATCCCTTAAAGGACGCCTGCAAGAAATACCACGCTTTAACTGCTTAAAGACTGCCACAAGTAGACCCAATACCCCAAATTTAAAGCCTTCAGCTTCAATAACAAAAAAGGGATCTACTGCAGTTCATGGTAAAATATTGCTGGTAACGAATGCTTCCTGGTTACTGGCAATATTACAAGAATCCTGGGTCCAGCAGCACGCATATTTCCCTAAATCCCAGGTTCCTGTTAGCTGGCAATCTGCACATTTTCCAGGTTACCAGCAATGACAGAAGATTACTGGCTTACAGGAGTTTTTACCCCATACCCTTTTTCACAATTTCTTAGGGGGTAAAGCAATGCTTAAAAAGGGACAGTGACTTCCAATGTTGTGAAACTAGCTGTAATTACTTTATATTCATACTTAAAAGAGGTAGGAGAAAGGGGTTGGGGATCTTCACCTACAAATTTAACTGCTTTTATTTTAAATTTCGCTTTCGCGCCAAAATTTGAATGGCATCCATCAAAAGTGCCCAACGACCTAACAATCAATACCGCCTCTTTATTTTTATAATAAATTAAAAAGATAGTCTTTATTTTAATCGTATTTGCAAATGAAATTTTATTATCGTCTAATAATAAAGAGATTTTAATTGGTAGATATTTGATTTAGGAAAAAGTATGTAAGTTCCATCTTGGAAATGAAGGTCGCTAGGAAGTCCATGATAATATATACGTCTCTATTTCTCACCCTTTTAAAAAAAAACGTAGTTGCAATTTAACAAGTATGACCACATCCATAAAAGCGAAGCTCTAGAGTGTCAGAACTGAATAATTAGAATATAAATGTATAAAAGACGATACAAAATTGTCAGTAATTTCTTGAAAGCTGATTAAATACAAGATAATGTTTAAGGGCATACTTACTTTTTTAGGACTTGATTATAAAGATGTTTCGCTTATAACATTGTACTTAGTTGTCATAGGAATCAGTATTAAAAAAATTAGATTAATCGGATAATAAAAACTTGCTGTTTAAAAAAGTTAAAAAAAACTTGTTTAAAATGGACGTACGGAGATTCTAGTAATGACGGTGGTACCTAACTACATGCCTAAATCAACGAAAGCCATCCGTTCTGGACAGACGTACGTACGGACGGACTCACCTAATTATAGAAAAGCTTCGCTTTTAAAAATGGGTAATCACAGTTATTACAAAAGGGTAAGCACTTTATTAAAAAGCTAGGGGAAAGTTGAAAGGGCAAAGTTAGGGGAAAGGCAAACTATCGCAACATATAAATATTGGCAATTCTAAACAACCACTCACAGTCAAATACAGGATAGGAAATAGGAAACATTACCAGCCATGCCGCCACAAAGTTTGTCCGTACATTTAAATACGTCAATAGGAGATGAAGGAGGGGGGGGGGGGGGGAATTAGAGAAATTCTTAGCACATTTATATTTTTTTATATAATAGTTTAGATAAAAATTAAAGTTTACAGAACTAATCATTTTATTATCCCCGGAGAATGAGATCCATGGATATCCTTTAATAAAGAAACATGATGTCTGTTTGTTTAGCTGTACCGAAGGATCTCGCTAACCACTGAACCGATCGGGTTCTCCTTAACAGGGAAGCTTTTCATAGGTCCCGGGACGGTTTATAACTATTAGTTTGGGGGAGGGTACCAGAGAAATCACAGAATGCTTTTTTTCGTACAGACTTAAACGCAACATAGACAAATTATATAAAAACGGGTTTTTGGGATTCAACTCCCACCTCTTCAAGTGCCCCTAGAGGCCTGTAGGGGGCTTAGCCGTAAGTTTATGAATATTTAAAAATCAATTTGTTTATAGTATATGTAAAGACATTATGTCCATTTGATTTACTTTTTATTACAGCCTTACAGTAAAATATTCAGAAATAAAATTTATTTTAAAATTAGCTTGTCGATATTATGTTAGCAATGCCCACTATAATTAAAGCAATAGTCGATGGAATGTCTACAATTTTACACAAGAATATTTACTAGAATATAAAAATTAACAGGTTAAATCTTTTCAAGCCTAATTTAAGCAATCTTCTCAAATATTTATAAACATGGACTTAAGGGCCAATTGTACAGTAAATTCGAAGCTGTCAAATCACTAAAGAAAATGACTGAATGAAACAAATTTATCAATATTTATATGACCCTTTTTTCATATCCATACCCAATTAGTACAGAGTAGGATCTACCCCCCCCCCCCCCCCCCCCCTCCCACTACCAAAACCCTTACCATTGGTCTTTCAGACAAACATGCCAAAATAGCCGCTTTGAGTAACGTGCTATCAACCTCTATTTGTGGGGTAAGTGTGATAAAAGGGTAATGGGAATTAAAAAGGGAAATATTGCTTTTTCACAGGAATATTTCAAACCTGCCAGAGTCCAGGAATGTGCATAAATTGCCAGCAACCAGGAATGTTAAACATTGGTGGCTCCAGAAATATTTCTTGTTATGCTAGATCCAGGATTCTTGGAATATTGCTAGGAAACAGGAAGCATTCGTTACCAGCAATGTTTTACCATGAACTGCAGTAGATCCCAAAAAAGTTCTAGGCATTTCAAAATAGCATTTTATGTACAATGAAAATTTTCAAAGATTTCCAATGCTTTTAAAAGAAAAAACAGTATTAAATTACGTCGCCTAGACACAAAATTATGACTTTATCTTTGTCAGAAACTTGCATTGCCGGTAACTGATTACATTTTTACAATAAAAACACCACATCTCATAGTCAAAATCCATGAAAAAAATTCGATTTAAATTGCATTTTTTAAAGAAAAACATAGCGGAAACAAAGGGGGAAACTCAGCTGTGATTGGTTGATTAGCTGATTCAGCCTTCTGATTGGCTACAGTACATTCGGTACAAGGCAAGTTAAACTTAATTTTTTAAAATGATTTTGACTATAAAAATGGGCATTTTTATTGTAAAAATATAATTAGTTACTGGTTGCCTAAATTTATGACAAAGATAAGCTTATAATTTTGTTTCTAGGCCACGTAGTTTAATTTCAAAATTTCTAACATTAGCACTGTAATTCTTTCAAAATTTTCATTGTACATAAAATGTCATTTTAAAATGCCTAGAACTTTTTTGTTATAGAAGCTGAAGGCTTCAAATTTGGGGAATTGGGTCTACTTGTGGCAGTCTTTCAGCAGTTAAAGCGTAGTATTTCTTGCAGGCTTCCTTTAAGATCCCTATCCTTACTAACCTGGGTATTGATAATTTGATTCCAAACTTTTGCTGATGAATATTTACATCGGGAACTACTTCACATCCTAGCAATAACAAGAAAGATTATATTTATAAATAGCGCAGTAATAAATATCTTAATTACCTAACTAAAAAAAGTATAAAAACATCCAAAGTAAAAAGCCACAAAAAACATCATAGATTGTTGGACAAAATGTAAATAGACATAAAATATTCTGTTATGGGGGAAACCATTTTGATTTACAGGATGGGTAATTTTATTAATTATCACATGGGATATTTATCAATCTTATCCATTAAGATCTCTGAGTAAAAATATAATATAACACACCTTTGACTTGAATAGAGATGTGGGGCTGATAGGGAAAGTGTTTACACTCTTCACTTGATTTCCATCCTGTATGCAATAATAAATTAATTTGTATTTCCATGCAGTGAATACGGTTCTCAGCCATACTGAAAAATTATGTAGGTATAGTATCGCATTACAGAATATTTTCCACTAATATTAAAATAAAATCATAAAATTTAAACCAGTTTTGTTTACCCTGGCCTTTGGCCCCTCGGCTCTAACAAAACTGTTTTTAATCTTATATT
Organism: Acartia tonsa; assembly: GCF_053477335.1. Classification (NCBI taxonomy): domain Eukaryota; kingdom Metazoa; phylum Arthropoda; class Copepoda; order Calanoida; family Acartiidae; genus Acartia; species Acartia tonsa. The sequence continues at coordinate 29,013,186 of NC_137273.1, forward strand.
TTTTTCATTTTAATATCCTAAGAAAGCTGTCTAATTCTATAATAAGAAGCAATAAATACCTATTCAATTATTGGCATTAGCGTGCTTGCTTGTCGGGTTCGATTCCTAGCCGCACTGTGGCATACAGGAGACATTAAAATGGTTCCTGCTGCTGCAATGGTTAGCATGTGACACTTATAGTAAGAGTACGGAGAATGCCTTGGCCCATATAGCATGCACAGTCACGACTTCAAGACAAAGTCCGTCCAATCAAAGGTTTTGGATGTTATTTAAACTCCTATCCTATATAGAGCATTCCATTACAGGGGGGTGATACCCTTGAGTTCTCTTATTGATCTGTTGAAATAAAAAAAATCCTACCCCAAACGAGGTAACTAGGAATAAAAAATCATACCAAGAATATGTAAATCTCTGAACACAAAATAGCTCGTTTTCCATCCCTGAAAAAGAAAAACTTTAAATCACAAAATACATGAATAGCGATTTATTTATTTCATTTTGCTTTTATCTGATAAACTAGCGGCTATGCCCAAGAGAGGCCTTTAGAAGTAGTTAAGGGTAGGCGACAAAAAAAGAGCCTACACTTTCCATTGTAGTTTTAAAAAGAAATACTTTTGGGGGTACAGTATTTTATCCCAGGGCCGATTTATCCTGAAAGGAGGGGGAAGGAAACCTCCTTAAAAAAGTTATAAAACTTTACTGGACCAATCAGAAGCTTCACTGTAAAGAAAAACCATATATCGGTTCAGAGGTTAGAAAAAACTTCGCTAGACACACAGACATCCTGTTAGTTTCATATAAGGATACGCAATAAAGGGGGAGGTAGTTTATGTTAAAAATCCGTAAAAGTATGAGTAAGCTTCCAGTCAAAAGCGAATATTAAGTCTAACTGTTCTTAATATTGAAAAAACTCATAGTATAATAAAACGCATATTCAATAACAGTTAGACTTAATAATCGCTTTTGATAGGAAGCTTACTCACACTTTAACGGATTTTTAACACAGCCTTGCTCCCCCTTTGTTTCCTTTTTTTGACTTAAAATAAATATTCTGTCAAGCTAAAAAGTATTTTTTTTATTTGTTGAATAACTAGCAAATAACATTACTAGAGAGAAATATAGATCAGGTAAAGATAAATCATTAATGAATTACCTTGAGTGTAAAACGTTTAGGCTTCAAAAACTTGAGATAGGCATTCAACTGGCGATCAGATGTCATATCTAAAGTAAGAAATAATTTGTAGTAAGACGTGTGATTGTCTCTCTTTTAGTGTGTCTGTTAGGCTTTTTCTTTCGATGTGCCACTTAGAAAATTAATTGAAAATTAGGGTCTTGGTAATATTTTCGTATATTTTACTCTTGATCAATTTAGGTTAGGTTATGGAGGGTAAAAATTTGTTTAACGAAAAAAGAGGATCGGGTTGGTCAGTGTTCGATCGGCACTTTGAGTTAAAGCACCTAGGTATTAACCTATGAAACTACCTGAGGAATGGCTGGGCTGACCGCCATCCAAAGAGAGTTGGAGATTATTGAGAGCAGTGTCAATGTCGTCTTCCGGGTCATCTAGCGGCTGCGGAACGTTGGCTTGAAGCCCAACCTTGAATATTTAAAGTTATTCATATGATGTATACAAGGGAGGGAGTGAACATTGGACTGAAAATTACACTGGTACCGAAAGTTATACATCTACCTTATCTTTTTCATTGGCTCAAATTGGGTGCTTCCCTATTGAATTTTCATTGGTTGGTTCGAAACTTTTCAACCAATAATTTTAATCTACAGAGCAGAAGAGGTCATTTTATCAACATTATGGTTGTGTATCAATTTATCATTCATTGGCTAATGTCCAATCCCTTTATACTTATGTATGTGCAATGTTAATTAAAGTAGGTAATGATAATTTAAGCAGAGTTGATAATAGAATTGTGTAGGTATATTCCACAATTTTTCATACATAAAACAAAAGGGATAGTTCTATGAAGTGTATTTAATGAGTTAAGGTACTTAGAGTAGTGAACTTTTATATGTCTTAGTAGAATATATTAGGCATTGGATAGATATGATTATATGTTAAAGAATTTTTAACATTGACCAGACCAAACTTTTTTTATTTGACAATATCGAAAAAAGTTAAAGCGATTTGCCACATGAATTACATGAGAATGGTCTTTTTTTTTCTAAATATGTATAGCCAAAACACCAATATCAGAGAATCTTTTTCCACATATTTCACAAGAGTTATAAAAAAAATTGAACAGGGGTTCCCCTTGGGACAAGTTACTTAAAAAACATAAAAAATAACGCCCGGTTCACTATAGGACACGTTTTCTATAGATTCTTTATTAAAAAATAAAGAAAACCGTCCGGTTTACTTACAATATACACATTATCTCACGCGGAAATACCAACTAACCATACAACATATATGTATATATATAAAAAGACCATTCTCATGTAATTTATGTTGCAAATCAAAACTCTTTTAGATATTGTCAAATAAAAAAAGTTTGGTCAGGTCAATGTTAAAATTTATCACAATCATATCTATCCAATGCCTAATATATTCTACTAAGACATATAAAAGTTCACTACTCTAAGTACCATACTGAATATTTTATTGGTCATTCTTTGTTGTTATGTGTATTTTGTTGTATAAAAAGTTTAAAGTTTTATTAACTAGTAAATGCTATCTAAAGTTGTATTTATGACAAAAAAGTTTTTGCCATATATAACACGCAACGAAGTTGAAAATAAAAATGAAAAACTCATTTTTTAAGGAAAATCCCTGGTAAAATCTCTTAATTTTAATCAATAACTTTATATTATGCACTACTACGTTATTCAAATAGAAAAAACTTACAGTTCACTATTTTTTTTAAAATGCACTTCGTGAAACTATCCCTTTGATTTAGAATTAAAAACAAAATATTTACGGTAGGTGCGAAACCAATAGTTTTGATTCTTTGAAAACAAGGTCAACCTGTAGTTGTAATGCAGAAAATAGATATTGTTCTTCTTCTGTACAATCTACTTCTTCGTTTAATATCTGCCATTTAGCCTGGATAGATAAATATATTATTGATATAAGGGGGGGGGGGGGTTTATTGCAACCATCTCGTAATCAGTGAGCAAATGGCACTTAGAATTCGAATTTCCATCTATAATTTTGCATGAGTAATCCTTGGTAGATCTATTTTTCCTAAATCGAACAAAAAGTTGGAAAAGTAACGGCTAACGGCTGGCGGCTCATCTGTTTTGCCATTTGTTTGATATCTATAGTGCAAATTAGTCACGAAACCTCTCTCAACATAATACTCTTTTCTACTCCAAAGCGCTATCAAACGGTTCTAGACGGTAGCTGTTGGTACTAGAAGTTTTAAAATTGGTTATTGCTATCATTTAACATGAATTAAACCAAAAATATGTTTTAAAAAGTTGATTCCTACGTAATTGATGATGAATTTACCCTGAAAATAGGCAAAAAAACGGCTGAACGGCTGAGCCGCTAGCCGTTACTTTTCCAACTTTTTGTTCGATTTAGGGAAAATAGACCTACCAAGGATTACTCATGCAAAAGTTCAGATCGAAATTCAAATTCTAAGTGTCATTTGCTCACTGATTACGAGATGGTTGCATTAACCCCCCCCCCCCTTATTAAATAGAAAAGTTGTTTACTACATAGATAGTTATATAAATAAGGTGAAAAGAAAGTTACGCTTTTATATTGATTGATGGGGTTTTATTCAGCTTATACCAACAACGAAATTTATTCGAAAAAAATCACGATACCTATACGTTGATTTTCAGCTTGCGTTGGGGGCAGCACTTTTTTATCTGCTTCCCAATTATTTTAGATTCATTTCGCTTGTTGGCTATACTTTATTCCTAGGTTTTATTGAAATTTTAATCGCAATCAAAGCCAAAAGCTACTGGAGGCCTGATCGACTCCCACACCCTCCCTCCCATTTTCCACCTATTCTTAACCCCAGCAAGGGCCCTAATATTACGGTGCTGCCGAAAAACCAATATAACCTAATCTAACCTGAACTAAAGTAGTAAACAAACAAACTTCTCCTTATAATCAATCTTTTTTAAAATATTGAGAGAAGGAGGTCGGGTTTCTGTGTTCAACAAGTCACTTTGAGGGAAAACACAGGCTCAGCAACTAAAAATGCAATATTACCTGTTCATAAATAAGATTTATCCTGACAGGATCCTCCTTCGGGTTCAGATCATAGAAGGAATAATATTTATACCTAAACAAAACAAGGTTGCGTGATTAAAAGTTGACAAATTGCGAACAGAGGTGGATTCTTTAAAAAAAATTAGGGTAGCTTAGAAGGCAAAATTATTTTTGTGAAAAAATTCTCCAAAATCGCATAAAAAATCAACAATAATTAAATAAAATCATAAAAGATTATTAACAAAATATTTTGATTAATATAATGGACTGAAAATTACATTGGTATCTTAAGTTTTATAACCACGTTATATTATTCGACTCAAAAAACTTGTATTGCATTTGGTTTGTTTTAAATGAGTAGTTTCCAAACCTTTCCAATAATAATTTCAATCTGCATAGAGGGTAATTTAGTATCATCATTAGGGATTATACCAATTTATCGTGTATTGTCTTATCTTTTAAGATTCCTGCATTGCTTACTAACCTAAGTTGGAGGGTATCAAACTCATGCACCCCTTGTTCCATAAGACTAAGACTTGAGTCCAGCCAGGAAACATTCATTCTTGCCTTCTCTACCAAGCTTTTAGGTCGTACTATTGTCTCCTACAAAAATAAAAACATATAAGGATTGTAAAATATACTCCGAGAAAAAGGAACATTGGGCTGTTTATTGGTTGATTTATTAATTGATTTAAGTTTAGTGTTTAAACGTTTAAACCACTAATTTCAATATACAGAAGGGGTAATTTTGTGTATTTTCATTGGGGATTTACATCAATTTATCGGCTATTGTCTTATCCCTTTAGATCCCTGAATATACCAGTACGCAAACTTTATGACTACGTTTTCTCATTTGTTGACTTAACTTTGAGTACTTTTATTATACTTTGAATGGGTGTTCCAATCTAGAAGTGCCCATACATTTCAGCCGATAATTCTATTAAGGAAAAGGCGTAATTTTGTTTTTATCATTAAGGGAGTACATAAATTTATCGTCCATTATCTTATCCCTTAGGATCCCTGGAAATTTGGACATGACCAAAATTCCAATCAATCTTAAATATCTATATATGTCCAAGTCTTTCTTCTATCTTTCTACCTTGGCTTCCATAGTTGGGGGTGGAGACATAGCCAGACTCCAATCTGAGCCAAAACTCTTGTTTACAAGCCTCGGCGTACCAATGCTTAACTGAGACCGATTTGAGATTTTCCTGTATTAAAATGGTTGAGTTTTATTTCATTTAATTTTTAGGGATAGTTGAATGTAATGTTTTTTTTTAATATTAAATAGTTGAATAAATTCCATTTAAAGAGTTTTCAGGCACTGGAAGAAGGTTAACAATATAGGAATATGAGAGAAAAATTTACTATAACCTATACACCTATAAAATTCTAGTATGATTGTTAAGATTAAAATTTTAGGAAAATGATTGCAAGCATAAATCACAAGAAAACATTTTTGTATTCATTCTTTATAGAAATAAAATAATAAACAATACGGCATCACAAAAAGTTTTGCCTTGCTGTTTAAATGAAAATATTAAATCTTTTAAAGATACATATATCACAAGAGTATAAGAATTGAGAATAATTAGGTACCTATGTAACGGTGAGGAGTTTGTACTTTTTCTTCTTAAAGTTTCAGAGTTTGAGATATATGTATTGGTATCTGGCCTGAGGGTAATCAAGAAATTATACAAATATTTTTAAAGTTTACACAAAACTTTAACAATTTTTTGCAAAGTAAAAACAACAATGATACCATCTGAATAAAGTACCATAATAAAGCCCTTTGAAGTCAATAAATGTAAATAAATTTTTCTTTGCAATTTTATTTTATATTATATTCATTTTAATGATCAATGACTTATCCTTAACTCACTTTGTCCGTTTGTCCATCCATGATATTTTTGTGCTTCCCTAGTTACTTATAGATTTTATAATAAACCTGGATAACTTTTAGAAAACGGAATACACTACGAAATCTTATCATGGTATATTTCTAAACCAAATCATGCTGATGGAGTTCATGATTAGTGATTTCATGGTCAAACGTCCTTCAGACAACCAGACCTTTGTTATACGACTTTTGTCTGGAAGTTCTAGCTTGGTTGTAATCATTGTTCAATTAAAATTCATATTTTTTAATTTCTTGTTCCTAGGACTGAGCGGCATTGTGGCTACGGTTATTCTTCTGTGCTTTTCTTCGTGTTGTCGCACGGTTCCATAATTGAATTTCAAATGTTCAGATTCTACCCCCTGAAAATAATAAATTTGGTTCTTTACCTTAAACATAATTAAATTCTTTACCACTGAAACCCAAGCATAAAAATATTTGACCTTCGTTTGCGATACAATATGAGGGTAACCGCTACCTAGTATTTTCATTTATAAAATGAGATTTTGTAACTGTCTACAAATTGTAACTACATCCAATAAAACAGTATTGCATCCATGAATAAATAAAACACTTTGAATTGGAAAAGAAAACATACGTTGCATACTGACATCCAGATATATAGATGTATACAGACAAAGTGAGGATTGTTAGACTTACCTTACAAAACGACAATTCTTCAGGGTGTCTAATTTCTAATTCTTGACATAGATTCACCATTGCACTAAAAATAAGAACAAGGATAAAATCCATTAAACATTGACTTACTAACTATGTATCTATCATAAAACAGTTAAGCGCTTTCCCTCAAAGTGCCAAGTGAGCATGAACACATCTTATTTCGGAAAAAAAGTGGAAATAGGGAGGATGTTATACTTTATGTATGCCTAACTCCTGCGGAGCATATACCTGCAGTGTCCGAGGCCTACGGAAATACCCAATACAACCTATTATATCATGGAGTAAACATAACCCCTCCTTCCCTTATTTTAAATAGGGAAGGGGGTTCTGTGCTGATTTTTTAAGGAAAAATACAACATTAATATTCTACCTACCTGTCAATTTACAAGACTTAGCTATCTATTTATCTATCTTAACATTATTCAAACCTTATAATTCTTCCCAGGACCTGTAAGAAACTATCACTTAGGGTTAAGTAGAACCATATCGTTCCATCGGTGTGCGAGATATTTAGCTACACACAGACAACATCCTGTTACTTTTATATAAAGATATTACCCACCTAAAACTGTTAATTGAAAAATCTACTCTACAATCAGTATATCTAAGGTCAGGCAGTTGTACGCGTAGAATTTTGTGCATCGGTGTGAACTCGAGACTGTGATCTAAACATTAAAATAGGAATATTTTTAGATATTGTACATAATTTGGGACACCCAACTTGACAGAGATAATTTGGACAAAAATATGTTTTTTTTCTTCATGTAACATGTCCGATTTTCTACTGCTGTTCTTGAGCATCTAATCATTGAAGAGGGAATTTGTCCAACCATTTAATTGACGATATTGTCATTATGTCTTAGTCTTGAAGATGATTGTTTATTGTAACCTGCGGTAATGTTATATTGTTCAAGAGTCCATCTTGTTTTGCTTAACCATTTATTGCTCCCGGGCCACCAGAGAGCGTGGTCGGACCAATCCATTGCGATATCTAGAAAAATAATTAGATAGGAAGATGGAAAGACGGATAGTACAATAGAAAGCAAAAATAGATGCCTAATCATTCATTGCTTAAGGGCCAGCCCACAATTATATAGTAAGATAAAAAGTAAAGAGAGATAGCAAGAAATCTAGACTGATAAAATAAAAGGCAAGAGAGGGAAAGATACCTGCCTCATCATTTATTATTTGCAATGTCTTGATAGATAGACATATAAAAAGATAGAAACATGTACAGAAAGTAAAATGGATGCCCAATTATTTGTTGCTTGAAAGATACCTAGTTAGTTTCTGACCAAAAAAAGCATTGTCAGACCAGTCCAATGCAAATTAAATAGATAGATAGTTGCTGAACCTAAAATAACTTACCAAGAACATCTACAAGCTTGATCATAACTCCACCGACATGATCACCTCCGTTTACCCGTACAGCCCGTTCCAACTGAAATAAAGATTATCATTAGTTCTGAGTAATACCTTTGCAATAAGTATAATAGATATAGATCCGTAAGCAGTAGATGGGACCAATATAAAAGAACACAATTTCGGAACAATAGTTTAATTGCTTAAGTATCTTTCAGTAAATTATATCATCCAAATTTTTCGTCTATAAGTTTTGTGTATGAGTATAAACATAAATCTTCGTTTGCTTGAAATTCATGTTTAATTTGGACGGCCGGTTTGATGTGTTTGACAGCCGGCCCATCTAGGGGGTTAAAAATCAAATCAAAGGAGCGTAAAGACAAACGTACATTTTGTAATAGAGGTCATAAGTAAAACATGCCAACTAAAGCAGAATACCAACTCTTAATTGCAAGACATTTGTTTGTTAACTAGTCCTAAATATGCATAGGAATAAGTAGGACCTTTTTGGGGCAAAAAATTTCAACTTCTGACTAGCTTTGAATTAAGAATTGTAGTACGTGGTTTGTGCAGAGATTTGAACCTATAACCCCTTCTGTGGTGACTTGAAAAGGCTCGAACCCTATTAAAACCTATCTGGAATATTTTACTATATTATTTACCTGGAGGTCTGTTACCAGAATTCTGAGTTCCCAAGTATTCTCCATTTTTTTATTTTCCAATTGTTTCACAATTTTTTTTGTTATCTTATTAAAACTGTCATTTTAAGTCTGAAATATAAAAATATACCATTACTTCTATAATAAAATTAAATTCTAAGCCCATAATATAACTTAATTAATCACTAAATATAATATTTGAAGGAAAGTTTTGACATAAATTATAGGTAAAATCCATGACTAATGTATATTATTTAAACATCATTAGTTAAATAAGCTAAATTTGTATAATATCCTTAAATAACTGTACTTTCTTTTCTAAATAAAGTAATTTTAATAGCCAGGGCCTTAAATTGGGCCTAAAAGGCCTAAAATGTTTATTATTATGAATTTTGGGGTTGGGTTTGTTTTGGTTTTTATTTATTTTCTAAATGTAACGCGGCATTCACAGCAGAAACTAATTATTATTTTAGATCAGAAATTTTCAAAGTGATAAAATTAGATCGGACATTTATTTTGAATTGAATAAGTATTTGGATGTTTTTGGGATATAAATCACATTATCTCTACTAAAGAATTGCCCTAAAGTGTTAGTATGACCCCCAAAATAATCCTTACCAAGCAAAATAATATAATAGTATTAAAAATTAAATAAATTTTTAATTTTATCGGAGTATCGAATCGCCCAAACTTTGACCTAAATGGGGCGATTTTTAAAAAAATACATTTGGATAAGGTTTGATTTTCATAAAATCTAGAATTTTTTTCTGTGTTGGTTTTGCTATTTTTTCAAGGTTTATATATCATCATCCGGAATAATCTCTCGACTCTCTCAGTAAAATATACTGATGTAATGTAATACGATATTTCAATTATGTAAGTATATTTCAATTAATAAGGAAAAATTTGTAAAAAATGAATAATAAAGTTTTATATGATTTGTTTTTATGTAAAATAGAGTTTAGAGTTTTAAATAAAATAAAACAAATTCTTCTTTTAATTGCAGCCTTCCTTGAAAATGGAAAAAATGTCATTTTAAATACAAATAAAATTTAAAAATTTTGTTTTAATGAAATTCAACTTGAATACGAAAGACTCTAAAAATCCCGAAATAGACGATATGGGATTTCTAAAAACCATTCTTTGACATAATTACAATATAATATGTGATTTCAAAACTGGATTTGTATTGTGATTTTATGCTTTCCAGGGTTCTAGTTCTATTTAATCTACCAATAAAACAGAAATTTTAAATGCACAATAATTTTATTGGACCAATTGGACCATAATTAAAAACTATCCGAAAATATTTCTTTTTTGTACATTATTCATTTCAAAATTTCTTTGGATGCTTTATTGGATTAGATCATATTTTACCAAATAAAAACAAAAGTATTTGTCTGGTAGAAATTCCTTATAATTTGAACAGATTATTGTCTCTAATTGATTATCTAAAATATTGAATCTATTTTTACCTTACCCTTTTTATAACCCATCTCTGCTATTTCCCCATTTTTTATCTTATCTTCCCGTCTCCATCTCTTCACCCCTTTCTTCTTGCTACTTGAGACGGGGGAGTTTGGACATTTTCTATAACAATTTTTTTCCTTCAACCAAATTGCTTGAATGGTGGGTGTTTTTTAAACACAATTAATTATTTGTTCACAAAAACCTCAAGTTTAGAAAAAATTCAAATCTTTTTGTTGAAAAAAAAACAGTTTTTCTTCCTTATATTTAATTGAAACAGCAAAAATTCAAAAAGGAAAATTTGTGGTGTGAAAATATAGCTAATTAAACATTCTGACACCCCCACTAAAGTTGTAAAAGTCGCCCCCGTTCCCTACGACTACATCCCTCCTTCTCCACTCCTTTTTAATTTTGCCACTTGAATCGGTGATTGGACAAAAACTACTATATGATATTTTTTCTCTCTTAATAAAAAAAATTATTTTCATTTTCTACTTTTAAAAAGCAATACTTTGCGATAAATAAAAATTTTAAATAGGGAAAAAATGACTTTGGAAAATCTTGTCATGACATTTCCCCCCAAATCCCCCATCTCCCTGATCACCCCCCACCCATAGATGAGTGAACTTTTGTCTCTCCTTCTTCGCTATAATTTTCACGTCCAATTCGGAAAAGTTAAACTTTTTTTTAATTTGTTAAAAGTTAAATATGTGAAGTAAAAAAGCCCTAAAATGTCGAAAAAGTGTTTAAAAGACAGCCGTTTTTGCGTCCAAATTCTAGAAGTTTTTTTTGAGTCATTCTTTTAGGCAAGTCATCGGCAGCTTAAAAAGCGAATTTGGAAATTGTGCCAAAAAATATTTTTGTCTTTCCCTCAAAGTTTAGCGCGTGAAGATTGCAGCCGTTTTAGAACTTTTAACGGCATATTTTGGGCATTTTATCAAGCGCTTAATTGTGATTTGTGAAAATAAAAGTAAATACAAGTTTTTAGACTAAAATGTTGCCATAATAGTTAAAAATTGCCGGTTTTTGAGTCATGGGCTATTTTTAGCCGATTTGTTAAGTCTTTTAGTCATGGTGAATAAAAACCTAATATGTTAGTAGGAAAAATGCATCAAGATGCAACGTTTCCACCATTAAGATTTTATATATTTGTCCTCTACATTTTTATCTCGCTAAAAGATTTATATTTTCTTAATTAAATTTACAAAATTTTTAAGTCGAAAGCAATAAATTAATGTCTTCTCTACCAAAGTGTTAGGATGTTTTTTTGCCTGTTTGAATAAAATCTTGATGAAAGGATAGTAATCATTTGTCAAAAGTTAGTATTTTCATTAGAAATAGACCTTCTTAGTTAAAGATTAAAAGGGATAGTTGCATGAAGTGCATTTAACAAGAATACCATCTGACATACATAATTTTGTACGTTTAAAATAATTAGCTATCAATCTGTCACCACCAAAATAGTCATCATGCAATGTTGATTCTGTGAAACTACCTGGTAGAAAATTTGAAATCTTTAAATTTATTACCTAAAGACAAAATATTAAACTGCAAAAAATATGCAGTTAACTAAACTCAAGTTTAAATGAACTTTGTGCAACTACCAATTTCATAGATATATGTGTTGTATAAACTAAAAGTTATTTTAAAAGTTAATTTAATTTATATTTACAGTCCCCATGGGGCTCATTTAGATGAGTGCCCCTTAATTGCTTAATTGTTACAGCCGGACTCCCCTACCCCCGAATAATGACCTTACCCCTCCCCCTCACATTTTTACTATTTTTAGCAGCGAAGTTACTCAATAGTTAGAAATGTCGTTATGTAGTGCGTCTATAATGCTTTAGGAAAAATATTATTTATTCAACTGCTAATAAAGTGATCTATTACCTATCATTCCATTTTTTTCTTACAACAACCGAACAATTGCTCTTTAATATTCTTTGTCCGTTTGTCCATACATGACTTTTTTGGCATCGCTACTGTTGTAATGTTGTCATCCTTGTATATATATGAGAATCTTTAATAATAAAATAAACCATCAATGGTCACTGTGTCAGGGTTTTTTTTATTGAAAAATCAACAATAACTTCTAGTAGAGCCGCCTCTAGGAATAGTATTGGTTTTGCCTACTAAGAGTAAAAATCAAGGAAATTTCCACCACCCATGGTTAGCCATAGTTGTTTTTCCACCTAACAAAATAGGGGTGGTAATTTCATTTTTGCTTAAAACCACCGCAGGACCAGTATCTGTATTTCCTGAAGATAGAGCAGAATCCAAGTGCGGTTATCTAGTTCTTTATACAGATAGACGAACGGACTGACAACGTTCTACTTTGTATAATAGATTATTATTGTTGTCTATATCACCTACGTATTTTTGTTTTCAGAAATGAACTGGATAGCTTTAAAAGTTATCATATGTTCAATTATTCTCTTTGACTTAGCAGCTGTAGCTGCACAAAATGTACAAACATCCACTGTCTCTGACGACGTACTTGTGAAATTACAAAATGTTACCGATATATCTAAGTCAACTGCCAATAGTAATATTGCCATTGATGTTACAATCAAAGAAACGAATCAAAATGACGAAAAATCTTCTAATTTAGAAATAGAAAACTCTTCCAGTCTAGAAAATGAAAAATCTTCCAGCAAAGAAACAGAAAAATCCTCCATTTCAACTACTCTTAGCCCTATGGAAACATTACTTAGTAATGAAACAAGTGACGTCAAGGCTGATATGGTTGCTATTCTGTCTGAAAGAACGAAAGAAGAGATTGATAATTATGCTCTAGAAAATCAGGTAAAGGTTGATTTTAGTACTTTTAAGAACAAAAGGAGTGATATTATCGTTTAGATGTCGTTATTCAAGAATCAACATCTAGAAAGCTAAAGATGCATATGTAGCCCTTTTTAATGTTTCTAAATTTCCTTGATACTTCTATTACGATATTTTACCCCCCCCCCCCCCTCCTTTTTTTTCTTATTAAGATTAATTGACAACTTTTAAAAACCTAGAATGTGACTAACGAGGCTCAATCAAATGTCAAACCACCCGAAGTACAAATACCCACAGAAACTATAATAACTACCACACAAACTATACAAACCACAAAGTCATCAGAAAATGAATTTAAAAAATCTACAGAAGATTTTAGTGAAAAATCCGCCAAATTACAGAATACAACAAATACTGCAAGCTCTACGACAACTGGCCCAAGCACCCAACGCAACTCGTTAGATTTCGGTTTCCGAAAATGCTGTAAGCCCCAAGAAATTCTCCACCTAGCACCCACCGGGAAACCAGTCTGTGAGACTCTGTATGGACTCGAACTTCCACCCCTGGTGCCGCAAAATATGGGCCAACTTGAGGATATAAAAATACCAGATTGTGTTAACGGCACTCTAAAAATTGTGCATAAGTTTATCCAATCACCATCCGAAAGTCGAAACGCCACCACAAATAATTTAACACTGCCTTACAAAGAAGAGGATTTTTGCAATGATTTTGGCATTGAGGATGGCTCTTTTATTACAACAGTTGCACTTGTATGCGAAAGGCCACAAGAAGATATATGCAAGGAATTTACTTGAATATTTTGCATTATTTGGGAATATCTGAGGAATGGGAGGGGACATTGGACTGTAAATTATCCTGGCCCCAAAAGTTTTATTTTTCTTTCGTTTGCTTAAATGAACTTAATTAATCTTGTTTGGGATATACAAAATAATAGTTTCCAAACATTTCTACCAACAGTTATGATACCTATACAAAAGACAAGGGTTATTTTGTTAACCATAATGGGTAAGTATACCAATTTATCGTCTTGAAGTCTAATTCCCTATTAAGGTCAAAAGGAACACATTATTTTTGTCTGACTAATCATCCAGAGTATTAAATCTATTGATTAGCCCTCTTTTGGTGCATAGGATAATATAAAATATTCAAGTATGAAAGATGTTTAGGAGAAACCAGATTTGTGCATTAGTCTGTGTTGCCCCCATGATCATGTTTGCACCCCACCACAAGCTCAATTCTTTCAGGAATAGTTTTAATGATAACTCTTTATGTATCTTGCAGGGATCGGTTTTTAGCTATTTATATGTGGTGAAAGATTTCTTTTTCATTAAAAAGTCTACTTAGCACTGAACCCTTTCCCCTTGTTTTTTTAAAACATGCTTAATCCCTGTTGGGGAATTCTTGACCCTGTGGGGTCCATATTCCTGCGGTTTCCTAACCCTGTGGATTCCATTTTCCTGCGGTTCCCAGTACCCTATATAAATGTAAGAAAAGTAACTGTTCAGCTTATTATATCCACCTGTGACCTATCTGTAATACCCAGTTTTTTTTCTTTCAGTTGCGGCTACAATTTAATGACAAAAATCTACGATTTATTAATTTTTGTTGCAATCTTAGGTAGGTACATTCATATCTGAAACAAATTCGGGGAGTTATGTCACATACCCTCTATTTAGGTATACTTTGCTTTCTGTTACCTACTAATTTACTCTTAAGCAATGACGTCATTTATTTACAGTAATATGAATTAATCATGGATACTTTCTCTTTAATTTTTTTCTATAAAGTTCCAGGTATTAAATGGAAATTAACATCTTATCATATTCCACAAAGAAGTAAGGTTTTTTTTTCTGAAGCTTAAGATCTCAATAACCACTAATGGGATTGTTTTAGGTAAGCTTTACATAGGTCTCGTGATGGTTTTTGGATATTTCACTTTTAATTTTGCGTCTTGGGGTGGTTTTATGCTATTTTTCTAGCCTCTTTCTCCCCCTTTTTAATACAGAGCACCAAGAGCGCAGCTGCTAGTTATCTATAATACAAAGTAGAACGATGTCTGTCTGTCCGTCTGTCCGTCTGACCGTCTGTCCGTCTGTCTGTCTGTCCCTTAAGATCTCGGTAACCACTGAACCGATCGGATTCTACTCTTCAGGGTATCTACCTATTGGTCCTGTGGTGGTTTTAAGCTATTTTCTCGGGGGGTGGGACACCCCCAACCCCCCAAAAAATCCCCCCCCCCATTTTTTTTTTTTTTTTTTTTTTTTTTTTGAAGGAGATTTCCATGGTCCTTTACGATTTTCGCAATAATTTTTTTTATCACCTCTTGGGGCAAAGCCCCTAGAGGCTAGGGGCGAAGCCGCTAGTCTATAATACAAAGTAGAACGATGTCTGTCTGTCCGTCTGTCTGTCTGTCCCTTAAGATCTCGGTAACCACTGAACCGATCGGATTCTACTCTTCAGGGTATCTACCTATTGGTTCTGTGGTGGTTTTAAGCTATTTTCTTGGGGGGTGGGATACATCCAACCCCCCCAAAAACCAAAAAATCCCCCCCCCATTTTTTTTTTTTTTTTTTTTTTTTTGGGAAGGAGATTTCCATGGTCCTTTACGATTTTCACCATAATTTTTTTTTTATCACCTCTTGGGGCAAAGCCCCTAGAGGCTAGGGGCGAAGCCGCTAGTTACCTATATAAAGTAGTAAGTTTTTTTTTGTCTGAAGCTAAAGATTTCAAAAAGTTCCTAGAACTGATTTGAGTTCTTCCTTTTAGGGAAGATTCACATGGGTCCTGGGTTGGTTTAAGGCAATTCTATTTTAAGATTTAAGCCTTGGGATGGTTTTAGGCTATTTTCTGCGAACGTCCTTCTTACTTCATTGAATACAGAGCTAATAAATGCTATCGGCGCAGCTGCTAGTATTATATTAAACAGTATGTTTTTATTGACAGTTGTTCGCGGATAGATAAATGGAAAATTATTTTATTGTACCGATAGAAAGACTAATCCTGTTATAAGTTTTCATTTACATATTCATGAACGATTCCTAATAAAAGCATGATACCTATACATACATTTATTCAAATCGCGGTTTAGAATCGGCTTTTACCAATTGGAAATTACTCATAATCGAGGCCGTGCCGGGAAAAGTTTATTATACACAGTGAACTCAAGAGATTATTGTGTACATGTGAAATAATGGTTAGAATACTCATACTATAGGAGCAAAATATTTTTATTATATTTTATATTACATTTTATTTCTAACTACCAGAGCGTGATTAGGTATTAAAACTAATGCATAACATTTTTTTATCTGTAATACAAAGTAGAATGATGTTTGTCCGTCCGTCCGTCCGTCTGTCTGTCTCTTAAGACCTCGGTAACCACGTAACTGATTGGATTCTACTCTTCAGGGAATATACCTACTGGTCCTGTGGTGGTTTTAGGCTATTTTTTCTTGTGGGATGGGACACCCGCAACCCACCCAAAAACAAAAAAATCCCCCTTGGATATTTTGGGAAATTAGTCAAATGCCCCCAACCCTCCCCAATTAAAAAAAATATATATACGCACATAAAGTTTTCAATAAAACGCACCTTTCAGGACAAATATATGATATCAACCCAGCTGGAGTGTGACGAGCCCCCTAAAAACTTGACTCTCAAAGAAACCGGGGTGTACCTGGCAGAACGAAAACTACGGTATGGAGAATATTGTATTGAACCCTTGGATTTTTCAGATATCACTGACAAGGTTCAGGTAATAATCATCATTTATTTATATCATTTATGTCTTTCCTGTCAGTCTGTCTGTCTTTCTAGATAAAGCATGAGATCTTTCGCGACAACGACTCTTAAGGGGCGTTTCGTCATATTTTCACAGTAGATTTTCTCCTCCTTTAAGCCCCTGCGTGGGGCTCTAACCATGCGGGGCCAATGGCCCAACCCTGTGGGGCAGTCATCTAACCTAAAATAGCCTATATATGAAAATTCGACGAAACGCCCCTTTGGAGGCGTTCTCACGAAAGGTACTATACTATATTCCTTTTTAGGGAATATTCCTACTGGTTATACTAAGGTTTTAGATTTTTTTTGGTAGGGGGGGGGGGGGGCTGGACTTCTTTGTATGAGCTAACCGTTGAATATGGTGTAACTAAAGAAAGTTTCTTTATTGACTAGGGTTGGGCCGGATACAGGATATCTGGCTTATTTATAATGCCAGATATCTGGCCAACGATGCATATCCGGTAAATTTCCGGATATTCTGCATTCATCAGCCTTTATCCGGTATTCGGATAGTTTCAATACCCGGTATCCGGCCGGATATTGAAAATGGCTGGTTATTCGGCCGGATATCCGGCCCAATGGCTGGCTATTCGGCCGGATATCCGGCCCAACCCTATTATTGACTCTGTCTGTCGGCCATGCTAAAAAGACATATATTAATATACATATAGATTGCAAGGTTTCATGTTTTTCTTTTTTTCTTCTTTTCTGTTGGTCTGTCCATCCATTTATTTTTGTGCTTCGCTTTTATGTCATCCTTGTTAAATACTTGTTTCATCACAAAGGGATAGTGCAGTGCATTTACCAAGTTTGATTGCAAGCATAAGTTACAAGTATACCATTTCACATATAATCCCCAAAGAATATTATTTTCATATCTTCATATTTTTAAAACTACATGGTAGAAAATTAAAATTCTTTCAAATATATGTCCTCTCTAAATGAAGTTTAAACTATTGAACAGAACAAAAACATGCAGCTCACTAAAATCAAGTTTAAATGCACTTCGTGCAACTATCCCTTTTAATTTATAGGGTACAACGTGTCTCAAGTCGGACATGAACTACGAGTTCATGATGACCACCAGAGTTGTGATAGCCACGCTCCTCTGCATATCCATCATCAGTCTGTTCGTCAGTCTGGTGCTGCACATGGTCGTACCAGAGCTACACGCATCCACATTTGGCTGGATGAAAATAAGCCATTTGTTCTCCATGTTTTGGGCATTTTTGATACTGTTTGTCATGTATCTGGGTGGCATTGATTTGGTGTTCAAGTACAGTGTTCTCTGTAAGATTTTAGGAAAGTTGCCGTTAATGATGCATTTAATATTTAAGGGTAATATGTTTTATTAAAGTTAAGTCACATTAAGATAAACATTTTGCTGGTTACTTACTTTTTTGCTGGTCAAATATGATTGAAAGAAAATTTTTTCATTTCTGTATTATATTGTTATCAATCAAGATATATTTTTGATGAATTTTCTTGTTTTGACGGGCAGAGAAGTTAAAAGATTTTTTCTAGTCTTACATCCCTTTATATTAATTTTAAGACAAACATTGTTTTATCATTTTTAATTCTTTTATACCTATCCCTTAGATAACAAAAATTCTGAATTTTGATTTTACAATTACATTAATAGCTTTAAAACGCTAATTTTTTTTTGAATTTCGTTGCACCCCTTAACGGCATCTTTAACTTAGGCTTCGCCATGCATTACTTTTTCATCGCCAGTTTTTTCTGGGTCAACGTTATGAGTTTCGACATTTGGAGAACTTTCCGACACATCCGAGGAATCTCCAAAAATCCGGGAGTGAAAACGGATAATCGACGCCGGTTTATCTACTATTCTATCTACGCGTGGGGTTCAAGTCTTGTTGTTTCGGCGATAACGATACTTATGGAGAGTTTGCCGGAGTCGATGACAAAAAATCTGATGACGCCAAATATTGGCGTTCACAGCTGTTTCTTTCAGGAAAAGATACTTTTTTTTAATAATTGGACGTATGGACGACATAACCTAAATGTGTAGCATCTTTGCTTCTTATTTCTTTTTTACGAAAAGAAAAATGCATTGGTCAGATATCTTCAGGGACGTGACAAATGACTATAAATTAAATTCACACACATCCCCAATGATGATTAACAAAGTTACAAAAATGATTGGTTGAATGTTTGAACACTACATGGTTGGAATCAACTAATCAAAATTCAATTTTAGTACTATAAGTCTAGATCTGAAGAAAACGATAACGTGGTTATAAAACTTTGGGTACCAGTGTAATTTACAGTCCAATGTCCAAAAACCTTTGAATAAAGAACCCCTAGATGCGAGGGGCTCAGACATTTTTATGTAAATAAATAAAGTATCAATAAATGCAGTCAAACTTGAGTAAGATGATTTACTTCCACGCGCCCGTGTCTCTGCTGTTGACCGCCAACATAATATTCTTCATCATGTCCTCCTGGTCTCTGCTCATGGGGGTGTGGGCACCCAGTGCTACGGATAGGATCAAGCAGCAGACTAAACAGAGGTAAGGAAGTTGACTTGGTTCAATTGTAGAGTAGATGCTTTTCAAAGAAATGCTTATGTTCTTGGGTATTTTAATAATTTTTGACAGGGGTGCGTGTATATTCTACATGGGATCCCCGGCTCAGGGTTGGAGGGGGGGGGGGGGAATAAAAAATAAGTGGTTGGAGGGGGAAAAAATGTAAAAATTAAGAAAACTGAAAACATTTTTTCAATTTCCCCCCCTAAAAATATAAAATATAGAGTTCTTTAAATATTTTTCCATTTTCCCTCCTACCTGGTGAGTAAAACTAGGGGGGGGGGGGGGGGAAATAAAAAAAATTTTGCCGGGGAAAAAAATAAATCTTGTGCAGAATATACACCCCTGATTTTTTATAGGAATTATTTTGATCTCATAAGTAGGTAATCGAATTCTCTTTATAACTTCATATTGTGTTATTTTTCTTTTTTATTGCAATCATTCTATTAGCGGTTTCTCACATGTAAATCTCTCAAAAAAAAATATTTTTTTTTGTTTTGGTTAGGTTAAAGCTAGAAAATCCACACAGGGAAATACCCTGTAGAATTCAAGTAAGTTCTAAAATTATGTTTTTGTTTTTCACATAGTTGATGTGGGAAGTAAAGCTTTGTTCGATGGTCCAAAACAATAATCTTCAATTTATCTAGGTTCATGGTATGCGTAGAGCTGTTCTTTGTGATGGGCCTGAACTGGGTGGCAGAGATAATCAGCTGGGCCCTGGGGTGGAGCATGGGACTGCAGTCTATCTCCAAAATTTCTATGGCTTTTGACATAGCCAACTCTCTGCAGGAAAGAATCTTATTTTAATATTAGCATCTGCGACAGTAACGTATTTGCTCTTATTCTGCTCTGTACCTAAAGTTTTAGCAGTCTCGCATTTGACAAAACATCAACATGTTTTGCATTAACGTCGTGATGATACCACGACGAATAAATAAAGATTCTTAATAATATTCAGGGCTTCATTATCTTCATAATTGTTGTTTTAAAATCTCGAACCCTGAAAAGCATCAAGAAATTTTGGCATGGCATCCCAGTGAGCGCACACAACAGCTATAAGAAAGTTGAACGTGGCTTAACAAGGATATCTACAACCATTTCACCAAGGTTCACTTCGTCCACAGAGCTGGGAGGCATTGATAACCAAGCGGGACCAACAGATGTTAATAATAAGCCACAATAACAGTAACATTTTTTTTAGAGGATTTTTAAATTTTTTAAAGTAGATTTTAAAAGTATCATAGGTATTAAAGGGATAATTTAATGACCATAATGTTTATTTTACTCTTCAGTTACTTATCCTATTATACTTATTATTCATGGAAATCTCCCTTTCAATGCAGATCTTTTATGATGAAAATTTTGATTTTAAATCAAAATTAAATAAATCTCAAATAAATCTGAAGTCAAATTGATGTATTTATAAAGAAACACGGTTCGTGTAAGTATTATTT
Organism: Acartia tonsa; assembly: GCF_053477335.1. Classification (NCBI taxonomy): domain Eukaryota; kingdom Metazoa; phylum Arthropoda; class Copepoda; order Calanoida; family Acartiidae; genus Acartia; species Acartia tonsa. The sequence goes on from NC_137273.1 coordinate 29,034,020, forward strand.
TATATACATTTTTATTTGTATTTTTATATATATATATACTAATTTATATATTGTAGCTTAATTTATTTTGAACTACCTCACACGAATGCAAATATAAAGTGTGGGGGGGGGGGGGGTGATTTGTAGAAATCTCGTAGTCGCTATATATAATATTCGTTTAAATGTCTGTTTTTAGCCATATACGTAATTGTAGCTCTTTACATATGTATACTAATACTAAGTGCCCTTACTTACTAAATTACGAGGTCTCTACATACCCCCCCCCCCCTCCCCTCTTTTAAGTCATTACATTTTACATTATTATGTTCTCTATAAAAATGCTATAGCATTTTAATAAATAAACTTAAAAAGACTTTTAAGCAATAATGAAACTAACAGATCTTGATCATATAGTCTCAAAACTATTAAAGTACGAAACTAGTTTATTTTTACTATAGTAATAAATTCTTGTATTACCTAGCAATGAAAAATGCTCTTGTATTCTTAATGACTTATAAATCAGCATTTTAGGCTAAGTACATAAGTTAGTCATTTGTATAGATTGTATTTTTTCTATAACATATTTTAGTACATAGGTATTTACATTTATTTAGTATATTTTTTTTTTATAAATATATGATAGATAGTTTTAGAATAACAACGAATTATGCAATAACGAACTAATATTGTCAGATTATAATTTATATAGGCCTAATTAGATACGATATATTGTATTTTTATAGTAGCGATATGCTTCGATTAATGATTAAGGGGGGGGGGGCGAAAGTGACACATTTTGAAACCAAAACTAAAAGTCACCAAAGGAACTCGACTAAAAAAAGAGTTACAGGTCTGAGATTTTGCATGGCAGTTGCTTTACAGGGGTAAAATATGGGACTGTGAAGAAACGGCGTCGCAACCGCCGAAAACCACCGAGAAAAGGCAAAAAAATTTCGGCGGTTGCGCCGGCGTTTCTTCAGTTCCTTATTTTACCCATGCCATGCCATGCAAAATCTCAGACCTGTAACTCTTTTTTTTAGTTGAGTTCCTTTGTTGACTTTTAGTTTTGATTTCAAAAAGTGTCACTTTCGCCCCCCTCCCTTTGTAAATGTAACAAAAATTGCTCAAAATTTAAACTGCTTGAATCAAAATTTATGATGTACTATTTAGAGTTTTATATTTTATGTAATGCACTATCTTGCCGATTTTATATTATTTTAAAAGGACATTTAATTTAGGTATATTTTTTTAAGATAAAATTTTTACTCAAGGAATTTTTTTTATAAAAATTACCCTTCCATAAAAAAATGTCCTTTAAATTGAAATTAGTTTATCTAGGTGCTATTTTTATTTTATCATAGGCATTATTATAAGAAAATTTAGGTATTTTATTTATTAGGATAGAAAAATTTAGATTATTATATTTTTGAAATTAGCGCATTTATATTTTTTTATACGATAAAAGTTTTTGCAACTTATATGCCGTCCATAACTATGCATTTTATATTATGATCTCTTACATTTCTAACTTTATACATATTATATTTTAAGTTACTAACCTTTTATAATATATTTAAAGAACAATTTATATTAGTGAATACATTTTTAAGGGGGAGAGGGGGGCGGGGGGTTGCAAACCAATTGTGATTTTATTAATTTTGAGAGATTTTTACTTTTTCAATATGTGAAAGGTTAACTTATCCTTTTTTGATTAAACAACGACATAGGAAATAGGAGCTCAGTTAGGGAAAAATCACCCCCTCCCCCCCCCCCCCCACAACTATTTAAAGAGTATAAAAAGTATTGTTTATAAAATATCAGTATTTCTTTTATTTGAATTTTTACAACATGAAACTTAAGTTTACTTTTCATATTTTATGACAACTGAATTGTTCTGAAAATGTAACAAAATTTTGCTACCTATTACAAATAGGTATGGTTTTATTAGTTTTAGTGTCGCTGCTTTATTAAGTAATCTAAGACAAAGTAGTTTTTAAATCAGCTGATCATGATTTCGTGAATTTTTCATAAAATTATTTCGAGTATTTTTTGCATCAATGTTTAAACGCCATTTAGTATATTTGTTATCAGCAACTTTAAATAGACGGGTCCCTAAATAACAAACAATCAATAGAATAGAAATAGTTTTTATAAAATAGTAGGGATTGAGTAAGAAAATTGTTGTTAAGCAATAATTGAGAAAAAAAGAAACATTTATAGTAAAGATTAATTTTTATTGGGAATGCCATTGCATATAGAAGTTATGAAATGCGTTAGAGAAAGAAAGATAAGAATCAGTTAGATGCTTATTCTGACGTTCAGACTGACATACGGACGTTTCTTGCTATAGAGTAGCTTTGATACTTACACGGATTAATGTAGAACCAGTTAACGTTCGATTTATTGGGGACCTTTTAGTGTTTATCATATTACTGTGAGTTTCCGCATACAGTTTCAGCACCAAGAAAAAATTTAAATTATTTTAGTCAATATTTTTAGTTAAACCTTTTAATTTAGTTTAGTTTTACCTAAGCAAAATTATGTACTTCAATAAGTCAACATAGAGTTTTTAAATAGATGCCTTTTGTGTAATATTTAGGATTAATGTCTTTATTGGCCCTGCATTTCTTTTCTTAAATAGAATAATAATACGTTTTAGATTCACTATATTTAAGTAATAGATATATAGAAAAAGACAATTTCTATAATCCTAATATATAAAGTAGTAAGCTTTTTTTTTGTCTGTAGCGAAGGATCTCGCTACCCGCTGAACCGATATGGTTCTTCTTTACAGTGAAGCTTCTTCTGGGTCCTTAGATGGTTTTAGGCAATTTTTTTTGATAACACAAAGTCTGTGTACTGTTTTTAAGCTATTTTTCTACCCTTCCATTTCCCTTAGATTATACCTAGGGCCCCTAGATGCTAGGGGCGCAATCGCTAGTAAGGGTACAATGTATTAGAATTACATCGTTGTTTGATAGCAAAACTCTAATCTCAACCCTCTAAGCATATAAACCACAAATAAAATATGAAAAATAAACTTAAGGTGTTGTTTAGTAGTTTGTTATGTATCATATGTATATATTATTTTATTTCTACAATATGATCATATTATGTTTTTCTTGACTGATTTTTAGATTTTGTTCTCAATTTTAGTTTATTATTCATAACAGTATAAGCAGCTGGCCGCTTTGAATTTTGCTTATTCTTGTCTACAGCTTTGTTAGTTTTTAGTAAGCGCAGCTAAATAGCAATCGCAGAAAAAATATTTTCCTTTTTACAATGGGTGGACAAGAAAAATTATAAATTGGCCAGCTTCTACTAAAACTTGCATTTGAATTTACATGTTAAAAATTTGAATTTTATGTTTAGATTTTATGTTAGAATTTTAGCATTTATGTTAACATATTTTTAAACTCGCATTTTATGTAGAATCCATTATTTTGAAATTTTAGCAACTAAAACTTACTCCCATTTCTTTCACGATTTTTTTCTTAAAAATTTTCGACAATTTTATGCCCTCAAACTCATTTTTTTCAATATAAAGGATTATTCTATTGTTTTGATTAGGAATTTATTTTTCAATTCTTTTTCAGAAAATTGAGAACCCCCATTTAAATTGTGGGCTAGTCAACAGGAAATTTGGCAAAAATCAAAATTATTACATAATTTTCATTATGTTATATGACTGTTAGATAGATTGACATTGTGATGTATAGATTGATAGTTTAATACACTACTAGGAGAAATAAATAAAAGAACTATTTAAAAACTTATGTAATGATAGTAGTGAAATTGACTAAATAAAGTAGGTATGATAGAAGGACAAAAAAATGTATAGCTAAATGGATAAACAGCTGGATGGGCAAACAAATCACACATGATAATTAGAAAACTTATCTCGTACTTTCCCTCAAAGTGGTCATGGATCACTGAACCCCCTTCCCCTTTATTTTCAACATATTTCAAAACAAGGGAAGAGGGTTATTGTGTCTGACTCGGAACTTTAATGGAAACCGCCAATAATCCTTGACTTTTGCCAATTTTAACTGAACTCTCCCAACCAGGTGAAAGAGAGCCCCCCTTTTGTGAATTAAAAATGTCATTCCGCGTGGTGAGACAGTCCAAGTTCAGACATGTCTTCGGATCCAACCTCAAGAGGGAACAGTGCTTTGATAATATCAGGTTAGTTGTCATGGCACTTTGATTGGTAGAACATTTGTTGGATCTACTGCAGTTCACGGTAAAATATTGCTGGTAACGAATATTGCCAAAAATCTTTGAATTTTAAAGGCTGCTAGCTGCCAAACGGCTGAACGTACAGATCATATCCGTACACTATTTTAAGCGGTATAAGAAGGCCTACAAATAATCTGGAATAGCCAAGATCCAATGATGCACAGTGAAAGCTTCAATGAAGAAAAAAATGCGTAAAATAGGCCGTTTTCGCGCATTTCTCTGCACTGCGAGATAATTATGCATTATTGATTTATGGCTATTCCAGATTATTTGTAGGCCTTCTTATGCCGCTTAAAACAGTGTGCGGGCATGATCTGTATGTTCAGCCGTTTGGCAGCTAGCAGCCTTTAAATTCCATAAATTTTTAGCAATATTCGTTACCAGCAACATTTTACTGTGAACTGCAGTAGATCCCATTTGTTTGATAGTTTATAATCATACTTGTGGCTCTGTTTTTGAAGGGAAAGGGGGGTTAAGGAAAATAGCCTAAAACAATCTCAAGTTTTACATTTAAAATTATGATATTTTATGTCTATCCGGTAATTATGTAAATCTTTAATAAAAGAAACTGAATTGGATCGTTGGTTAGCGAGATCTTAACGGAAAAGAAATCTTACTACTCAATATAATATACTGAGAAGTAAAATACTTTCCCGTATGGCTTCGAAACCGATGAATGTCCAGTGGATTAGAACCGTTTCACAGCCATATTGAAAAATTATGTATTATGCAGTATAGCATCGTATTATATCCAGTTTTCTACGAATATTAATCTTATAGTTGTACATTTTAATATTCCCGGAAAGCTGTTCAAGATACGATGCGATAATAGTTATTTCTCGCATCGTATTATAAAAAGCTTTCCGTGGATATAGAATGTACAATTTCAAGATTAAAATCAGTTTTTTTAGCTCCGAGGTGCCTAAGGCACGGGCTAAAAATACTGGTTTTAATCTTATGATTGTACATTTTTATATTCGTAGAAAGCTGGATATAATACGATTCTAGACATATTTTTTTCGTATGGATGAGAACCGGTTCCTATCCACCGTATTCGAATGAATACGAGAATAGTTATTTTTCGCATCGTATTATAAACAGCTTTCCGCGGATAAAGAATGTACTTTTCGATACTAGACAGACATAGTTTTTTCGTATGGACGAGAACCGGTTCCTATCCACCGGATTCGAATGAATACGAGAAATAAATGTTATCATTCTTCTGCTGTTAATTAATCAAATGCGCTTGTTTAGTCAAAACTACAATTTGTTATTTATTTTCAGAGTATCCAAGGCATCCTGGGACTCTACCTTCTGCAGTGTAAACCCCAAGTTTCTGGCCATCATTGTCGAGTCTGGGGGCGGCGGCGCCTTCCTTGTTTTACCTCACAATAAGGTAAGCCCCCCACAGGGAAGCTTCTTTAAGTCTTAAACTAAATAAATCTATTTTCGCTATAAGAATATAGAAGTCACTATTAGTCCCTTTTTTTTTACTTTTAATAAGGACCTATCTATTTCGATGCAGGATTAGGTTAGGATAGAGGAGAAAATGAGGGAGCCTTTCTGGATTAGATATACCTCACTGATCTGGTTAGCATTATTAAAGGTCTGGGGTATTTCTCTCTTCGATTTTTTTTGGAGACACAGACCATCATCCAGCTGCTCATACTCTAGAATATTGATATATGTCATTTCCCAAAAAATTGTCTGTTTTGAAAGTTTCAAAATAAAATAAGACAAAAATTTGATAAATATGATTTCAACAGAAACTAGGTTTTGTTACCTAATTCCTTTTTCAAAAGTGCATGATCATTTAAAATTTCTAACTCATTTCTAATTTAGACCGGAAGAATTGCGCCAGACGCCCCGCTAGTTGCCGGTCACAAGGGCCCAGTACTCGACATTGCTTTCTGCCCACACAATGACAATGTCATCGCCAGTGGTTCTGAGGACTGTTACGTTAAAGTATGGCAGATCCCTGATGGTGGACTTACCAGGTAAACGTTTGTGGGATGTTTAAGACTCGAATCACAAAAGCATATAAAATATACATAAATGATGCCTTCCCTTAAAGTACCTTTAGAGCACTGACACCTGCCCCCCACCCCCTATTTTAAATTGATTTGGGATACGAAGAATTTATTGGCGTTTCTTCGTATTTTCACAGTAGCTTTTCTACTATTTCTAGCCCCTGCGGGGCCAATTGTCTAACCCTACGGGGCAAACACCTAACCTAAAATAACCTATCCAAAGCCATTTTGAAAATACGATGAATCGCCCCCTAATGGGTGTTGCCACGAAAGAGACTATACCCAGTTATTTTTTTATGCCTAACCATAGCAGTTGGCAGTTTGCCATGAGGGGCTACATAGTACCCACTAGAACAAAACCGAACCTAACCTTAAAGTATAACAAATAAACTACCATCCCCATATTTTTAATTAACTTCAAAATACGGGAGTTTGTGGAATTATTGCTCAATAAGCTTTTATATGGGAAGTCACTTAAAAACAACTTAACTGTCAACTTAACTGTAAAAAATGTTATTTAAGGGAACAGTAATGTAAAAAAATAAACTCTATGTCTACTTAGTTCTAAATACTTAGAAACTATGGCTACCTACACTTATTAATTATTCTGACTAGTATCTATCTATTTTAGAACCATGACAGAAAGTGTAGTCGATCTTGTTGGACATCAGCGACGTGTTGGTCTGGTCCTGTGGCACCCCAGCGCCCAAAATATCCTGCTGTCCGCCGGGTCAGACAACAAGGTCTGCCTGTGGAATGTTGGCACTGGCGAATGCCTTCTCAACTTTATGCTTCCAGGTTAGTATTTTTAAAATAGAAGGTGTAATTTTGTGTATCATCATTGGGTGTGTATATTAATTTTTCGTTCATTGTCTTTTTCCTTATATCCCTGGTGATATAAAAATAACAAAAATTCTACCTGATGCCTTTTGAAAAACATTATTTAGATGAAGTTTTCACATTTAAAAAAAATAATTGTTCTATGCAGTTGTTAGAAGTCAATATGTCAAAGTATTAAAATCATTATGTATGCATGTCCGTCCAAAATGATTTTGCTTTTCTTCACTTTTTTCTTCGTATTTTCATTTCTAGACGTTCTATGGAGTTTGTATGTCTGTTTGTACATTATACACCAAAGAATAGTATTTTTTTTTCATTGAGGCTTTTGTTTTGAGAATCTAATCTTATTTTAGATTTGGTATTGAGTGGTTGTTGGAACTGGGATGGAAGTGAAGTTTTGTTCACCTGCAAAGACAAAACAATCCGTAGAGTCGATCCCAGGTATTTTTTCATTATAATTGTTTTTTATTCTATGTATATATTATCTCTTACCTCCCATCTATCTAACATTCTACCTATCCAATTATCATTATGATTCAACTATGGTTCTTTCTTTGTTTCTTCCTATATATATATTGGGTTACCCTAGCATCTTTCTTTGTTACTATGTGAATGGTAACTATCTTATCTATCACTACCCTTCCATGAATCTTACTTGCAATCTTTCTCTCTTTTTTATCCATTTACATTTCTTACAATCTGCCTAACTAGCTTTTATCTGCTGACTAACTATCTATCTATTTTTCATACTGTCTGACTATCTTATTTTCTCTCAATATTTCTTACTATCTATCTTCCTAAATGTCTTACTATCTTACTATGTATAGTTCTTGTTATTTTCTAACTATTTTATTATTTATCTAACTTTTTTACTAGGTATCTTTCCAGCTTTCCTATTATCTATCTATCTGTCCTACTACCATACTATCTATCTTTCTAACTACCACTGTCAATCTGACTAGGTATTTATCTAACTATCCTGCTATCTGTCTAGAACTGGTGAAATAGAGGAAGAGGCTGTTGCACACGAGGGTAGCAAGGGTGCCCGCGCCATCTACCTGAAGAATGGCCTCGTCTTCACCACTGGCTTCACCAAGCACAGCGAGAGACAGTACAGTCTCAGGGCTCCAGGTAGGTTCATGCATTGCAGGGAGGAAGGGGACTGTTTATTACACTAGTCCCCAAAGTCTTAATGTAACTTTTTCTTATTCGTTGGCTTAACAACCTTAAGGTTTTTAATGAATTTTGGTTGGTTGTTTCATTTAGTTCATTAAAACTACTAATTGTATTCTATAGAAGGGGTAATTTTGTGTATAATCATTGAGGATGTAAATCAATTTATCGCAATTTACTTTTAACACAGTGAGGGTGGGGGGCATGAGACTGTTCATTACACTTCATGATCATATGGGGAGGATATCCTTCTAGTCGGATATAACACAGGGGAGGGAGGGGACATTGGATTGTAAATTACACAAAAGTTAAGTTGTATAACTGTCATCTTTTTGTTGACTCAACAAATTTAGATACTTTTAATTGAATTTCTCTAAGATGGCTATAAACTAGCATTTAATTTTCACAAAAAAGGGGGGGGGGGCGTTTTCAGTGCTTAATAAGTAGATACTTTTTAGGAATGCGCCAACCAATAAAATTATTTTTTGTTCAGGACACTTGGACGATCCAATCGTTATGGTAGAACTTGATACATCCAATGGAGTTATGTTTCCTCTCTATGATCCTGATACTAACCTAGTCTTTCTTTGTGGAAAGGTAAGTGATGGATAGATAGACAGACAGATGGATAGATAGACAGACAGATAGAAAGGTACAAGTAATGTTGTAATATTTCCTCTGTGATCCTGTTACTAACTTACTAACAGGTACTAAAGGTAATAAATGGATAAATAGATAGACCGACAGATAGATGGATAGATTGTCAGACAGATGGATAGATAGATAGATAGACAGACAGACAGACAGACAGACAGATGGATAAATAGAGAGACAGACCGACGGATAGATTGTCCGACAGATGGATAGATAGACAGACATAAAGATGGATAAATAGACAGACAGACAGATTGATAAATGGATAGACAGATGGATAGATAGATAGACAGACAGACAGACAGACAGATGGATAGATACAGATGGATAGATAAAAATACAGGCACATGGATATATTGACAGACAGATGGATAGATAGACAGACATACAGATAGATAGATAAACAGACAGACAGACAGGCAGGCAGGCAGATGGATAGATAGATAGGCAGATAGATGGATAGATAAACAGGCAGATAGATGGATAGATAGACAGACAGACAGATGAATAGATAGAGATGGATAGATAGACAGACTTATTAGATAGATAGACAGACATATTGGATAGATAGATAGACAGATGGATAGATATATAGACAGATGGATAGATATAAAGGTAGATAGATCATCTAAGTTGCATTTCTCACAAGAACCTGATTTTTCAAGTTTATTCATTTTAAAACTACGTGCTAGAAAAATTAAATTTAAATTCTTTCAAATAAATATATTCCTATTGTTTTCTATTGATTAGAAATATCTAAATGCATGTTGATTTGATGTGTATGTATTAGGGATGGCAATTCGTCAAATTTTTGGACCGGATTCGGATTCTTAAAAGAATCCGTCCAAAAAATGGCGGATTCTCCGCGGATTCGGATTCTTATTTTTGGCGGATTCCGGATTCTAGCAAAATGTTCTTGGTGTTCTCTATAATTCACTTCCGGGAATCGAACCAGATTTTAAAAGATATATATAATGATGATAATCTTTGCCTTCAAAAAGGGGGAGTTGAAAGAAAAACTCAAGACGCTAATTTTAGCTTACCAATTAAGAATCCGAATCCGCTATTAAAAAAACGGATTCCGGATTCGTATTCCAAATTTGGCCAAAAATTGGGAGGATTCCGGATTCGGATTGCCAACCCTAGTAGGTATAGAGTATTAAGAGATTATGTACAAAAAAAAATAGATTTTAAGACTTGAATACAAAGCTTATTACAAAGTGTCTTTGTTGTGAACAAAGTCTTTGTCTGTCTGTGCACATTTTAAGTATAGAATCGAGTACACTGAAAAAAAAATGCTTTGCATTCCTTTGCTTTCTACATATTCACCAGTATTGAGGGATAGGACAATTCTAATTTATTTTTACTCCAAATTTTATGAGTTATAGGGGGGATAAGATTGATAAAATTAAAATCCCATATTTCACTAAATATTTACCAGCTACCTAAATCATTATTCGGTGTATAAGTTTTTGGGGGAAGATTAGAATATCGTCCATTGTCTTATCCTTGTTTTAAAATATACAGCATTCATTTTGTAACCTTAACATGTAAACACGTTCTCTGATGTAGGGTGTTCAGACGTTCCAGTTAAATAAAGTAATTTTTTTTTAGCTTAAGAGGATAATTCTAATAATAAGTGTTTTCATTGGTTTTTAATATTTTGTTTGTAAGTCAGATAGGTGCGAAAATATATTTATGTTTGTAAAAGTTACAATTAATAAAGTTTTAATGAGACCCCGGCCCTCCTTATGGATTCGGAAATGGTTACCATCCCCTGCAAAAATTAATTTGTAGGATACACCCTTACAGGTGTACCGCCCCTCCAACAGCCAAGGGTATGCTATGTGGAAGAAAACACATACCCCTCCCTAACCCTTCTTTAAAATTAAGGTTGGGGTGGAAAAATTGCGCACCTCGCCTAGAAAACCCTGTGCAAGGCACTGACTGCATGGATGTTGTAATTCCCTGTTTTAATAATTTATATTTTATAGGGTGACAGTGTGATCAGATACTTTGAGATTACCCCGGAACCACCTTTTGTTCATTACATCAATACCTTCCAGGTATGATAGATAGATAGATGTTTAGTTCAATAGATAGATAGAGAAATATATATTTTAATTACCCGTAAACCACCTTTTGTTCAATACCTTCCAGGTTGTATGGATAAATAGTTGGATACACAATTTGATAGATATTTAAATTGTAATCTCTTAATTTATTTTGAACTACCATCTACCTCACCACCTTATAGAGATAGAGAAATAGGAGTTGCTCTTCCATTTCCAATTTTAGTTTTTTCGGAGGGGAGGGGTGAAATTTTATGTAAAGTTTCTCAAATTGCTTAAAGCCTTTCAGGGACCTATGAAAAGCTTCACTGTAAAGAACCATATCGATGAGAAAGATCTTTCTTACTTTTAAAAAGGCTTTAAAACTCACAAGATTTCCGGAAGAATTTTCTTGCTTTTTATTTCACATGTGATTAAAAATAGAAGAAGCAAAAAAATTTCAAAAGTGTGACATTATTCAAAAAAATGGATGGGAACGTACGAGATAGCGAAGCTTTTTATACGGATAAATCTAATGTACAGTACACTATAATATATTTATTAAGTCTTTAGTCTTGAATACTAAAGTTGCCTCGCTACTAGGAATATATGGACATGCTAGCGGCTACTCCCCTAGAGACCGCATGATGGTAGGGGGGAAAAGGCTTTCAACTTTAGTCAGAAAGAAAAAAGTTTTGTTTTCTAGTAGTGTTTTCCTAGGGGAAATTTAGACCTATTAAAAGCTTCACTGTAAAGGAGAACCATATCGGTTTAACTTGAGTGGTTAGCGAGATCATTCCTAGCACACAAACACACACACACACAGACAAACATTTATTATATAAGGATTAGACGGACATACACATAAACTAAAAGAAAGCTACGCTGTTATTAGAAAGGTTATCTTTCTAATAATGTGAACTAAACACCAGGGAAAGTAGGGATAGGACAACTGAACTAAAAATAAAATACTAGTTGCTTTGTCCCTATCTACCAGGGAGGGGATGCAATGGTAAAGAAAAAAAACAACCCTATGACATTTATAAAGCTTGCTTGCAATGCAAAACCAAAATTCGGACCACCATTTTTCGAGATCCATACTTAGACAAAAAAAAACTTAATAGTATTATATTAGCATTTTTATTAGGGTAAAGCGGGGCGATCTCGGTTTTGAGGTGAAGTCGGTATTTTTTTGACCACCTTCATTAAATGACATTTTTCTCCATGTTCTAATCGACTGACAGAAAAAAATTTGTTCCTTATTAAATTGCCTACAAAAAAGTATAAAATGAAATTTTTGTGAGATGAATTTTTAGGGTACTTATTGGGTCTTAAAGTCGGACGACAAAAAAAAATTTTTCGATTTTTTTGCTTCGGTCGGAAAAACGGTAAGTTGGACAAAAACTGGTAAGAGCTAGAGCTTAGACGTCTTCAGGGGACTTATTAAGAATCTAATGGGCTATCCATTTCCGTTTAAAACTTTAAAAAAGCTTGTATAGTTTTTTCTTAAATCGACTAAAAGTGAAGCGGGGCGAATTCGGTTTTTTCACTTTTTATACTAACTTTTTCAATTTTATATAAAAAAGTGAAATTTTCGAGAAAAAAAGTCAAATTTCTCGTACTTTGAAAAAAATTATTTTTTTTGTAGAAAAAATTGTCCGATCTTCATAATTTTTTTTGTGAATGCTCTTTATTACATTTAGCAACTTTAACCTTTAGGGCATGCTGTAATTAAATCAATATGTCATAGATTTTTTGAAGCTGGAAAATCGACCACAGATTTTGCCAAACTTTTCTTTTTTTTTCAACTTGATTTTTTTAGGAAATTTTGCTAATAGAACTAATTTTTTTTTGGCCAAATCTATTCAAAATTGCCTGAATTTTAAGGATCAGGCCTTAAAAGTCATAAAAAGTTATTTTTTTCTAGTAGTATTTTTATGTTTTTTATCAAAAAAAATTTCGAAAAAAAAAGTCAAAGGGATAGTTTCACGAAGTGCATTTAAAAAAAAATAGTGAACTGTAAGTTTTTTCTATTTTAAATAACGTAGTAGTGCATAATATAAAGTTATTGATTAAAATTAAAAGATTTGACCAGGGATTTTCCTTAAAAAATGAGTTTTTCATCTTTATTTTCAACTTCGTTGCGTGTTATATATGGCAAAAACTTTTTTCTTATAAATACAACTTTAGATAGCATTTACTAGTTAATAGAACTTCAAACTTTTTATACAACAAAATACACATAACAACAAAGTATGACCAATAAAATATTTAGTATGGTACTTAGAGTAGTGATCTTTTTATATGTCTTAGTAGAATATATTAGGCATTGGATAGATATGATTGTGATAAAGAATTTTAACATTGACCTGACCAAGCTTTTTATATTTGACAATATCTAAAAGAGTTAGTGATTTGCAACTTACATAAATTACATGAGAATGGTATTTATATGTATATATATGTTGTATGGTTAGTTGGTATCTCCGCGTGTGATAATGTGTATATTGTAAGTAGGTTTCTTTATTTTTTTAAAAAGAATCTATAGAAAACCTGTCCTATAATGAACCGGACGTTATTTTTTATGTTTTTTTAAGTAACTTGTCCCAAGGGGAACCCCTGTTCAATTTTTTTATAACTCTTGTGAAATATGTGGAAAAAGATTCTCCGATATTTGTGTTTTGGCTATACATATTTGGAAAAAAATAGACCATTCTCATGTAATTTATGTGGCAAATCACTTTAACTTTTTTTCGATATTTTCAAATAAAAAAAGTTTGGTCTGGTCAATGTTAAAAATTCTTTAACATATAATCATATCTATCCAATGCCAAATATATTCTACTAAGACATATAAAAGTTCACTACTCTAAGTACCTTAACTCTTTAAATACACTTCATAGAACTATCCCTTTCGCGTACTTCGGAAAAATAATTTTTTTTGGTAGAAAAAATTGACCTATCTTAATAAAAATTTTTGTGCATACTCTTTATTTCATTTAGCAACTTTTACCTTTTGTGCATGCTGTAATAAAATCAATACGTCATCGATTTTTCGAAGCTTGAAAATGCCCTACCGACTTCGCCTCAAGACGGGGCGAAGTCGGTGCCGTTTTAGAGATCAATTTTGACAAACTTCCCAAAGTCCTAGGTTTACGTCCTTTTAGGACCTGATCGACTTTTCCGAGATCTTTCTACTGGTCTTGGTCCCATTTAAAAAAAAATAATTTTTACGATTTGCAGGTTCAAAAAACCGAAAAAAACACAGAGTTCGCCCCGCTTTACCCTAACTTATTTAAGATATTTAGGAAGACAGTTTTTTTAAGTTTTTTCATTTTCTTATCCCTATATTCGAACAAACATAGATGCAAGAGAAAAATAGTGTGCATTCATTTCTGCATGGTTTTTAATACTAAAATAACGCAAAAAATTATCTCAAAAATACAAACTATAGGTAGGTAGCTTAATATGGACATGTTTCATTTTGAGGCTTTTAAAAAGCCAAATATGTAATGTTTAAAAGGACATGCTGGCTTTCTGGTAAATTTTATAGACTTGCAATGTCTGAATTATACATACCTGTCAGAGGAATCATAATTCCAAGTTTGAAATCGATAGGACAGTTCTAACATGCCTAATTTAACGAAAAATGAAAATCTGTTACGTACGGACGACCAATCTTAATTTTAGAAAAGCTTTGCATTTTAAAAGATACAATTCTATAAAGTAGTTTATTTTTTGTCTGATTTCGATAACTGATAAACTGAATTAGTTTTCCTTTTTATGAAAAGTTCACAATTTCACATAGGTCCGGTATGGTTTTAGGCTATTTTTCTGCACTCTTTTTATATACACATTTGCGGAAATGAATTCACAAAATAGTTTCTGGGGCGTGAAATAAAAAAAAAGATTTGTTAAAGCAATGTTTTTCTATACACAGAATCTGTCAATGCATTTATATCTAAGTTTTAGTATCGTAGCAATTCTCTAAATCAAAGTGACCGTCTGTCTGGCATGTTAGAAATGTCCTGGGTATAGATTTTAAGATGCTGATTCCTGAAGCAGTTAAGTACAAATAAGAAAGATGTCATCGTTTTTATCTATAAATTGGGACAAAGATAGATTGGTATCTTCCCTTAAAGCGCCTAGTCGGCTAAAAAGAAACCCATTCCCTTTATTTTGAAATTTATTGAAAGTAAGGAAGGGTGCATAGTTTTTCTTGTATTTTAATTTGTTCAGGTTAGGTTAAATTGGGTACAGGGCAGTATTTAGAGCAACGAAAGATTTATTTTCTATTAACCTACACCTAAATCTATAAAAAAAATAAACATATAAATAACTCTCAGCCTGCTTGCTTACTCACTAAGTAACAAATTCATTTGCGTCCATAGTAGCGCGACATTAGTAAGAGTTCATTATATTCCATCTTTATAAACACTTTACATCCTGTTATATAAAGTAGTAAGGTTTTTTATTTGCCCGTTTAAAGCTCACTTACACTGTTCGATTAAGTTTTCAATTTTAGAGAAGCTTAGCAATGTTCTTAGGATGGTTTAAGGCTATTTATCTGTTCGCTCCTTGTCCATTTGCATAAGCCATAGGATTGTTTTATTTAAATTCATTTTAGAATGTGTCGTCTTTGGATAGTTTTATGCTATTTTTAATGCACTCTATACATCAATATAAAACTTCTTAACTGACGTATGTACTCTGTATAAAGATTGGATGCACAGCTAGATAATTTTTAGCTAACACCTAGTTTTTTTGACGTCATAAAGCCGCTTTTTCTGTCTAAATAAATATGTCTATATACACACACAAACAATATTACACATACACTAGGAAACATGAACAAAAAAGTTCATTAGATTCGCAGTAAAAACAAACTTATAAAAAAGAAAAGTAAACAGTAATACATTCCTAAAATATTTAAGTATATTGAAAAAATTGTAATTTTCAAAAGAAGTATGTTCTTAAAAAGGATTCGGAATTTTCTTTGTTAAAAACATCTATTAAGGTCGCACATGATCTTGTTTGGTCATCTGATTTGTTAAGCTTCACTGCTGTGAATGTTGTCATACTTGTTTTTACCTTCTGTACAGTTTTACACACCTCGTATATAGAAAAGTTTTGAGTTTGAATACACAAAGTATGAAAAAGATCTTTGAAATGCCCCTAATCCTTACATAACAAAGACAAAGATGTTTGTTAATCGTCCTGTTATTGAAATGATTACAAAGCCCTTTATCAAAAATCTGATTTTACAAATCCCATGTTAGTAAAATTTTACAAAAACAGACAAACATTCGTTATGTTTCTTTTTAATGGATATGTTATTACTTGGATCTTCTTACACCAGATTTTCAAATTCTCTTATAAAGTGAAACTCACAGTGGGCTAAAATAACAATACAACCATCCACTTTACCCCATCCCCTCTCCTTCTTCAGGATGAACGAACTAACCAAAAAATCAGTTTATTGAAGGCAAATTAATATATCCACGAATTGAATATCCATTATGTTATGTAGGGATGGCAATAATTCAAATTTTTGGACCGGATTCGGATTCTTACCAAGAATTCGTCAAAAAAATGGCCGATTCTGGATTCTTATTTTTGGCGGATTCCGGATTTAAAAAATTAAGTGCTACATATGTCCTAAAAATTAATGTTCTTGGTGTTCTCTATAATTCACTTCCAAAATCGAACCAGATTTTAAAAGATTTTATATGTAATGATGATAATCTTAGCCTTCAAAAAGCGGGAGTTGAAAGAAAAAACTCAATACGCTAATTTTAGCTTACCAATTAAGAATCCGAATCCGCTATTAAAAAACGGATACCGGATTCGGATTCTTAAATTGACCAAAAATTGGGCGGATTCCGGATCCCTGATTCGGATACGGATTGCCAACCCTAATGATATGTTAAATTTCAGACTCAAGATCCGCAGAGAGGAGTGGGTTGTATGCCAAAGAGAGGGTGTGACGTCTCCACTTGTGAAATTAGCAGATTCTACAGGTATACATTTCAGGGATATGTAGGGATAAGATAATGGACGATCAATTAATACTCATCCCCAATGATTTTACACCCCTTTGGCCGGTTAAATTACACTAAGTTTTATAAGTTATCTTATTCGTTGCCTCAAAAATTTGCCGTGTCAAAACTTAACAACCAATAATTTTAGTTTACAAAAGAAGTAATTTTGTTTCTCATCATTGTGGATATACAACAATTTATCGTTTAATATCTTAACAATAGACAAATGTGATCCAGTTTTTGTTAGTTTGACTTTATCGAGGCCTTTAATATTCAGATGATTGTCTTCTAAGTTATTGTTTGTTTGTGTAGCCATTGTTTCTTTGTGTTTGGACCTAAGTAGTCATGGAGAAGGACGAGACACTTTTGTATAGCCACTAGGGCTATCAAGCTCCACGCTCAAGTACATTATGCCTTGACCCGCTGTCTCAAGGGAGCTACTTCTTATTACCTATTCCTCGCCGAGTATGGCAGGTGTCCCAAATTAAGTCACCGTAATAAATGACGCTCTCCGCAGAGGAGCTTGGGATAAGGGTTGTACAGATATTATGTACGTGTCTATTAAGTATCCAAACCACTCAATAATCTCCCTTCTTACACAACCAGGAGAAGTTGCGCTAATGTATTCCACTGGGACTAAGTTATAAAATACACAAATAAAGGGGCGGGATGACCCGTAATTGGAGGTCAAAATTTTCAAAGGGCTTCGATCGCGATACTCTTGATGTAGAATATTTCAGATTAGGTTTTGAAAAATCAAAATTCGGACAGTCATTTTAAAAACTACATGGTAAATAATATGTATTTATATATTAAGATTGAACAACAGTGGTTTCTGTCAAGTTATTCCCTTCAAAGTTCCCCGTAAATCTGAACTCTTCCAAGAGGACCTATATCCAGATACACAGGTATACATATTATACGGATGTGGACGTACGGGCATGCCCTAAAAATAGAGTAGCTACGCTTTTAAGATAGATTGAAAATAAGGAGGGTGATATTTTTTTATTGCTTTAGGTTTTTGTTATATTTCAGGTAATGGGTAATTAGACAAAGGGTAAACAAGGATGACAACATCCATAAAAGAGAGTTTTTGGACAGAAAAGGATAATGGCTCCCCTCATAGTTATCCTTGGTTTTTGGTCCTGTCTTCAAAGTGTCATCGGCCTAACACTACGGAATTATTGACGAGGTTTCCAGAAATGGATTCTTGACAATAGAATCTCTCCACTCTATATAATTTTAACAAGGATGATAACATTCATAAAAGCGAAGCTTTAAACGGTAGGACAAACGGACATTAACACTTGAATAGAGTGTCAGAACTGATTAATCAGAATATAAATGAATAAGAGTCAAAGCAAAATTGTAAGTAAATTTGTTGAAAAACTTTTTGATACGGGATAATGTTTATGAACATACTTACATTTTTAGGACTTGATTATAGAGTTGCTTTGCTTATAATATTGTAGTTTGTTGTCTTAGGAATCAGTATACCAAAAATCAGAACAATCGGATAATTAGATCAAATAAAAATTAGTTGTTAAAAATGTAAAAAATCAACATGTTTAAAACAGACGTACGGACATTCTGGTAATTATTATAGAGTTGCTACGCTTTCTAAATCGTACCTAACTACTACAGGAATCACCATGCAAAATTTGAAATCGATAGGACAATTCTAACATGCCTAAATTAATGAAAAAAGCTATCAATCTCAGACGTACGGACGGACGTACCGACCCTAATTATAGAAAAGCTTCTCTTTTAAAAATTAACTCCTTCCATTTATTTTCAATATACTTTAAAAATAGGGGAATTGAGTTCTCCATAAACAATTTGAGGAAAAGCACTTAAAAAACTTTCCTTATTTATATAATTTGAAATATAAAAGAAACATTTTTGTATAAATGATAATAAGATTTTACTTGATTATTGCGATATAAAAGTAAAATATTATTTAGGCCGAGGTGCCTGCCCTAACAGCTGACGAATGGTGGGTGGATAGAAAGAACGCTGACCCCGTCCTCGTGCCCATGTCAGAAAATGGTATTCAGCAAACTGAGGTAAGGATGCGTTGGTACTTGGCAGACAACCAACCTTTCAATTGCAAAAACCTGTTAATGGGCCAAGGAAATCTCCTACTATTAATTTCATGTCTGACATTGCAGCAGTAGATACAATTTTTAACCTGTATGGTGAAAATGAGTTTTAGGTTTCATTCAGACGGGTATCTTAATCCTTTACTTGCTAATGTCGAAAACCAGAGAAAACAACAATTTGGCGAAGATGCTTTAATGTTCTTTCACCTTATAATATCCTTTCTTTCTAGTCTGAAGACCTGGTTGTGAACAAGAAGCCAAATATTCTGAACTCTGCTCGCCCTGTGGGTAGACCATCAGCATCTGTTACAGGTATTTATAATATTCTGAACTCTGCTCGCCCTGTGGGTAGACCATCAGCATCTGTTACAGGTATTTATAATATTCTGAACTATGCTAGTCCTGTGGGTAGACCATCAGCATCTGTTACAGGTATTTATAATATTCTGAACTATGCTAGTCCTGTGGGTAGACCATCAGCATCTGTTACAGGTATTTATAATATTCTGAACTCTGCTCGCCCTGTGGGTAGACCATCAGCATCTGTTACATGTATTTATAATATTCTGAACTATGCTAGTCCTGTGGGTAGACCATCAGCATCTGTTACAGGTATTTATAATATTCTGAACTATGCTCGCGCTGTGGGTAGACCATCAGCATCTGTTACAGGTATTTATAATATTCTGAACTATGCTCGCGCTGTGGGTAGACCATCAGCATCTGTTACGGGTATTTATAATATTCTTAATTATGCTCGCCCTGTGGGTAGACCATCAGCATCTGTTACAGGTATTTATAATTTTCTGAACTATGCTAGTCCTGTAGATGTTGATGGGTAGACCAACACACACACACAGACATCCTGTTAAATAAGTCTATGTATTTGTAGGACCTGCCCCTGCCGTAGAATCCGTGGATGTGAAGGCCATCACAAAGGCTGTGATGGAGGAGTGCAGCAGGATGACCCTCGCTGAGTCAAACAAACAGAAAGAAAAGGTAGGAGAAAAGCCAATACATTTATTATTCCAGACAAAAATCCGTAAAACTTGGACATGAATTTTATTTCTAGTAGACTAAGATTTTATTAGTAGCAAAGCTACTCTATAATTCACTTTGTCAGTCCGTCTGTCAGTCTGTAACACTATGGGAGAAACGTGATTTTCTCGGCTTCTATTCAAGATAGACAGCTGAAATTTTTAGTGAATATTCTCATGAGATATGCCCATCTAATCTATACATTGTGTTGTCCATCTGTTTGTTATTTGGGGTGCTAGATCGATTCCTAGATTTTCAAGTTTTCGTGATTTTCTCAACTCCTTTTCAAGATACATGGCTGAAATTTTCAGGGAGTTATTAATTTCATAATCTACATATTTTCTTTAAGCTTTATTAAGATTTGTTCATTAATTGGGGTGCTAGATCGATTCCTAGATTTTTAGGTTTTCATGGTTTTCTCGATTCCTATTCAGGATTGACGGCTGAAATTATCAGGGTTTGAATATGCTCATGTTCTACGTAACATATTTCCATTAAGTTTCATTATGATTTGTCTATTAATTGCAGTGCTAGATCGATTCCTAGATTTTTAAGTTTTCATGATTTTAAGGTTGCGTGATTTAAAAGGTTTGATGATTTCCCTATTTTACCAAGATTAATGTTTATTGTATGACACTCCTAAATAGTAATTTTTTCATGATATCCATTCATAATTTTTAAGCTTCGCTACTTATGGCTGTTGTCATAATTGTTTTATATTAAGTCACTTACGACTTCTCCAATAATACGAGGAATGAAATTTTATGTTGATTTTCCCGATAGCCAGCTATATCCTTATGATATAAACTATTTATAGCTGACCATAATTACATTCCTTCCTAACTTAAATTTACTATTTTTGCTTTCTAATCTTAATTATTATTAGCTTATTAATTAACTAAGCTGTCCTTGTTTTTAATAAGCATATATTTTCTTTTTAGATTGATGAACTGAACGCTGAAATCAGAAAGTTGAAAGCCATGATTGGTAAGTTTAAAAAAAAATTAAGGTGGTCTGGGGAATATTATATTGAAGATATCTCGATTTTTACCAATCCATATGTTGAAAAAATTGTGTACTTTCCCTCAAAGTGCCTGGCGAGCACAGAAACCCCCGTCAATTTTTTCTATCTGTGTATCTCGTGTGTCTGTACCTTAAGATCTCGCTAACCACTGGACCAATGTGGTTCTTTACAGTAAAGCTTCATATAGGTCCGGAATTGTTTGTAACTGTTTTGTGGACTGTACTTCCCGAAAAAAAAATTGTTTTTTGTTATTAAAGTGGAGGGTCGACTCAACTGCCCTCCCACTTTCTTCAGTGGCTCTAGGTTCCTTCAGGGGCGTAGCTGCTAGATATAAACACAGAACAATATTTTTTATTTAAATCCTTATCTACTTCCATGCACTATTCTGGTGATTTGAATAACATACACAATCAGTAGGTAAAATTAATAGAAAGAGAAAAATGAAAACCTAAAATAGATTTTGAAAAAAAAAACACTTTTTAAATTAATTTTTATTTTTGTTAAAATACTCTAAAACATACCACCTATTACGTAACAATTTTGAAGTCTGAGATCATTTTCAATCTCTTAGATGATTTTTTAAAATAACCTTAAGCTTTGTAATTTTCTCCTGAGAACTAAATGATTTTTTTTATTTTTAGCATCACAAGAAAAGAACCCATAATAAATGAAACATAGCTTTAATCTTTTTTTTGCTTTAAAACATATGTAGCTTTTAAATAATAATAATTAAAACTTTTTTCGTTAAGCTTTGTAACTTGTAGCTTTTTGGCTTTTATCATTATCCTATCCTAAATCAAAGTATTCATATGAAATATTCTTTTGTCTAATAAACCAATTCTATATTTCCATGTAAAGCTTTTCTTATTTCTGCAATTATATGCTTTTATACTTTTAATTTTATTTACCTACTATGACGTATGAAGGTGTAAAAAAGTAGGTTGCCTCGGAGGGGGGGGGGGGGGGGATTTGTTTAAAGCTATTACATTTCACGCTTATAGCTTCCATCATAAGAATAACTTAATCGAACCATTCATATTCGAGTTTTATGGCTTCAGATAAAAAAAAACTACCTACTTTTTAAATTTTTAAGTACACTATTTAAATTGGCCTTTCTTTCCCTTAACTGAAAATTGCAGCCCAACTATAGCGGACATTCTTTCCCTTATCTGAAAGTTACAGCCTTACTATAGCGGACATTCATTCCCTTATTTGAAAATTCTAACCCTAGTATAGCAGACAATCTCTCCCTTAACTGAAAGTTACATCCTTACTATAGCGGACATTCATTTCCTTATTTGAAAGTTCTAACCATATTATAGCAGACAATCTTTCCCTAAACTGAAAATTTCAGCCCTACTATAACAGACATGCATTCCCTTATTTGAAAATTCTACGCCTATTATAGCAGATAATCCTTTCCTTATTTAAAAATTCTAACCCTAATATAGCAGACAATCTCTCCCTTAACTGAAATCTTCAGCCCTACTATAGCGGACATTCTTTCCCTTATTTGAAAATTCTAACCCTATTATAGCAGACATTCTTTCCCTTAACTGAAAATTTCAGCTTTACTTTAGTGGACATTCATTCCCTTATCTGAAAGTTACAGTCTTACTATAGGAGACATTTCTTCCCTTTTTGAAAATTCTTGCCCTAACACAGGGAACATTCTTTCTCGAATTAGAAAATTCCAACCCTACTAAAGCGGACATTCTTCCCCATATTCGAAAATTCCAGCCCTGCTATAGTTGACATACTTTGCCTTATCTGAAAATTTCATCCCTACAATAGCGGACATTCTTTCCCTTACATAAAAATTTCCTTTCCTACTGAAAAACTTTTCCCTTCTATAGGGACATTCTTTCCCCTACCTAAATTCCATCCCTACTATAGGGACATTCTTTCCCCTACCTAAAATCCATCCCTACTATAGGGACATTCTTTCCCCTACCTAAATTCCATCCCTACTATAGGGACATTCTTTCCCCTACCTAAATTCCATCCCTACTATAGGGACATTCTTTCCCCTAACTAAATTCCATCCCTACTATAGGGACATTCTTTCCCCTACCTAAATTCCATCCCTACTATAGGGACATTCTTTCCCCTACCTAAATTCCATCCCTACTATAGGGACATTCTTTCCCCTACCTAAATTCCATCCCTACTATAGGGACATTCTTTCCCCTAACTAAATTCCATCCCTACTATAGGGACATTCTTTCCCATACCTAAATTCCATCCCTACTATAGGGACATTCTTTCCCCTACCTAAATCCATCCCTACTATAGGGACATTCTTTCCCCTACCTAAATTCCATCCCTACTATAGGGACATTCTTTCCCCTACCTAAATTCCATCCCTTCTATAGGGACATTCTTTCCCTAATCCGAAAATTACAGCTCTGCCATAGAGGACACTCCATAATAAAAATTTCATTCTTGGTTTATTGGACATTTCTTCCCTTGTTTGAAAATTACAGCCCTATTATAGCGGACATTCTTACCCTAGTGAAACACGAGACCAGGATACGCACACTGGAGACCAAGACGAAGGACCAGGAGAAACAGCTGGTCAGCCAAGGCATTCTTCTCAATAACAACGGTCACGGAGAAGATTTGGACCCCGATGAAGTCTGAGTTACACAGGAAGAGTGGCAATTTTCATCTTAGTGCCTTGTGGTACATACCCCCATCTGCCTTTATTTTAATTAAAGATAAAGGGGTAGTTGCACGAAATGCATTTAAACTTGAATTTAGTAAACTGCATATTTTATTTTGTTCAATAGTTGAAACTGCATCTATAGGACAAATATTTGAAAAAAAAATTATATTTTCTACCAATCAATACTTGAAAACAATATATTTTGTATATATAGTATGCAACTTATATGGCTGTCCTATTTTCACAAAAACAGCATGATGACTTTTAGAGGTTCATAATTGTTTGTTAACTATTGTAATACAAAACTATGTATGTTAGATAGTATTCTTTTACTTATGCTTGCGATCTAACTTGATAAATGCACTTCATGCAACTATCAAAAAAAAATAGCGGACGTATGGGAGTGGAGCAATTATCTACGTTTCTATGCATATATTACTTCTGGTTAGTCTGGTTAGGTTAGGTAATATTGTCACGGAGGGTTTGGGGCAACAATGGTAATATACGAGGAACTCAACATGTGACAGAATTGATAGATTTATAAACACAAACTGATTAAAACTTTAGGTATAAGACAATAGACGATAAATTGATGTTTACCTCAATGAAAATGAACAAATTATCCAATCTATAGATTTAATTTTTTTAGTTGAAACGTTTTATTCTGTTATTTTGAACCAACCAACCAAGCTGTAATAAAAGTTTTAGGCAAATGAAAGATAGAGGGCGATTATAAAACCTTGGGTACTATATTAATTTACTGTCTAATGCCCCATCCATTCCTTGATTAAAAGATACATAATAGTAGAAGCATACGGATTAGTAGATGTATAGATTGACTTACTTTAAACATTTAAACAGATATAGATAGATATCAATTGATAATTAAACAAAAATAAAAACTGACAAACAGACAGACATCAATTTGATTTTAAATAAAGAAATAATAATGAAAGCTCTGTTTTCAGTTTATTGCTGTGCCAAATACCTACAGAAACAATAACAACGATTAAAGGTAGTTTTATTTTTGCTACTCTCCCTTTATATACTGACTTTCTTGATAGACAGTAAAAAATAACACTTTATATGCTTTTTAACTGAATAATATCCGCTGGACTAGAACTGGTTCTCAGCCATACTGAATGGTCATGTATATCGACAGATTGGGTCCAACAAAACTGGTTTTTATCTTACAAGTATTTATTTTAATATGCGTGGAAAACTGTCTCAGTCCCTGTATGTTTCTTTTATCTGAAAGCTTGGCTGACCCAATTTTATGTTTGTTTCATTCATTTACATAGTGGTGGTGCTTGCAATGAGAGTTCAAATTATTTGGAGTTGGGTTGGGCCGGATATCTGGCCAACGTTCGATATCAAATTTACCGGATAACCGGATATACGGCGTCAAAAATCAGCCGGATATCATGTAACCGAATAGTTTTAATATCCGGTATCCGGCCGGATACTGAAAATGGCCGAATATCCGGCCTAACCCTAATTTCGAGTAAAGTACGCAGGAATGAAGAGGACATTGGGCTGTAAATTTCACCAACGTACCCCAAGTTTATTATTGGTTGGTTTCCAAGTTTTCAGCCTCAAATATTAAATTATAGAGGGGGAATATGGTTATTTATCATTATGAATGTATATTGATTCCTCATCCATTGTCTTATCCCTTTAGATCCCTGAGTGAAAACGCAACGGTGATTTCTCTCAAAATGCTTGACGAGCATAGACATAGACAGACATCCTTGTACTTTTATGTAGGGAGAAAGAATATTAATATTCTGAGTATTTTGTCTATCTATGCATGCATCTGTAATGGAATGAACAGCAAAGCTGTTTTAAGGGTCAACTCACTGTGGTCTGATACTACAGATTTGTGTGCAGTTTATGTTTTAAATTTTCATAATAAGGATTCGTATCATATCTATGCCAGGGAGCGAGTGGATAATTAACTGTAAACTATACTTGCATCAAAAGTCTCATAAACGCGCTTTCATTTATTCCTTAGCCTTAAAACCTTGGTGACTTTGATGAAAGCTTGATTGGTTGGTACAAACTTAAAAGTGTCTAAATTTTTCTACCAATGATTTTAATTTACAGAAGGAGTAATCATACCTTAGATGTTCATCAATATATTTCATTGCCTTATCCCTTTAACAATATTATCCCCTTTTTTAGATTATACTCATTGGTGGAAAAGCATCAACTTTTATGTTTGTACTCAAAGTTTTTAAGCCAACAAATTAAAGGACGTGTGTATATAACTTTGGGTACCTCAGTTCGATGTTTCTCTAGAAAATGAGTTGGGCATTTAATTTTATTTTTATTTTTGTCCTTTACTGAAGTTTAGTGTATAATAAAAACAAAGGAAAGAGAAAGGATTAAGGGTCACACACTTGTGAGAAAGCTACACAAATTGTGTCATTAACAAGGATGAATAAATTAATACGTACTACAGTAGCATAGCCGACAGAATTAAACAAGGAAAATGATGTGCATAAGAAGCGCAGCAACAATAAAAAAACAGCACATTTGAATGTTTTATATTGTTAGAATTTGTGTTATAACAAGAATGACAAAATTAAGAGGGGGGGGGGATTTTTTACACATTTGCGTAAACAGTGAGTATAGGCTTTATCTTTTGACTGAGAGGATAGGTTATTAAGGATAAAATCATTCTTATATGATAAATTTTCCCAAGTTTTAAGATTTTTGGATAGGCCTCCAGGTTCAGGAGCTGCAGGCCTCCAGGTGGTCTCTGGACAGGCAAAAATCAAAATAATTTTTTTATTTTCGAAAAGTTAGAGGTCATTTTATATAACAAAATATGCATATTTTTAAGTGTTATTTACATAATTAAAGAAAAAAGATGCATATTTTGTTAATAAGTTGACCTCTATCTCTTAAAAAAAATTATTTTTATTTTCACCTGTCAAGAGACCAACTGGAGACCTGCACCTCTTGCACCTTGAGGCATGCAGCTCCTCAACCTGGAGGCCTATCCGAAAAATCTTAAAACTTGGGAAAATTTATCATATAAGAATGATTTTATCCCTAATAACCTATCCTCTCAGTCCAAAGATAAAGCCTATACTCACTGTTTACGCAAATGTGTCAAAACTTCCCCCCCTCTTAAAATTTTAGGCTTAAACTTTCTGGTAATGATTGTATAATTTCAGCTCTTTCTAAATTTTACCTAACTGATACAAAACTAGGCATATCAAGTTTGAAGGCGATATGACAATTTTAACAT
Organism: Acartia tonsa; assembly: GCF_053477335.1. Taxonomy (NCBI): domain Eukaryota; kingdom Metazoa; phylum Arthropoda; class Copepoda; order Calanoida; family Acartiidae; genus Acartia; species Acartia tonsa. The sequence continues at coordinate 29,061,118 of NC_137273.1, forward strand.
GTGTATATCACTTCTAAAAGTGATAAGTTGAGTGATTTCTATATCATAAACTCTTTAACATCGCTTAATGACACGATAGTCTTGGTTTTTTTTCTTACTTTTTGCAATTCACAATGGGTTAAAGCATAGACTAAAATTTTGTCTCTTGGGCTAGAAACTTGATTTGTGAGCTACCAAAGACTTAATATAATCGCTATAATAAACAGTAATTGGTCAAATAATATTTTATGCAATATCTGCGGAAAATTCTCTATAATACGATAGGACAAAAAAAAACTACTCTGTCATTGTCTTGTCCCTGTAGCATGGTGTATTTTTGCCCCACTTGCAAGTCAAATATGGGTCAGCCTACTCGAAACTTTTTCTTGTAGCGAAGTTTATCTATAATTACAGTGTTTATCTGTATGGACGTTTTTTTAGCAGTGACGCCACTTTATAAATCACTTTGTCTGTCAGTCCCGCAAGTCCTTAACACAAAGATTACGTAAATTAATACCTGTGCTAAAATAGAATTTAAACTCTAGAATATGACATGGCAATTTCCGTAATGAGGTAGGTACAATGTTGTAGAACTGTAAAAAAAAAACGGTGGTAAAACCGCTGCTGCCGCCGATAACTACTATCTCCCGGCGAATTATTTGTTTACTATTTCTCGCCATATCTACTGTCTGAAGTCTTAGAATACAAAATTTTGCGGGATCTTACATGGAGGGTGGGGGGGGGGGGGGCTGATGGGCTGTTTATTACATTAGTCCCAAAAGTTTCATAATAATGTTTTCTTATTTTGCTTTAGGAGTGCCAGCATTAACAAGAACAAACACACAACAACAACATCCAAAGGGGCGGTGGCAGAATTTAAATTGATAAACTCAACATTTTGGTGACACTAACGAAAGGCTTTTTAGCCTTTTAAAGTATTAATAAAAAAAATACTGAAATGACTCATTAAAAGTGACTTATTAACCAAACCAAAAAATGAAATGACTCAAAGTATCAAGAACAAGATTATTACAAAGGAGGTTAAAATTTGCAGAACAACGTCCTTCGTCTGGCAGTGCATCACTGCGAGTTACTAAATGACTCCGTAATTAATTTTCTTAAGGGTTGCATTAAGAGAAAAAAAAACTATTTTATTACTCAAACAACAAGGTAAAACATGACTTTAAAAAAATTAAATTTTTTCGCCGCCTTTTTTATAAACTTTAATAATTTTATAACATTTTTTAATCATAAAAAAAAACTCTTTCATATTATTAATGGTCTAATTTATATTTTATTATATTCTTATTCCTTTCTATTTAGATATCTAGATAGCTATTTTCTATCTATCTGATCAAGTATTTGATGTGTTTTGTCCAGTGTTCCCATGCGTGATAGTATGTGAGATAGATAATAATTTGAGATAGCAAAAAAACACAAAATATACTTTCTATCTTTTATAATGTGGTTTTTTTTATTATTTTGTTTTACTTTAATTGCATGTTTCTTTATTAACATAACTTATTTTAATGAAATAGATACGTATATTAATTTTAAAAGTATTAATCAATTTTAAGAAGGTATTATTGAAATAGGTATTTTAGGAATATTTTGTAAAAAAAAGATTTTATCGGTATTTTTTTGTAAAATTATTATAATCAAAACATTTTTTATCGAGAAATCATGAGGACACATTAGAAATACTAATAACTTTACAATTAATATATTCCTTAAAGATAAAACTTAAAAAATAAGGCAAAATTATGGGCATTTTATTTTTTAATAAAGATTAAGGTATGGTAAACTTTGTTTTAAATCAAAATCATTAAATTTTGTCACTCATGATGCGAAAATACACCACGTAATCTTCAAAAAGCAACGATTCTTTTTACGATAAAACGCACATTATATTTAAGATCTTATCTGGTGAAAAATAATTAATTCTTGCTCATTTTTTTTATGTTAACAACCTTTTAAAACGAATTTTTGAGTTTCAATTTCAGAATAAAATGAATTGCTCAAAAATGAAATGCAATTTTTTTTTAAAAGAACATTTTAATTTCCATTTTTAACCAACAAATAACATATAACTAGTCAATAATTGTGTATAAAAACTGGTTTTTAGACAAATGATAATTATTGCTGTATTTAAAGGGAGGTTGAGAGATTTATATGTCAAATTCATTTAGTGATTTTATATCTAAGAAGCAAAATAATTTTTGATCAACCCCTCCTCTCCCACTTTTCTTAATTAAACGAAATGAGAATATCATTAACGAAACTTATAGCAATCAAATTATTTTATTAAAAATTTTGTATCGGAAAAATAATATGGATTATTTTCACTAAAAGTAAAAAATATTGAGAATTTTAATATTTTTCACTTTTATTTTGAAAAAATTAAATGAAAAGGTCGTTTCGTCTGTTGTGATCGCTATCTTAATCATTGTTTGTGCTATTAATATAATCATATTGTAATTTTTATCATTTTTTAGGTTTTAAGTTTTCTTTTTGGGTATCTATGAAAAATCATTTTTGTCTGATAACCATCGCGACAGTTTTTCTTAAGATAAAAATCCTAAAAGAAACTTGAATTCATGAAAAATGGTAAAAAATGTTAAAAACAATCCAAAAATTGTCTCGTATTTGTATGATTGTAAGTTTTTATATCTAGATTATTATTTTATTTTTTAGATTATACTACATTTTAGATTTTACATGTAGCCGTAGATACTTTGTAAAAGAAGGAGTAAAATTTTCTTTTAAAACAGTAGAACAAGACCATCAAAATTCATGAGATATGTCAATTTAAAACAAGAATATCGAAGTCGGCAGTTTTCTTATTCAAATTTTCATTTTAAGAGGCATTAAAAATGATAATGTCCGTTTGGTGGTTATTTTAACCTTAATTTTCAATTTATTTAAGATGTTCTACAATTTAAAAGTATTTTAATTCCTATTATACAATTCTAATTTTAGAGAGAAAAAAGGACGTTTTTGTATCTTTTGTAATCTTTTAACATATTTATATCGCTCAAACTATTTAAAAAGTCCTTTTTTGTATTTTTAAAATGTAGTATAAAAACTTCGCTTTTGTAGGTTTTTAAATGCTAATAATATGAACTAAAATGACGAATTTGGGAAAAAATTATATTAGATTTTTTCTCTTTTTGTCTCTTTAAAGAAAAAGGGAATTATTTCTTTAAAAGTGCCTCAAAAAAATTTGTGATTTTTTACTACAAAAAGTATTGTGACACTTTTAATAGAAAAAATTCTCTAATTTTAAAATAACAGTTTTAAATCAATATTTATCAAATAAACGCGCCAAGTTTAAAATTGGCTTTTAATGTTTTTTTTTACTATTATATAAAATAATATTATAATTTAATTATTAATTAATATACTTAAATAATTTTCATAATCTGATTAATCTTTATAATAAAATTATGATAAGAAAATGTTTGTAGATTGTTGGTTGGAGGCGTAGCTGGTCTAGTTTTAGGGGATGTCTTCGTACGTCTTTAGCTTTCGCTGTATAGTTTATCTGAAATGGGTTTTTGTAAGATGAATGCTGCATTTTTTTTAGACATTTTTTCGACATTGATTGATTAAACAAAGACGATAGGATTTCAACAGAGTATACAACTTAAGAATTCAAAATTAAAATTATTAGTTTAGCTATTTGTATAAGGTCTAATACAGCTCTAAAAAGATGCATTAATTAATATGCAGCAAAAATGGATTGGAGATAATTTGTTTTTCTTCTATGAAGGCCGTACCTTCAAAAGCGAAATAATTAAATAAATAGTTGTAAATTTCGCGAATCGAAAAATGCGGCATTCATCTTTCAAAAACCCATCTCTGAGATGGGTTTTTAAAAGATGCCGCGTTTTTTCGACAATTTTTTAGACATTGATTGATTGAACGCAGACGATGGGATTTCAACACAGAGTATACAACATAAAAATTCAAAATTTTAAAATTATTTTTCTAGCCATTTGTATAATGTCTAATACAACTTAAATCCATTTTCGCTGCATATTTATTTATGCATCTTTTTAGAGCTGTGTTAGACAGTATACAAATGGCTAAAATAATAATTTAAAATTTTGAATTCCCAAGTTATATACTCTGTTAAAATCGTACGGGGCATTGATCTTCAAGATGGAATAAGGTTTTTAACAGAGTATACAACTTTAGAATTCAAAATTTTAAAATTATTATTTTGGCCATTTGTATAATGTCTAATACAGATCTTAATAAATATGCAGCGAAAATGAATTTAAGTTGTATTAGACATTATACAAATGGCTGAATAATAATTTTAAAATTTTGAATTCTTATGTTGTATACCTACTCTATGTTGAAATCCCATAGTCTTCGTTCAATCAAGCAATGTCGAAAAAACGCGGCATCTTTTAAAAATCCATCTCTGAGATGGGTTCTTTAAAGATAATGCCGCGTTTTTTCGACATTTTTTACGCTATGAATAATAAGCGCGGCATTCGTGAAATCTAAAAGAGTATACAATGATTTATTTAATTATTTCGCTTTTGTTGGTACGGCCTTCATAGAAAAAAAAAATTATCTTCAATCCATTTTTGCTGCATATTAATTAATGCATCTTTTTAGAGCTGTGTTAGACATTAGAAAAATTGCTAAAAAATAATTTAAAATTCAGTATTCTTAAGTTATATACTCTGTTTGAAATTCTATCGTCTTCGTTCAATCAATCAATGTCTAAAAAACGCCGAAAAAACGTGGCATTCATCTTTTAAAAACCCATCTCTGGATAATATATATCGGACGGGATATAATACCAAAAGATCTTTTTTTGTTGTATCTTTAAACATATCTCAAGATTATAGGGTCAAATGCCTATCAGACAACCATTCTTTTGATTGCATGTCCTTGGTCATGTTATTGAGTTGCGCCTGTTCTGGGTCATGAAATTCTCCATACTCTAACCTTTATAGCAAACTAGGGAAACACATTTAAAACGTCTCGAGTTAGGAAGCGGAGATGGGCCGAGATTCGAACTTATCGCCTTTTCGCGACATAAAAACGAGTAGATGCGCTGCGTTTAATGCAATATTCCCTTTGACGCTAAACAGAAATACTCCTTTCAATGAAAATCATTAGTAGGAAAGACTTGACAATACTAGTTCCCAAAAGAACGTGTCCTGACTTGGGTGATTTTTTAACCCATTCGGGACGATCTCCCCAAGTTCAAAGTTTTGATTCACCGGGGTTGAATAACATAGATTTTTTCAATAATTACTCAAAATAATGGGACCTTAAAACCAACTTAATTTAAGACAAAAAATTACTTTAAAATAAGAGATCAACAAAAAAAACGATTGCATGTCTAAATTTTACGGATCATTTTACATTTACTACTTACAAAAGCACCGACTAGCTATATTTTTAAATCTTAAAAGTTAGGACACGTTCTTTAGGCATTCCTACCTGGTTTATTTCAAAATTATAAATACTTAAGATAGCTGAATAATTTTTGATAGGGTTGGCAATCCGACCAATTTTTTAAGCCGTTATTTTAATAACGGATTCGGATTGTTAATTGTTAGACTAAAGTTAGCGTCTTGAGTTTTTATGGTCCAAATAAATATTTTAATTTTTAACAAAGTTAGGTTAGGTTAGGTTGAGTAAGGGAAAGAAAATTGCCGCTGTAGTGACTTGAAATAGGAGAAAAGCTACTGTGAAAATATGGAAAATTAATCCCTTAATTTATTTTAAAAAGGGCCTGTTAAACTATTGCTAGAATCCGGAATCAACGGATTAATCCATTTCATTTTTGGGCGGATTTTTTGTAAGAATCTGAATCCGGTCCAAAAATTGGACGGATTGCCAACCCTAATTTTTAAAACTTTAATAGTTATAAAAATATTATTTTTACATTCGTTGTGAAAAACAAATTTTCTTTTTAAATTTTAGAGTAGTTGTGCTATACTAATTAAAAAATACTTTGATTTGATTTAATTTATTTATGAATAGATATTATATATAAATATTTATTTATAACAATAACATTTATTTAATCTAGAGTATTTTAGATTCCCTAACAAGACCAAAAACGGCTATAACACGCAAAAATTAAAGGAAAAATTCTTTAAAGAGGGTGATTTTGTAAAATAGCATATTGCATCAACATAATAAGATGATCACAAATTACGCAACCTTGCCTCAGAGACGTGCACAAAGTGGGTGTAACCTCCCCTCTGGTAGAAATTAAGGTGTTTGATACACCCGCATGCCGTGGGGGGTGTCAATAATTTTTTTAATTTACCATTTTAGGGACACTTTTGTGAGAGTGGATGACTGGATGTGCCCATCCCCATAAAAATACATCCCTCTCTGTAATACAACCCCCACGATTTTGGCTTAAACATCCATAAAAGCGAAGCTCTGAAATGGTAGGACAAACGGGCATTAACACTTATATAGTGTCAGAACTGAATAATTAGCAAATAAATGAATAAGAGTCAAAGCAAAATTACGAGTAAATTTGTTGAAAAACTTCTTGACACAGGATAATGTTTACGGACATACTTACATTTTTAGGACTCGATTATAGAGTTGCTTTGCTTTTAATATTGTTCTTTGTTGTCCCAGGAATCAATATACCAAAAATCAGAACAATCGGATAATTAGATCACTTAAAATAGGATCAAATCGTTTTCATTATTTTTACTTTCAAGATTAGGAGTGAAGAAACCGGTTTATTAAAAAAATTATCGTATTATATCCAGTTTTCTACGAATATAAAAATGTACAATCATAAGATTAAAACCTGTTTTTTTGGCCCGTGCCTTTGGCATCTCGGGACTAAAACAACTGGTTTTAATCTTAGTATTGTACATTCTATATTCGCGGAAAGCTGTTTATAATACGATGCGAGAAATACTGATTATTTATTCTTTAGCAACAATCTTGAAGGTATCCAAAGTCATCCAGAAGCTTGGTCTATAAAAAAAAATTCATTTTATTAAAAAGCAGTAATTTTATAAAAAGAACCTGTTCATCTCTAAACTGATTAAGTTCTTCATTTTAGGAAAGCTTCACAAAGGTCCCAGGATAGTTTTAGGCTATATTTCTGCCCCCTTCCTCTTCTAGTAAATAAGTAACCACCTAATTTTTGGAGGAAGATAATTTTTTTTCTCGTTTTCATTCGAAACCGATTATTATCCGGTGGATTAGAACTGGTTCTCATACATGCGAAAAAATTATGTCTAGAATCGTATTATATCCAGTTTTCTACGAATATACATTATATATCTGCGCAAATCTGTTTATAATGCGATGCGAGAATTAACTATTATCAATTTTCATGTTTGTCTGTCTACCTATCAATCAAGCTTTCTATCTAAGTATTTGTCTATATACCTACCAGTCTATTTATCTATCATACAATCTACTTTTCTATTTTATATCAATGAATCAATCTACTGTATGTTTATCTACCAATAAAGATTTCTATCTTTTTGTCTATCTATCTATCAATCAATCTATGTGTCTATCTATCTATCAATTAATCTCTCTTTCTTTCTATCTATCAATCAATCTATGTGTCTATCTATTTATCAATCAATCTATTTGTCTATCAATCAATCTATGTGTCTATCTATCTATCAATTAATCTATGTGTCTATCTGTCTATCAATCAATCTATGTTTCTATCTATCTATCAATCAATCTGTGTTTCTATCTATCTATCAATCATTCTGTGTGTCTATATATCTATCAATCAATCTATGTGTCTATCTATCTATCAATAAATCTATGTGTCTATCTATCTATCAATAAATCTATGTGTCTATCTATCTATCAATAAATCTATGTGTCTATCAATCAATCTATGTGTCTATCTATCTATCAATAAATCTATGTGTCTATCTATCTATCAATAAATCTATGTGTCTATCTATCTTTCAATCAATCTATGTGTCTATCTATCTATCAATAAATCTATGTTTCTATCTATCTATCAATCAATCTATGTGTCTATCTATCTATCAACCATTCTGTGTGTCTATCTATCTATCAATAAATCTATGTGTCTATCTATCTATCAATCAATCTATGTGTCTCTCTATCTATCAATCAATCTATGTGTCTATCTACCTATCAATCAATCTGTGTTTCTATCTATCTATCAATCAATCTCTCTGTCTATCAATCAATCAATCAATGAATTTACTTGAGTAGAATAGTATAATCAGGAACAGTAATCTTTTTGAATTCTTCCAAACTTCTTTCTCCATTCTTTCTGGCACATTCAGCGCAGAAACATCCTTTAGCCTAAAGTTGAAAAAGAATCAAGATTAGTATGTATTAAAACTGACTCCATTTTAAAGTTTGATAGTTATTCATCGTATTTTCATAATAATGATAATGTGATCAGATCATTATATTGGCAGGATAATATTACAAAATGCGATACTTAATTATAAATAAAAAATCGTATTGTAATTTATGCATTATCTTTCAAAAAAACGATATTAGTTATTTATCGCTAAGTATTATAGACAGCTATCCACATATATTGAAATGAAATATTAGTGAAAACCAAGGTTAACAAAACTTGTACTAGTTTTATGGTTTTTATTTTAATGTTTGTGGAAATTTTTCTATAATGCTATATACGATTTTTCAGTATGACTGAGAACTGGTTCTAATCCAGCGGATGTTAATCGGTTTCATGTAGACAGACACACATATGTCCTACTACTTTGGCAGATAAACATTTAATTACTGCATAAAAGATATGACAAATATTTTCAAAAAGTCTGATATTCAAGTTGAGAAAATACTAAACCCCCCCACTTAGAAGATGATGAGAAGTCCCTCAACAGATTATGACGTCATATGAAAGAATAGGCAATGAAAGGTCAGTATGCACTGTATTTGCCTAATGGTAAAATTTATGCTGGCCTCTCATTGGTTATTATATCGTATGACGTCATAATCTGTTGAGGGACTTTAATCATCTTCCCCCACTTCCCTTATTTTCAAATTATTTTTAAAATGAGAGAATGGGGTTTGTGTGTACGCTAGACATTATTAGGGAAAAGTACAAAAACTAACCTCAGGGTACATAGTACCAAAGAGTTGGTCCCAAATCTTGAAGAAAAATCCACAATGGTAGGGGGTGTTCATAGAACTTCTAAACATATAAAATAAAATATTTAGATTTTAACTGTTTAGTAGCGAAGCTACTCTATAATTCACTTTGTCTGTGACGAAGCCCAAAATACATAACTTTTGCACCACGTCGTCTTCCTGTGACGTCATAAAATTAGGGAGCTGAGAGGAGAAGTGGGAAAGAAAATTCCTAAAAAAAAAGATGAAAAATATGACGTCAAAGGAAGACGATGTGGTGCAAAATTTATGTATTTTGGGCTTCGTCTTGTCTGTCTGTCTGTTTGTCAGTTAGTCCTTACCGCTATGGGGGAAATGTGATTTTCTCAGTTACTATTCAAGATAAAAGTTTGATTTTTTTGTGTGAAGATTCCCTGTATCAATGAGCGTCCATTATGTAATTTACTTTGTCCGTCAGTCTGCCAGTCATGCTACCAAATACAATTATTAAAAACTATAAAAGTTGAACATCCATAGAGAGCCAATAGTTTTGACAGGCCAGAGCAATTTAAGTGTTGGTTGTCTGCAATAGTTTGGATGTTATACTGTATTTGGACAAAAAAAAACATTACCTAGCGTGGTGGGCATAATGTTGGAAGCTGGTGTTGATAACTCCATTGTGGGGGGAAATAAAGCTGTGTTCATACCCGCAGTGCAGATATACACCATAACTGTTAGTTAAAACAATAGATTTATTACTTATAGATGTCCAATCAGGCGCAATAATCCGTAAGAATTAAGAATCATATGACTTGGTAGATATAATTGTCCTATGCAAAGCTTTATCCTAAGAAATTCAAAGTTTATAGCTGACTTGTTATATAAATGAAATAAATGAATAGCAGCCCTTTTGTGTACAATTTCTAACAGATAATGTGGTTGGATTATTCTGCCTAAAGGAGATTGAATATCTATATTTCTAGGAACTTGTATATTTGATGATGAAACCTACATTGTATTGAAACAGTCAGCGCAACAGACCTTATCCTAATTTATAAAATAGTAAGGGTTTTTTGTCTGTAGCTTAAGATTTCAATAACTACTGAACTGATTGAGTTCTTCATTTTAGGGAAGCCTCAAATAGGTCCCGGGATGGTTTTACACTATTTTATTTTTAGATTAGGATTTTGGATGGGTTTTAGGCTTTTTATTAGTCCCCTCAGTACCTCTCCTTTGATGTTAGAGGCGATGACTCTAGTATAACAGAAACAGAATAGTATTCCAAATTGTTACAGGAGTTTTCATGCAAGCCAAAAACATTTCTAAATATTTATGTCTTCTATTCTATCTTTGTCATCTGTCTATCTATCTATCAAACCATATCATTATTATCAATCAATAACCAATCAATCAAACTATCTATCTATCTATATTTTTATTACCAGTAGAATAAAAGTCCAAATTGTATAAAAAGTAGGTCCATGTTGATAGGGAACAGTAGGGGCAAGACCAGCAAAGGTGAGGAGCGGAAAAACTAAAATAAAAATAAATAGAATTCATGAAGAAATATAGGATTGCCCAGAGAGGCCCGGACCAACAAAACAGGGTTTAATATATGATTGTCATTTTATTATTCAAATGAAATTGTCTCTAATACGATAATGTAAATGATTTTTAAGTATAGCTTAGAACCGGTACTAATCTATAAAATTCATGGAGGGATTGGACATTAGATGCAATATTATGTTGGTACCTAAAGTAATAAACTTAACTAATTAACTTGGTCACTTTTATTAGAATTGATCTTGATTTAAACTATCTGTTTGCAAACTTTTTCACCAATAATTTAATCAGAAGGGATGATAATTGTCATTGGGGATGTACATCAATTTATCATCCATTGTCTTATCCCCAAAGATGTTAGTTTACCTGGTCAACAGGTTCATCAGCAATCACAGAGAAGGGAGAGGGATTATGGAATACATGGTGATGCTTGTGATGTCTCCACCATCTAGGTAGATAGATTTCATCAATAGATTCATCAATAAATTTATTGATAGATTCATTGATAGATTCATTGATAGATTCATCGATGGATTTATAAATAGATTCATTGATAGATTCATTGATAGATTCATTGATAGATTCATCAATAGATTCAGCGCTAAATTCATCGATGGATTCGTCGATAGATTCATCAATAGATTCATTGATAGATTCATCGATAGATTCATTGATAGATTCATTGATATATTCATTGATATATTCATTGATAGATTCATTGATAGATTCAATGATAGATTCATTGATAGATTCATTGATAGATTCATTAATAGATGCACCGATAGATTCATTGATAGATTTCATCGCTAGATTCATTGATAGATTCATCGATGGATTCATCGATAGATTCATCGATGGATTCATCGATAGATTCATCGATGGATTCATCGATAGATTCATCGATGGATTCATCGATAGATTCATTGATGGATTCATCGATAGATTCATCGATGGATTCATCGATAGATTCATCAATAGATTCATCGATAGATTCATCGATAGATTCATTGATAGATTCATTGATAGATTCATTGATAGATTCATTGATAGATTCATTGATAGATTCATTGATGGATTCATCGATAGATTCATTGATAGATTCATTGTTAGATTCATCGATAGATTCATCGATAGATTCATTGATAGATTCATCGATAGATTCATTGATAGATTCATTGATAGATTCATTGATAGATTCATCAATAGATTCATTGATAGATTCATCGATAGATTCATCGATAGATTCATCGATAGATTCATCGATAGATTCATCGATAGATTCATCGATAGATTCATCGATAGATTCATCGATAGATTCATCGATAGATTCATCGATAGATTCATCGATAGATTCATCGATAGATTCATCGATAGATTCATCGATAGATTCATCGATAGATTCATCGATAGATTCATTAATAGATTCATCAATGGATTCATCGACAGATTCATCAATAGATACTTAATTAGATACATAAACAGATACATCAATATGAAAATAAATAGATACAATGATAGATGCATTAATAAATACATCATTTGATACATTGATAGATAAATGGATAGATAAATTAATAGATACTTAAATAGATACATAAAAAGATTCATTTATAGATACATATCAGATACATTGATAGATATAGTAATGGATACATTAATTGATACATTGATAGACACATTGATGGATACATTGATAAATAAATCAATAGATACAGCATTAGATTCATCAATAGATTCATCAATAGATACATTAATAGATACATCAATAGATATTTTTATAGACACATTAATATATACATCCATAGTTAAATTGATAGATACATTAATAGATACATCTTTAGATATAGATAGATGGATGCATCGAATAGATACATTAGATTTACTGCTATGCAAAAATGTATATCAATGGATACTTACTTTAAATCAATATGTCCTAGCCTATGATAACTGAACTCAAAGAAATCCGCGACCATCCAGGTAAAGAGCATTGTGCCAACATGGTAGGCTAGTGATCTAAAACATGTAAATTAGATAAGAATATATTTAATACCCTAGATGGGCTGTCATACAAAATAATCCGTCCAACTTAAAATGTAATGTCTAGCAGACGAACTTAATTGTCATATAATTTATTCTTATAATAATGCGAAGAATTTTTTTATGCAGTTTTGCAACAAATATACTTACAATTTTGTTTATACTTATACAATTATGTTCTCCGTTTTTAGTTCTGACACTCTAAAAGTGTCAATGTTTGTTTGTCCTAACGTTTTTTTTGCTTTTTAAAAGCGAAGCTTTTCTATAATTATGGTCGGTCCGTCCGTACGTCCGTCCGTCCGTCCGTAACGGATAGCTTTTTTCGCTAATTTAGGCATGTTAGAATTGTCCTATTGGTTTCAAACTTTGCATGGTGATTCCTGTAGTAGTTAGGTACGATTTAGAAAGCGTAGCAACTCTATAATCATTACCAGAATGTCCGTACGTCCATTTTAAACATGTTGATTTTTTTACTTTTTAACAACAAATTTTTATTTGATCTAATGATCCGATTTATCCGATTTTTGGTATACTGATTCCTGGGACAACAAAGTTACAATATCTTAAGCGAAGCAACTCTATAATCAAGACCTAAAAATGTAAGTATGTCCATAAACATTATTCTGTATAAAGCAGTTTTTCAACAATTTTACTTAAAATTTTGCTTCGACATTTATACATTTATATTCTGATTATTCAGCTCTGACACTCTAAAAGTGTCAATGTTTGTTTGTCCTAACGTTTTTAAAAGCGAAGCTTTTCTATAATTAGGGTCCGTCCGTCCGTCCGTCCGTAACGGATAGCTCTTTTCGTTAATTTAGGCATGTTAGAATTGTCCTAACGATTTCAAATTTTGCATGGTGATTCCTTTAATGGTTAGGTATGATTTAGAAATCGTAGCAACTCTATAATCATCACCAAAATGTCCGTACGTCCATTTTAAACATGTTGATTTTTTTTACTTTTTTAACAACAAATTTTTATGTGATCTAATCATCCGATTGATCTGATTTTTGGTATATTGATTCCTGGGACAACAAAGTATAATGTAATCAGCGAAGCAACTCTATAATCAAGTCCTAAAAATGTAAGTATGTCCATAAACATTATCCTGAATCAAGGCGTTTTTTAACAAATTTACTTACAATTTTGCTTTGACTCTTATACATTTATATTATTATTATTCAGTTCTGACACTATACAAGTGTTAATGTCCGTTTGTCCTACCGTTTCAGTGCTTCGCTTTTATGGATGTTGTCATCCTTGTTTTTTTGCTTTTTTGGATGATGTCATCCTTGTTTTTTTTATGTGAGTTTCTAGTAACCATATAATAGTATACCTGTCTCCCCATCCACAGAAAGCATAGCCATACCCATTGCTCGCTAAAATAGATAAAAAAAATTTTTAAAATTTATTTCTTGTATTTATTCGAATCCGGTGGGTAAGAACCGGTTCTCATCCATACGAAAAAACCATGTCTAGCATCGTATTATATCCAGCTTTCTACGAATATGAAAATATACAATCATAAGATTAAAACAAGGTTTTTTGGCTAGTGCCTTCGGCACCTCGGGGCTAAAAAAACTGGTTTTAATCTTAAAATTGTACATTCTATATCCGCGGAATGCTGTCTATAATACGATGCGAGAAATAACTATTACACCCCGCTACATCATTTCAACTTAATTTCCTCGTCAATAAATTTTTTACTTTATTTCAAGTTTGTCTCTCAACCATACTGAAAACTTATGTATAGCATCGTTTAACAGACAATTTTCCACGAATATCAAAATGAAAATTATAAATTAAGAACCTAATAATCTTTGATCTTTTTATTTTCCATTTTAATATCCGCGGAAATTTGTCTATAACAAGATGCGATAAATAACAATTCCTGAACTAAGGGCAAAAGGAAGTAAAAGGTGATTTGCGAGAGATATGGTGATATGACCCCCCCCTCTTAAAAGATTATCCCCAAATTCGTTTTTCAATATGGATGCTTATTTAGGATTTTCAGCAAATTTTTCATAGGGTTAAAATTTGAGGAGTACTTTTTTGGGGGGCGAAGCTAAGTACCATGATGACTGTCTGTCTATCTACCTAAATGAAAAGAGAGGGCAGGGCAGAAGGTAGCACAAACCTTCATTTCTATCTATCTATCTATCTACCTAAATGAAAAGTGAGGGCAGGGCAGATGGTAGCACAAACCTTCTTTTCTATCTATCTATCTATCTTTCTATCTATCTATCTATCTATCTATCTATCTATCTATCTATCTATCTATCTATCTATCTTTCTATCTATCTATCTGTCTATCTATCTATCTATCTATCTATCCACCTAAATGAAGACAGAGGGCAGGGCAGATGGTAACACAAACCTTCCTTTCTATCTATGTATCTGTCTATCTATCTATCTACCTAAATGAAGAGAGAGGACAGGGCAGATGGTAGCACAAACCTTCCTTTCTATCTATCTATCTATCTACCTAAATGAAGAGATATGGCAGGGCAGAAGGTAGCACAAACCTTCCTTTCTATCTATCTATCTATCTACCTAAATGAAGAGATATGGCAGGGCAGAAGGTAGCACAAATCCTTCCTTTCTATCTATTTATCTATCTACCCAAATGAAGACAGAGGGGAGGGCAGATGGTAGCACAAACCTTTCTATCTATCTATCTATCTACCTAAATGAAGACAGAGGGCAGGGCAGAAGGTAGCACAAACCTACCTTTCTATCTATCTATCTATCTACCTAAATGAAGAGAGAGGGCAGGGCAGATGGTAACACAAACCTTACTTTTATCTATCTATCTACCTATATAAATGAAGAGAGAGGGCAGGGCAGAAGGTAGCACAAACCTTCCTTTCTATCTATCTACCTGCCTAAATGAAGATATAGGGCAGGGCAGATAGTAGCACAAAACATTCCTTTCTATCTATCTATCTATCTATCTATCTATCTATCTATCTACCTATCTACCTATCTATCTATCTACCTATCTATCTATCTATCTATCTATCTATCTATCTATCTATCTATCTACCTAAATGAAGAGAGAGGGCAGGGCAGATGGTAGCACAAAACATTCCTTTCATCATCTGAACTATTTCATCCCGAACCTATAACAATAAATATTACAAGGATGACAACATCAATAAAAGCGAAGCTTAGCTCTTTTCGTTAATTTTAGAAATGTCCTATTGATTTCAAACTTTAAATGATGATTCCTTTCAGGTATAATTCAGAAAACGTAGCAACTCTGTAAAGATACCAGAAAGCCCGTACGTCCATTTAAAACATACTGATCTTGAACTTTTTAACAACAAATTTTTATCAGATAAAATTATCCGATTCTTTTTTTTTAATACTTATTCCTAGGACAACAAAGTAATGTTATAAGCGAAGCATCTCTATAATCAAGTTCTAAAAACGTAAGTATGCCCTAAACATTATCTTGTTTTTAAGTAGATTTTCAACAAATTCACTTACAATTTTGATTCGACATTTATACATGTATGTTTTGATTTTTCAGTTCTGGAACTCTACAAGTGTTAATGTCCTTTTGTCCTATCGTTTCAGTGCTTCGCTTTTATGGTTGTTGTTATCCTTGTTTAAATGCAAAGGCCTATGGTAGTAATACTTATAAAGCAACCATAAACTTTAATACCTAAAAGACAAACACCCCGTTTATTTCACAACATTTGTCTGAGAGTCCTCCTGACTATGCATGGTGAGTTTTATTTGTTTACTCTGACTCTTAGTAAAATTTCATGTTTTAAAATTGTACTTACTTTTTCAGGGGAAGGAAATTTTGGATTAGATTTGTAAATCCATTTCTCGTACGTTACATTACTCCTAAATAGATAGATAGATAGATAGATAGATGATAGATAGTTACCTTGCATAGTAATAGTAGAAGACTGGTGTAGACATGGTAAAGAGGAAAATAGTCTCCAACAAGGACATGTATGCCCATTAGTTAGATAGATAGATGATAAATAGATAGATAAATAGATAGATAGATAGATAGATAGATACCTTGCATAGTAATAGTAGAAGACTGGTGTAGACATGGTAAAGAGGAAAATAGTCTCCAACAAGGACATGTATGCCCATTAGTTAGATAGATAGATAGAAAGATAAATAGATAGATAGATAGATAGATAGATACCTTGCATAGTAATAGTAGAAGACTGGTGTAGACATGGTAAAGAGGAAAATAGTCTCCAACAAGGACATGTACGCCCATTAGTTAGATAGATAGATAGAAAGATAAATAGATAGATAGATAGATAGATAGATAGATAGATAGATAGATAGATAGATAGATAGATAGATAGATAGATAGATAGATGAATAGATAGATAGACAGACAGGCAGGTAGATAGATAGATAGATAGATGATAGAAACCTTGCATAGTAATAGTAGAAGACTGGCGTTGACATTGCAAACAGGAAAATAGTCTCCAACAAGGACATATACGACCATTAGTTAGATATAGATAGATAGATATATAAATAGATAGATAGATACCTTGCATAGTAATAGTAGAAGACTGGTGTAGACATTGCAAACAGGAAAATAGTCTCTAACAAGGACATGTAGGCCCATGAGTTAGATAGATAGATAGAAAGATAAATAGATTGACAGATAGATAGATGATAGGTAGATAGATACCTTGCATAGTAATAGTAGAAGACTGGTGTAGACATGGTAAAGAGGAAAATAGTCTCCAACAAGGACATGTGCGCCCATGAGTTAGATAGTTAGATAGAAAGATAAATAGATTGACAGAT
Source organism: Acartia tonsa (assembly GCF_053477335.1). Lineage (NCBI taxonomy): Eukaryota > Metazoa > Arthropoda > Copepoda > Calanoida > Acartiidae > Acartia > Acartia tonsa. The sequence goes on from NC_137273.1 coordinate 29,078,599, forward strand.
AGATAGATAGATACCTTGCATAGTAATAGTAGAAGACTGGCGTTGACACTCCAAAGATGAAAATAGTTTCTAACAAGGACATGTGCGCCCATTAGTTAGATAGATAGATAGATAAATAGATAGATAGATAGATAGATAGATAGATAGATAGATAGATAGATAGATAGATAGATAGATAGATAGATAGATAGATAGATGAATAGATAGATAGACAGACAGGCAGGTAGATAGATAGATAGATAGATGATAGAAACCTTGCATAGTAATAGTAGAAGACTGGCGTTGACATTGCAAACAGGAAAATAGTCTCCAACAAGGACATATACGACCATTAGTTAGATATAGATAGATAGATATATAAATAGATAGAAAGATACCTTGCATAGTAATAGTAGAAGACTGGTGTTGATATTGCAAATAAGAAAATAGTCTCTAACAAGGACATGTGCGCTTATTAGTTATATAGATAGATGATAAATAGAAATATAGATAGATAGATAGGGTACTACGTCAAACCCTAGATACGTCAAACAGTAGATGCGACAAACGCTAGACAGACAAACAGTAGATGCGTCAAACGATAGACAGACAAACGATAGATACGTCAAACACTAGACTACGACAAACAGTAGAATTTGCCATTTCGCGACAAACAGTAGAATTTGTAAAGTGCGACAAACACTAGAAGCGACATACGCTAGAATACCTATAAACTTATAAAATATTTATAATTTTTTTAGTTCATTAATACTAAATTTATATTTCTATCAATGCAGGAATCTAACTGGATAAGATAATTGACGTAAAAATCTATGTACATCACCTATAGCAAATAATAAGTGGTTGAAACGTTTGAACACTCAACTTATTAAACCAACCAATCATAATTCATTAAAGTAACAAAAGTTGTTTAGCCAACGATTAATAAAATGTTCTTATAAAACTTTGGGGACTAGTGTACTAAACAGCCCATTTTCCCCTCTCGCTCTGCTATCATTGTCCCTTCCCTGCAGAAAATGTGATATAGCAATGAAAAGGTGATTTTGCAATACGGTTAAAACTAAACCAGCATGTGATATTTTTTGTATTTATAGTCATTAACAGTTATACGATACATCAAAGAAGATTTATTAAATTAAGTCTAATATAATTAAAGAGATAAAGAATTTTAGTAATTTAAATATAATTATTTTTAAATGACATGTTTGTATAAAGTTATTTTACAGTTGCTTTGTTTAAACATCAAAGGGAGATATAAATGGGCGGAGTTATATACACTTAGGGTGAGCAATATTTTATGAGCATTAATTATTTGACCATTTATGACTTCGCCTTACAACACTTTTTCAACAGCGCAGCTATTTAGTAGTAAGTGTATGTATGTATATCTATAATTCTGACAATCCGTTGCTTGACTGAAACGTTTTACAGAAATCTTATTTCACCTAGGCCATGGGTTAAATCAAATAATATAAAATAATTTCAATTGTAATGAAATTTTTCTTTTTAGATTCATAGTTACAATACTTGTTTATTACAAGAGAAAAAAATCTTGCTTTAATGTTGCTGCACTACTTACTACTGTACATATGTTATTGTCCTTGTCTTTGAATCAGTACAGCGATTCATCTGGGGTCATTTGGAGGAAAAATAGGGGAATGCAGGCAATACTAATTCAAATTTAAATGGAGGTGTTGTCATCCCTTTACAAACCCCTACCACAGGCACTACTTTAAATAATAATCACCATATAATTTTAGTCAGTAATAGGCAATATAATTTAAATTCCACAAAATTAGTTAAAAACCTTCTGGACCTATATGAAGCTTTACTTTAAAGAAGAACCATATCAGTTTTGCTACATACAAAAAAGATTATTTCATTTTCTTTTTAAGTTTTAAAAAGAAAAAAATATATTTTTTTTTTTGGGGGGGGGGGGGGTAGATACCCTCCACAAAATTAGTTAAAAACCTTTCCTGTACACATATGAAGCTTCACTGTAAATGAGAACCATATCGGTTTAGCGGTTAGTGAGATCCATCGCTACAGACAAAAAAAGCGTATTACTTTACATAATAGGATTAATTCTAGCGTTTGTCGTATCTATTGTTTGTCGCCTTTAGAAAAAATCTAGTGTTTGTCATATTCTAGCGTTTGTCGCATTCTAGTGTTTGTCGTATCTAGCGTATGTCGTGTCTAGGGTTTGTCTGTCTACTGTTTGTCTGTCTAGCGTTTGTCGCATCTACTGTTTGACGTATCTAGGGTTTGACGTAGTACCGATAGATAGATACCTTGCATAGTAATAGTAGAAGACTGATGTAGACATGGTAAATAGGAAAATAGTCTCCAACAAGGACATATACGCCCATTAGTTAGATAGATTGATTTATAAATACATAGACAGATAGATAGATGATAGATAGATAGATACCTTGCATAGTAATAGTAAAAGACTGGCGTAGACATGGTAAAGAGGAAAATAGATAGATAGATAGATGGATGGATAGATACCTTGCATAGTAATAGTAGAAGACTGGCGTAGACATGGTAAAGAGGAAAATAGTCTCCAACAAGGACATGTATGCCCAGGTGCCTAGCAGCGAACCTGCATACTCGTTTATCTCACATAACATTCTTAACTCTGAAAACAAGGAAAACAAGTTTAATAATAGCAAAGCCTTTAAATTATATAATGTTCAAACGTTGAAAAAAAAGATAAAATAAAAACAAAATGCAAAATAAATGTAAACTTCAGCTTCGCAACTAAAAACAAAAATACATATCTCGTTCACAGCCTTAGACTTGACTAAAAATTAACCATTTTTTAGGTTTTTTTTGAAAATTGTTCGATTTGTAGAGGTATTTTTGGATTTTCTCAGGCTAGAAACGAGATATTTTGAAACTGACAAAAGTTCTACTCCTCAATGCCTTTCCTGGGAGCACCATGATGCAATGAATTTTCGACCTCAATAAGGGGGGGGGGGCCTCAAAATTTCAACGTGTTTGTGTGGTCTCAATTTTTGCCAAAAAAAATATTTTACATGGGTCATTTTTTTTGCAGAAATCATCCACATTTTGGCAAAAATTTTATCAACATTTTTCAAGAAAGTGACACTTTAATGATTATAAATCTAAAGACTTTCATTTAGAACACAGTCCTTATATAAAAGTAACATGATGTGTGTCTGTTTGAAGGTGCCGGAAAGCCGCTTATAACAAATAAAAAACAGCTGTTTCTGTAGCATTTAAATTCAATACTATGACAGGTAATTAATTGCCTTTATAAATTCTGTCACATAATTATATCATATCCATATTATTTTTTATGTTTATGTTAAGATAGTTAAGTTCTACATTAAAGAGAAGATTCAAATCTGTACCGGGGATGGTTTTAAGCTATTTAAGTCTTGATACGTTTTGGTGATATTTCTCTATCTCTTCCCTCCTCCTTCCAATTCAGAACCCAAATGGGCTAGGGGACCAGTAGCTATTTTCACTTTAAGAATCTAAAATCACTGTTTTATTTTGTTTTAACATTTATGAAAACTCATTTATTATTTATTACATTATCATTATTAAATCATCATAGCCGCATATTATTACAACAGCACATATTTAACATACATTATTAAACACTCCCCCACTTATTCTATTTATTTTTGCGAATATGAAACACTATGCTAATGTGAAAATATGTAGAAGTGAATAAACACCAATTTAATGAAAAATCCTTTCATATGCTTGTCTGACTTGTTTATAACTAAGTTGTACAGTGCAGTTGCAAATATAGAAATGAGGTAAAAAAATAAAGCAGACGATAAAGAGAGAAAGAGAGAGAGAGAGAGAGAGAGAGAGAGAGAGAGCGAGAAAGAGAGAGAGAAAGAGTGAGATAGAGAGAGAGAGAGAGAGAGAGAGAGAGAGAGAGAGAGAGAGAGAGAGAAAGAGAGAGAGAAAGAGAGAGAGAGAGAGAGAGAGAGAGAGAGAGATAGAGAGAGAGAGAGAGAGAGAGAGAGAAAGAGAGAGAGAGAGAGAGAGAGAGAGAGAAAGAGAGAAAGAGAGAGAGAGAGGGAGAGAGAGAGAGCAATAGAGAAAGTGAGAGAGAGAGAGGGAGAGAGACACAGAGAGAGAGAGAGAGAGAGAGAGAGAGAAAGAGAGAGAGAGAAAGAGAGAGAGAGAGAGAGAGAGAGGGAGAGAGAGAGAGAGAGAGAGAGAGCGCAAGAGAGAGAGAGAGAGAGAGAGTGAGAAAGAGAAAAAAAGGAAGGATCAAAAAATTAAAAAAATATAATAAAAACGTTTACTTGGTTGTGTAATACTAAAAAATAAAATGTTGGTTTTTACTAGTTAATGTGATTTTTGCTTTATATTATGGTTTAGATTTACAAAAGTAACAGGTTGTGTCAGAATTAGAATCTGAGTAGATCTTGTAGTGACCTACGGACAAAAATCTTCAACGTAGAGTTGTTACCTTCTTATTGAAAAGCTTAGCTATATAGTTAGGGTTATATCAGTTGGATCTTTTCATTAATTTTTACATGTTAGAATTGTCTTAATCGATTTCTAACTTCGCATGATGATTCCTATAACAGCTAGGTACGATTTAGGGAGAGCAGCAACTCTATAATAGTTACCGGGAAGGTCCGCACGTCCATTTAAAACATTCTTATTTGTAACTTTTTGACAGCAACTTTCAGCACGATATAACTATGTTTTAATTTTTGAAATAATGATGCCTAGGACAACTAGGTACAATATTGTAAGCGAAGCATCTCTATATTCAAATCTAAAAATTCAATATGTCCTTATTTCTGTACTATGTATTTTCACAATTTTGCAACAAAATTATGTATAATTTTCTTTAGACTTAGAAATTAATGTTCTACTTATAAAGTTCTGACACTCTAAAAGAGTTATTGTTCGTTTTTCCTTTCTTCTGATTTTAGAACTTCGCTTTTATGGATGTTGTCATCCTTGTTTCAGAAAGTCTAATAACCAATCACGAAACGATAGAATTAAGAAAAAATACCAACGTTTAGCAGCATAGTTATTCTATAATTTGGGTCGGCCCGTCCATAGGTCTGTTTACAGATAAAGTTTATTGTTAATTTGGGCATGTTAGAATTGTCTAATTAATTTGAAACGTGTCCTGATTCCTGTAAATGTTAGGTACAATTCAAAAAGCGTAGCAACTCTATAATTATTTATAAAAAGTTAGTATGTCCATTGTTGAATATGAGCAAACTACGTAAAAACGGACATACCCTTAAAATAGAGTGGCTTCGCTACTAAAAATTTCATCCTGGAATCAATACATATTTGTCTGATTATTCTAAGATGCATAGTAAGCTGATTATTGACAGAGATCTGAAGGGATAAGACAATGGACGATTAATTGATTTACATACATAAACAAAACTACCCATTCTGTAGATTATAATTATTGGTTAAAAAGAATGAACACTAATCATTTGAAACCAACCAATAAAATATAAATAAGTTAACGAACTTTTTGCGTCAATGTGGTTATAGAACTTTGGTTACCAGTGTAATTTACAGCCAAATATCTCCTCCCTCCCTGACAAAATTTTTAACGTCTTTTGTTATGATTAGTGTTAGGCCGTCAAAAGAAACGAACACGATAATTTTCACGTTATTCTGTTACTAAGAAGCTATTTAACAAACTAAATATATAAAAACAATACTGTACAACTATATACTCATATTTATTTTGAAAGATAACAAAAAAACAAGTATGACATCAATGCATAAAATACCCCCGGCCCCCCCCCATACACACACACACACACACACACAAACAAAAATAAGGTTTTATTTTCTTTGCCTAACCCCTGCGGGACTACATTGTACCCACTATAACCTAACCTAACCTAACCAAACCTGAGAATGAAAATGTAATAGAAAAACAAAAGATAAACTGTCCGCCCTATATTTTCAATAAATTTATTATAAATTCAAACATAGAATTATAGACCGACGAACAAAGTGACTTATAGTGCAGAAATTAAACCTATAAGAGCTTAAGGGAGGGATAGGACATTATTTTTTTAAATACGCTAGTCCCCAAAGTCTTAAATGAACATATTCTTATTCGTTGGCTTAACAACTTTGATTTGTTGGTTCATTAAGACGAGTGTCCAAACGTTTTAACCTCTAATAGTATTCAATAGAATTTTGTGTATCTTTATTGGTGATGTACACAAATTTATCGGCCATTGTTCTATCCCTTTAGATCCCTGAAAAATGAGCTGACTACCTCAGAAAGCGTTTAAGAAAATCACATCCCCCCCCCCAACGAACGGACAGAAAGACAAAGTTTTACTTAGAGTAGCTATGCTTCTAAAAAGATAACAACATTTACTTTTTAACCAGCTGTATTCAACTAATGTTTTTTAAGTTTTAAGGTTTTGTAAGAATTTATTGGAGCAAAGTGTTTTGTTTGTAAAATTGTATTTAAAATAAATATTACAATTACCTCGTAAGGGCATTATTCTCCTTAAATTTATGTGATCATCTAGAGAATACAAAGCAACATTCGCATGTAATGGGATGCGATACTCTAACACCCAAGGATATTAGGTTAAAACATCCATCAGACAACCAACTCTTTGGTTGCACGATCTTTGTCTGATAGGTCCTAACTGTGCATGGTAATGATTTGCTCCTGCTTATGGGCCAAGGCATTCCTCCTACTCTTATTATATTTGTCGCGCCCCTGACATAGCAGCAGTAGGAACCATTTTTAACGTATTTAGTTATGACGCAGTGTTGGTTATTTAAAATAAATATAGTAGATCTAGATTACTACTCTGAAAACTGGACCAATAAGAACACAGTGTATGAATAATTCTGCAATATTATTGGTTAGAAAATGTACACATTTTGGTAAGAAATGGTAATAATTTTTTCATTTCATCCACATATATTATAAGCTAGCTTTAAGAAAATTATGTCGTCAAAAAATGCATTGCTTATATTAATGGAATTATATGTTACTTATTATTAAGAAATATGTTAGTGTTTCTATTTCTTTTTATGATGGAACAAATATTGTGCAGCACATACCAAATTTGAGTAAACAGACGTACGAACTGTCCCTAATTATAGAGAAGCTTTAAATAAAGTATACTGTGTCCACCCAGGGATATATAGGGATAAGACAATTGCCGATAAATGGATGCACCTCAACAATGACGATTCACAAGATTACAATAAGTGGTTAAAACGTGAGGACACGTGTGGACAATCAAAATTCAAGAAAAGTCCCCAAACTTGTTAATCCAACGAATAAGAAAACGTTATTATGAAACTTTGGGGACTAGTTTAATAAACAGCCTAATGTTCCCTCCTCCCTGGTGTCCAGCTGTTCTTTGATAATTAAATTAAGTTTGAGTTCAACGTCCACCTTAAGCATTTAAAGATTCATGTAATTAGAATAGGAGCTACTCTACAAGAAAGCTCATCCGCTCGTCGTCGGGAAGGTGCTTGATTCAAATCTCGGCTCAACAGCGCGTCATAACTAAAGACAATGAAATGGTTTCTGCCCCTGCTTTCTCAGATGCGCGATATTAATACCTGGAGTAATGGTAATGCCTTGGCTTAAAAAAAGAAACAACAAATTACTATGCACAGTTAGGAATTTCAAACAAAGTTCGAACAATCAAAAAGTTGGTTGTCTATTGGGTGCACTTTAACATAAATGAGAGATTGGCTCCCCTTATATCCTTGGTTTTTGGAGCTGACTTCAAAGTGTCATCAGCCTCGCACTACGGAATTATTGACGAGGTTTCCTGAAATGGATTCTTGACAATAGAAGATCTACACTCTCTCTTATGTTAACAAGGATGACAACATCCATAAAAGCGAAGCTCTGAAACGGTAGGACAAACGGACATTCACACTTGTATAGTGTACGAACTGAATAAACATAATATAAAAGTATAAGAGTCGAAGCAAAATTGTAAGTAAATTTGTTGAAAAACTGCTTGATATATGATAATATTTATGGACATACTTACATCTTTAGGATTTTATTATAGAGTTGCTTTGCTTATAATATTGTACTTGTTGTCCCAGGAATCAGTATACCAAAAATCAGATCAATCGGATAATTAGATCACATTAAGTAAAAAAATCAACATATTTAAATTGGACGTACGGACATTCTGGTAGTGATTATAGAGTTGCTACGCTTTCTAAATCGTACCTTACTACTAAAGGAATCATCATGCAAATTTTGAAATCGATAGGACAATTCTAACATGACTAAATTAACGAAAAAAGCTATCCGTAACGGACGGACGGATGGACCGACCCTGAATATAGAAAAGCTTCGCTTTTAAAAATCAATTGAAAATAGGAGGTGGCTTTCCATGCCCTCTATAAGTTACAAAAGTCTTGAATGGGACAAAGAACATTTGTAAAAAATATAAATTTAATTTGGTCGCTAGGCAGTTGAAAAAAATCACTAACAGTAGTTTTGTAAGTAAATTCTTCGTTCGTGATTGTTTAGAAGGAATATTCCTACAAAAAGACATATGCCTATCTTACAAACAGAATATAAAAAAAATTGACCATAGCTACCATACGTATATTATAGCTGGGCTACTTATAATAATACGAAATTTAAAGTTTTAAATATATTTATTTTCTATCATTAAATAAATACATAAATAAAACATTTTAAATTGAATCACAATGTTGTTACTGAAATACAGAATGTAAAAAAGCAAGGTACATAGTATTAATCTTAATAACAGTCTTTGTTAAAACCCATTTTTTTTATTGCTTATTTAGGTAATGAAAAAAATAGCCCAACAGGGGCTATTCTGGGGTCAGATTTAAATGAAAAAATAAGGGGATGGGTTTTGCTTCATTTGAAGTCTAAGGTTTATTTTGGACATTTATAATTTCAAAGCAGATTTTCAAATAAATTTTTAACGTCCAAACAAAAGAGGGGCGAATAATAGTCCCTTGAGAAGACCGAGACCAGCAAGACCAGCAACGGCTGCGCCTACACCATCACCACCACCACCAGAACTTCCACGATCAGAAGCAGCACTGAAAAATAAACAGCATTAGTAGTGATAACAATCCGTCGAATTTTTGGGCCGGATTCGGATTCCGAATTTTTAAAGAATCCGTCAAAAAAAGTGGCGGATTCCTTGCGGATTCCGGATTCTTATTTTTGGCGGATTCCGGATTCGAATTCTGGATTCTAGCAATAATTTAAAAGGATTTTTAAAATTCTTAAAAAATTAATTGCTATATATGTCCTAAAAAGCAATGTTCTTGGTGTCCTCTATAATTCACTTCCGAGAATCGAACAAGATTTTAAAAGATATTATATAAAATGATGAAAATCTTTGCCCTCAAAGAGGAGGAGTTGAAAGAAAAAACTCAAGACGCTAATTTTAGCCTACCAAATAAGAATCTGGAATCCGCTATTAAAAAACGGATTCCGGATCCGGATTCCAAAATTGGCCAAAAATTGGGCGGATTCCGAATCCGGATTGCCAACCCTAAGCATTAGTATTACCTACAGGCAAACATATTTATTCATGTACTACTGCATAAAGACAACAGACAAAAAAAAACATCTGCAAGGAAAAAACAGACACACACCAAATGATTCTTATTTAGAAATTGTAATTTACTTGGCTGTTATTTGCATAGGATGCTAAATCTTTAAATAGTTATTTCATTCATTGTGTTATAAACAGCTTTCCGCAGATATAAAATTAGGCACGGGCTAAAAAAACTAGTTTTAATCTTATGATTGTACATTTTTATATTCGTAGAAAGCTGGATTTAATACGATGCTAGACTTAGTTTTTTCGTATGGATGAGAACCGGTTCCTATCCACTGGATTCGAATGAATACGAGAAAATATATTACCTATTCACTTTTCTGACGTAGTCTTTATACTCCTCGGTGTACACACATTTAGTTTCTCCATTTTCTTCAATATAACAACATTTTCCACAATTACTCCTAAAATAAGTCAACTTTAGACAATGAATATAGTACTGATATGGTTCTCCTTTTTAGAGTGGTAATTTTTAGTCTCTCTCCCTATTTAGATTAGCCGCGAGTTTTTCTATTTAAGTAACAGGATGATTGTCCCCATGTGTGTCTATCTGTCTGTAGCTGACAAAACTTCTAGATTTATGTCCAGGTAATATATTTATTATATTTAGTAGGTGGTTATCTCAACCCTCATAAAGAGAATGGCCTATGGAAAAAACACCCCCCCCCCCCCCTAAAAAAAAACCCAACTAAATTCAAATGTCGAGGTTCAACTTAGAACCCCCCCCCCCATGCTCAATTGCCCCTAGAGTCTTCTAGCCGCTAGTATATCTAAAATACATGTACAACCAACCAAGAGAGAGAGAGAGGGGACAGTGGACTGTTATTACACAAGTCCCCAAAGTTTTATAATAATATTTTCTTATTTGTTGGCTTATAACTTTTGGGACTTAAGGGAAAACTTATTGTTTGGTTTATTAAGTTGAGTGTTAAAATGTTTCAACCAATAATTTTACACTACAAAGAGGTAATTTTGTGTATCATCATTGTCTTGTCCCTTTAGATCTCTGCAACTGACCTGTGTTCAGGATATGCACTTTCCTGACAGTATGAATTCTCGCCATTATAGTAGTAGGATGTGCAACAGAGTTTCTGGACAAAACTATCTAAACAATAGTTTAAGCTGCTGTCCCTAAATTAAAAAAAAATATTGTATAAAAGTAACAGAATGTCTGTCGGTCTGTCTGTAGCTAACAGCTGGTTTTCGTTTACAGTGAATCTTATATTCCATAAGAAGTTTAAAGATATTTATAGTGAGAGGGTACCTCCTCCCTCCCAGGATATATCAACCCATGAAAAATACCCCCCCTCCCTTCTAATCTCCATAAGCCTCTAGGTGCATAGCCGCTAGTCACTTATCTATCCATCCGGAGACCTGCAGAAGGGGGGTGTTTCCATCCCCAGTTAATTCACCAGTCAAAGAACTTTTTAAAGAATTTTAAGAATGTTGATTATCTATAGAGTGGATATTTACATTTATGGGTGGTGATTACATCCCCGGCCCCTGAACTAAAATAAAACCCCTCTTGTGATTCATAATACACCCCCTAACACACCTCCCTACACACACCAAAAACATATGCACGCGCCTGTATCTATCTATCTGATTATCTAACTATCTATCTATACATCTGTTTATCTGTCCATCTGTCTACATATCTGTCTATCTATTCATCTGTCTCTCTACATAACTATCTATCTATCCATCTTTCTATCTAAATATCTGTCTATCTATACAGCTGTCTATCTATGTATCTATCCATCTGACTATCTCTACATCTGTGTATCTATCTATCTATCCATCTGGCTATCTATATATCTATCCATCTGGCTATCTATATATCTATCCATCTGGCTATCTATATATCTATCCATCTGGCTATCTATATATCTATCCATCTGGCTATTCATATATCTTTCCATCTGACTATCTACCTCTACTTACTCTGCTCTCTTGACAATACTATGAGCTTGATCTGCAGTAGTGGGAGATGAACCTGCAGCCACAAGGCTTGCTGCCAGTCCAAGACAAACAAATAATACCTAAAATCAATTAATAATCCTTAAATAAAAGTAACATGATATCTGTCTGTGTGTCTGTCACTAGCACAACCTTCTAAAGGTCAAAGTATTGTTTTCATATTGAAATAAAACCGAGAGACAATACAAATCTTAGAGTAGCTGCTCGTTGAAAACACGAATCTTGTTTATTGTAAATATGAAATTAATAAATTCTCTACTTTCTATTAGCTGTCTACGCCCCTAGAAGCCTCTATTCAACCCCCCTCCACATTTTTTTATGGGGTGATTTCTCATTGAAGGAATTATAGTTTTAAAAGAAAAGGGTAAAAGAAACTTTTTTTTTTTTTTTTGGGGGGGGGGTCAATTTTTCGGATCAGTAATATTTGACATAAAATCACTTCACATAAATTCATTTGACATAAAACATTTCACATAAAGTATCATTTGACATAAATTCATTTCACATAAAGGTACACTTCACATAAAAACCTTTCACATAAACTCATTTCACATTAAGGTACACTTCACATAAAGGTACTTTTGACATAAGGGTACACTTCACATAAAGGTACATTTGACATAAAGGTACATTTGACATAAAGGTACATTTGGCATAAAGGTACGCTTGTCATAAAGGTACACTTTACATAAAGTTACATTTCACATAAAGGTACGTTTGACATAAAGGTACATTTCACATAAAGGTACACTTGGCATAAAGGTACATTTCACATAAAGTAACATTTCACATAAAGGTACACTTCACATAAAGATACATTTCACATAAGATACATTTCACATAAAAACATTTTACATAAAGGTATATTTGGCATAAAGATATACTTCACATAAAGGGGACTATCCACGAACGAGAGCACATGATTCTAAGTACCTTCCAGCATTGATCCTAAGTATTTTCTGTCAGAATATAATAGGTCACCATATATCATTAATGTATTGATGAGAAAATTTATGTTTCACCATATTTTTTTTAGGTATTTTAATTGATTTTGAAAACTTTTATGAAGCTAATTCTTTTAATAAAATGGATATTTGATGATATATATGCGAATTCTCGTGTTATATAGATTGTAAAATAATCCATACTAGCATTAATTTAAACATACATATGAGATATAGTAAATGTGCTTTTAACTTTTTTTAATTTTTTTCATTTGACAACATGGACAATTAAAGACACCCCGAACTCAACAAAACGATTGATAGAATTTTGACTAAAAAACCTGAACATTTTTTTACTTTTCTTCAACTTGAAGTGGTGAAACATAAATTTTCTCGTCAATATATTAATTATTAATGGTGAACTATTATATTCTGAAAGAAAATACTCAGGATCAATGCTGGAAGGTACTTAGAATCACGTGCTCTTGTTCGTGGATAGTCCTCTTTTTTTACATATGGGTAAACTACACAAAAAATAAACGTTTCACACAAAGGTACATTTCACAGAAAGGTGCATTTCACATAAAGGTACATTTCTCATAAAGGTACATTTGACATAAAGGTACATTTGCCATAAAAGTACATTTGACATAAAGGTACATTTCCCATAAAAACATTTGACATATATTTTACAAAAAAAAACGTTTCATATAAAGGTATATTTAACATAAAGGTACATTTCACATAAAGGTACATTTCACATAAAGGTACATTTCCCATAAAAAAACATTTCACATAAAGGTATATTTAACATAAAGGTACATTTAAAATAAAGGTACACTTGACATAAAGATACATTGAACATAAAGGTACTCTTCAAATAAAAGTAAACTTGACATAAAGGTACATTTCATATAAAACTACACTTTGCATGAAATCATGTTTTTATAATTTTATACTGGTACCAAAAGTTTTATACTGGTACCCAAAGTTTTTTACTGGTACCCAAAGTTTTATACTGAGCTGGATCTTTAAATCGTTTTTATAGTGCGCTGAATCGGGGCGATTCAGAGGTGATTTGTAGGTGCGCTGGTGGTTAGCCACAGCGCGCCTATAAAACATTGATATTTAAAAGATTTTCGGCGCGGTGTTGTTAAATCGCTTGCGACACTCAATAAAATATCGATCCGCGCCAGTACAACTTTATTACATAAGCCGTGTCAGTAAGGCATTTTATGTAAAATTCCGTGTCAGCATGGTATTTTATATAAAACATTAATATATAATTTATTTTAAAAATAACTATAAAAATGTTTTCACAATAGTTTTGCAATAAAATATTAAAGTAATTAAAAAAAAAATATTTATTTATTAAATAAATCACCCCGATTTAAACCGGCAATGCCACTCGGTGAGTGGCCTTGCCGCGCCGGGACCGCGCCACTGCCCGATTCAAATCGCCCATGCAAATTCGATTTAAAGATTGATATTAATAATTTGATGGTGCGCCAAATGAATCGCCCCGGTTTAAATCACCTATAAACGATTTAAAGATCGAGCTCTGGTACCCAAAAATTTATACTTGTACCCAAAGTTATATACTGGTACCCAAGTTTTATACTGGTACCCAAGTTTTATACTGGTACCCAAATTTTATTCTGGTTCCCAAAATTTTATACTGGTACCCAAAGTTTTATACTATACTGGTACCCAAAAGGTTGTACTTTTTAAGGAATATAGATACTTATCCTTCAGCGATTATTGGGGGTTGGGACAACCTAACCACCCCCCCCCCCTAGAATATCTAAACTTTGGGAGAAACTCAATAAATTATTATAAATACCATAGTTTTTAGAGATGCTTCCATGTTGAAATCTATGTAGGAACTGATGATTTCTCATTTTGAAAGTTTAACTTTATATCCTTGCATACACACTCACACACACACGCACGCTAACCAACACACTCACATACACACACACTCCCCGCTTATTAGGCAAACCATTGACGTCATAGTCTAGATATTCTAGGGGGGGGGGGGTGGTTAGGGTGTCCCAACCCCCAATAGTCGCTGAATGATAAGTATCTATATTCCTTAAGAAGAACAACCTTGTCAGTCCAGTGGTATAAAAGATCCTAAACGTCATCCTTATATTGAATCGTTTTCATTTCTTTTTTGGTGAATTACCTTTTTCATTTTCTAGGAGCAAAGCTACTCTATAATTCTAAAAAATACATATATCCGTCCGTCCGCTCGTATTGGAATTTTCTTATCGTAATTTTTTGGGCATGTTAGAATTTTTAGAAATAGCATTGCCAAAATTGTATATAAATTTAAAAAATGTTGATTTGTAAATTTTGTTTTGATTACTTTTATCCTATCCTATTATATAAAGTAGTAAGTTTTTAGTCTCTAGTAAAGGATCTCGCTAACCATTGAACTGATAGGTTCTCCTTTACAGTGAAGCTTCTTATAGGTCCTTAGATGAATTTAGGCTATTTTTTAACCTTCAAAAAAAAGAGCCTCTAGATGCTAGGGACGCAGCTTCTAGAGGCTCTAGCTATCTGTTTCAGTTATCAGCATAATGGATGTAGAATGTACGTAGCTATCATGATAAATAAATATTCATCAAATTAGCAGAAGCTCTACAAAGTGTCCGAAAAAATAAGCGGTGTGACGTCATAAAAATGTGAGATGCGAGGAGAAGTGGGAACAAAAGGAAACTAATTAAAAATAGATGGATCTATTGAGGTTACACGGCTTAGTTTTTCGGACACCTCAATTTAACATTCTAACATAGAATTAAACTGTTGGTCAGTTTGTTCATCCACTAGAAGGGAAGAGGATGGGGCAAAGAAAGTAGAAGGAGGAATCATTTTATAGCCCACTGCAAGTTATACCTTATTTGAGAACATAAAAATTTAGTGTAAGATCTTAGTTATAATATATCCATTATCCGCCTACCAAGTTTGAAATTGATAGGATAATTTTTACATGTCCAATTGACAAGAAGATGCCTTACAAACTAGGAATATAAAGGGATAAGACAATAGCAGATGTATTTGTGTACATCCCATTCCCAATGATGTTTCACAAAATTAACCCCCCTGTATATTACAATTTGTGGTTAAAATGTTTGGACAAACCAACCAATCATAATTATTTTAAGTCCTCAAAGTTGCTAAGCCAACAAATTAGAAAACATTTATATTAAACTTTGGGGATTAGTGTAATAAACAGCCCAATGTCCCTTCCCCTCCCCCCCACCCTGCTTACAAGTATTCATTTTATTTTGTTTAACTGATTTTCAGCTGGAACAAAACTATAACATTATTCAAACAAGGACAATCAAATGCACTTATTTAGCTGCTTACTGCAAAAGTTTACAAATTTCAATGGCTGGCAAAAACTTATAATTATCGAGAATAGCCAAGAAAGATTTAAAAATGTAAAAAGCATAATTAGAAAACGATTTTAGAGCAGAAATTATTAATTAAAAATCTTTTTTTTAAAATAAAATCTAAAAAGTATATCGACTCATGAGTAGAGTTCCGTTTACCACTACTGGGCAGTATTTTTCATAGTTATTATTGACAGCTTTCCGCGGATAATAAACAATTATAAGATAAAACCAGTTTTATTAACTGAAGGCTTGCGCTAACAAAACTGGTATTAATATTATGTTTGTTTTTATTTTATTATTCTTGGGAAGTTGTCTATAATCCAATGCCATACATGGTTTCTCAGTATTGCTGAGAAACGGTTCTAATCCACCAGATATTAATTAGTTTCGAAGCCAAACTGAAAAAAAAATTATTGTTTATTTATATCTTCTCCTAGTGGCTAGGGACAGCCGGATGTCTATATACTTTAGTAAGCGGGGTGGGAGGTGACATTTGATTACTTCTATTTTGATTGTTTGGGTCCTGCATATCCAAATTTTACAACCAACAATTTTATTCATCATTGGGGATGTATATAATCTATTGTCCATTGTCATATCACTTAAGATTCCTAAAAATTTTAAACCATCTTTTTAATATTTGAAATTTTTAATGATTTTTCTTTTTAACGGTCACTCCTATCTCTAAGATAAATTTCTTGTGTCATTTTTTTTGGTAAGCACAGCTAATCTATAGCTAGCAAAGTTGTCCGTCCTTAAAAAACACCGCTATATCAATTCTATAATATAAAGTAGTAAGGTTTATTTTGTCAAAAGCTTAAGATTTTAATAACTACTGGCTGGTTTTATGTTATTTTATTTTTTGATTTAAGCCTCGAATAGCAGTATCCAAATACTACAAGCAATAACTTTAATCATCATTGGATTTTTTTTTGAAATTTATCGTCCATTGTCTTTTCCCTAAAGATCCTTGAAAAATTAGAAAGTATCTTCAATTCTAAATTTTTGGTGAATTCCCAGTTTAAAAGCGAAGATTTTCTAAAATTAGGGTCGGTCTGTCCGTCCGTCCGAGATAGTTAGCTTTTATTCGTTAATTTTGGCATGATAGAATTGTTCTATCGATTTTAAACTTTGCATGGTGATTCCTGTAGTAGTTTGGTACGATTTAGAAAGCGTAGCAACTCTATAATCGTTACCAGAATGTCCGTACGTCCATTTTAAACATGTTGATTTTTTTACTTTTTTAATAAAATTTTTTTATGTGATAAAATCATCCGATTGGTCAGATTTTTTGATTACTGATTCCTATCAAAATAAGGAACAATATTATAAGCGAAGCATCTCTATAATCAAGTATTAAAATGTCAGTATGTCCATAAACAGAATTCTGTATTTAAGAAGTTTTGCAACAAATTTACGTATAATTTTGCCAAACCTTTTTTTTCATATTTTGTATATTCAGTTCTGACACTCAACAAAAGTTAATGTTCGTCTGTCATATCTTTCAGAGCTTCGCTTTTATAGATGTTGTCATCCTTGTTTATATATACGGGCAGGCACTCCTATCTCTAAGATAAATATCTTAGGTCATTTTTTAGCGGTTGCGTTCTTAAAGGGAGTGTAAAGGTAAAAATTTCTCATTATATTATCAAATCTTAACATTTTCTAAGCACCTTTCAATAAACTGATCAACCAAAAACGTCCTATTAACAAAAATATCAAGGATTTGAGCCTTGATTTTTCGGTATTTTGGGAGGGAAAACTGGAAAAACAGGGAAAATCTGAACGTTTTTCTTTATAAAAATGTTTAAACTATTTACTTACTGTTAAGCATTTATTTTATGACATAAAATTGTTAATTCATGCTGTAATAACGTAGAAATTAAGTAATAAAGATTTATTTAAAATTTTCTATTATTGACAAAAAAATACCTCACTGCAGGGGCGTCCAAGCTTTTTATTTTGTGGGGGGGGTAATTCGTGTTTGTGGGGGGGGATAAAATGGTGCGCAAAGCGCACTGCAAATTTTTTTTATCCCCCCAAAACTTTTACCCCGGGGGTAATATTTGCTTGGGGGGGTAATTACCCCCCCTGAAATCTGTTGGCAAGGGTAAATTTAGTTTACCCCCCCCCCCAAAATTTACCTCCGGGGTAAAATTTTTGGGGGAGGTAATTGAAATTTTATTTAATATATAGTATTAAAAATGCGCGCGAAGCGCGCAAAATTTTTTTTTATTAGAGATTTTTTATTTTGGGGGGGTATTTACCCTCCAAAATTGTTTGGGGGGGGGGTAAATACCCCTTCCTAAATGGTTGGGGTTGCCTACAGCACCCCCAGGGTAGGGGTAAATTTTGAATGGGGGGGTAAAATGAAAAAAAATTTTGGGGTGCCTACGGCACCCCCAAAATCGTTTGGGGGGGGATAATCGCCCCATTGCCCCCCCCCCTTGACGCCCATGCCTCACTGTTTACAAAGCGTTGAATCTCATAGATTATTTGAAATTATAATATCCTTTTTTATCGTGTTGGACAATAAATAACCCACTTTGGAGAATTAGTTTACACTTTTATCACACTGTTTATAAAGATATATTGCACCTGTATTAACCCATTAGTGCCGAACCGGACATTAAAACCCGGTTCCGAAAAATGGAAAAAAAACCGGTTTCCGGCTCCATAATTGCATCATTCTCAGTATGAATCCCTCCTCTACTACCTTGGCTTTCATTTCCCTCTGGAGCAGGCAGTTTAGCTTACTTCCGTTTTATTGTATAGCTCAACAAAATTTGAAAATCATGAAATTCAAAATACCCCTTCTAACTTTTTTGTTTTTATAGTAAAGTCGCTGATTTTTTTCGTGAAATCTAATGTTTATTGACAAGTACATCTATATGTGAATTCGTTTTATTCAAATTATTATTTTTTATATGATTTTTTTATCGTTTTTTTACGCCCTATTATGACCCGGTTCGGCTTGGCCATACATACCCGAAAATTTTAAAACCCGGCTCGGTTTTGGTTTTTATTACCCGGTTTTAACTTTTCAACCAATAAAAATAACAATTAACGTCATTAGTAAGGGTTTGAGTCACCATAATAACCCTAGTAATCTCTATAGGTGTCACCCAATAGTTTTATGATCGTTTTCTGATATGTAACACCCAAATTTTATATGTTCTTTTTTTGTAGTGTGTGTCTTTTAAAACTTCGAGCAACGGGTTTTTTTACCCGAAACGGCGGCACCTATAGCCGAAACACTAAATTTGAAATAAATCGCTTCGTATTATACTTGTAGCTCTTTAGATTACATGAGGTTGTGTAGTTTTCAATTACGGATCATATCAAAGTTCTAAAAAGTGTTCATCTCACTTTTAGCGTTCAAAAATTACATTTTTCGATTTTTGGTCAAAATAACCGGGTTTATACAGGTCAACCGGGTTTTAAAACTGGGGGAAAGCACCAAAAACGGGTGTTAATGCCTGGTTGGTATTTATGGCCAAGCCGAACCGGGTTTTTTTGCAACTTTCCTGTGCACGCCACTAGAGCAAAACAAAAAAATACGAATTCCGTTTTGACCATTATAAAGCTTCCCTGAAACTTACAGCTCGATCGGCCCATAAAAGTGGCGCTCGGCACTAATGGGTTAATTACAAAGAAGGTGTATCAACTTTTTTTTTATAGCTAACCGGTTCTTTTAGTAAGTAGTAGATGTAAAATTTTTCATAGAATTCAGATATGCAATCGGTTTTTTTGTAGACCTCTTATTTTTTAAGTAATTTAAGTTTTTTAAAAAAATAATTAAGTCGGTTTTAAGGTACTAATTTGACACCTTACTTTTAAAATTCTGTTGAGTAATTATTGAAAAAATCAATTTTTTTAACCTCGGTTTAATAAAAACTTTAGACCTAAATATTTTCTCAAACAGACATAAAAAACATGGGTTCATATATACCTTTAGAATCAGAAAAATATTACGAATCCATTGTAAGCAAAATTGAAAAAAAGTAAAAAAATAAAAAATTAAACAAATGGCCAATTGTATTTTTTGTTCAGGCAACACTATAGTCTTCCCTTTTTTACCCCCTCTTTACTCCCTCTTTATTCCCTTTCCATTTTTATACTCAATTCAAGAATTAAGACGTTGCCTGTACAATATAATATGATATTTTCATATAATTCCTTTTATTGTAGTTTATATACTATATTGTAAACTTTTTTTTTCAATTTTGCTTACAATGAATTCGTAATATTTTTCTGATTCTAAAGGTATATATGAACCCATATTTTTTTACCTGTTAAATAATAAAATTAAGTTCAAAGTTTTTATTCTCGTGGGTTTAAAAAAATCGATTTTTTCAATAATTACCTGACAGAATTGAAAAAGTAAGGTGTCAAATTAAAGATCTTACTATTTTTGTTCATAATGGCCATTTTCTTTCTTTTTTTTGTTGCATTTTAGTACCTTAAAATCGACTTAATTTTTTTTTTAAAACTTAAATTACTTAAAAAATAAGAGGTCTACAAAAAAAACCGATTGCATATCTGAATTCTATGAAAAATTTTACATCTACTACTTACTAAAAGAACCGGCTAGCTATAAAAAAAAAGTTGATACACCTTCTTTGTAATTAAAGGTGGGCGAGAGATGGGCCAGCTAAAGTTACTTGGATACTAATTAAAAATCTGTTTCTAGCTTTGTTATTGTATTTGGTTTTCAATAAAAAATATTGCTTATTTTATCAATTTCTAAGTAACTATACATTGCATTGGTTTAAAGGAAGGTTAAAAGTAGGCTTAACCGTTAGGAAAAATAGAGAACTATGTCAAAAAGTTTAGTTTTAGCTATAGAAGGCAAAACAGACAATTAACTGCATATTTATATAGTACGGAATTTTTTCCCCTAATCTTGGACATAGTAAAAATCGGAGGAAAAAGCCGTTTTTTAAGGAAATGAGAGCCCGCTTTGATCTAACTTTGAGAAAATGTGAATGAAATACTGTTAAGTTTAATAATCTGATAAGAAATTTTTACGTTTACAGTCCCTTTAACTAAAAGGGGCTCTGCTTTAAAGGGGATACAGAGGGGCCGAAAACAAGATTTAAGTTTTAAAAATAGCTGAAAACCATCCTTAGACATGTGTTGAGCTTCCATAATATGAAAAACCCATCTCTTGTTATTTAAAAAAACTATAATCTTTTTTAAATTTTAAAAATCGAAAATACCCAACAACAAAAGATAAAATTTAATTGTTTATTCAATAAAAATATAATAAAATCATAATTTAAATATTTAATATTTCGCTGGTTTTGGTTTAACAGTTATTGTTGGCGAAACTTTTCTTTTGGCTTTTCTTTCATATCCACCCCTAATTCAAATTTAAATGATCAATTTTACTTTATAATCAATATTATATAGTTTTAAGAAGTTGGTTATATTAGATTTTCTCTGCTGCTATTTAACATAGACTACTAAAATATTTCAGTGAAGATTTCCTATATACCAAGGAGCATTCAGAATAGAGTTTACTTTGTCCATTGATTTGTCATTCATTCTACAAATATATGTTAAAACATTTATCAAACATATGCGAAAGAAAGATTTGCTAATTAAAGCATTCGATTAAATTTTTTACTATCTATAGAAATTTGGCTATAATATAATGTTGTAAATAACAATTCTGATAAAAAAAAACATACAGATGAATCATACTGGGTAGATTTCAAATAGAAAAATAAGAAAGAAAGCAGTGTTTCTTAAAATAATGGAAATGGGATATACTTGGATATATTGACAGGGGTCAATTTTCGTCAATTTAGCTTACCAATATGTATCTCATTTATAGTTCAGTTCGTTATTCTGGTAGGAGGGAAGAGTATGGTGTAGAGGGGTTGGATCGTTATTTTAGTTAGCGAGTATTTCCTTATCAGAGTACATTCAAGTCTGGTGCAACATCCAAGTAATAATACATAGATTATTAAAATTAAGTTGATCATTTTCCTGATATTATCTAGGTGAGAGCTTATGGGTGGTATGACCAGAGGTATCTTCAGTAATATTGTGAGGCCAGGTATGATTACAGATACTCCATACTAAATTATCATTATTATTATTATATTGCTTATGGATGGTATGACTAGAGGTATCTTCAGTAATATTGTGAGGCCAGGTATAATCACAGATACTCCATACTAAATTATTACTATTATTATATTGCTTATGGATGGTATGACCAGAGGTATCTTCAGTAATATTGTGAGGCCAGGTATAATCACAGATACTCCATACTAAATTATTATTATTATTATATTGCTTATGGATGGTATGACCAGAGGTATCTTCAGTAATATTGTGAGGCCAGGTATGATTACAGATACTCCATACTAAATTATTATTATTATTATTATATTTCTTATGGGTGGTATGACCAGGGGTATCTTTAGTAAAATTGTCAGGCCAGGTATGATCACAGACATAGATGTCCAAGGGGGGGGGGGGTAATGGGGCGATTACCCCCCACATTTAAAATTTACCCCTACCCTGGGTATTTACCCCTCCAAATAATTTCATGGGGGTAAATACCCCCCCAAAATAAAAAATCTGTAATAAAAAAATTTTTTTTGGGGGGGGAAATTAGCGGCGAGCTTCGCGCGCCATTTTACCCCCCCCCCAAAAAAAAAAAAACCATTGGACGTCTATGATCACAGATACTCCATACTAAATTATTATTATTATTATATTGCTTATTGGTGGTATGACCAGGGGTATCTTCATTAATATTGTCAGACCAGGAATAATCACAGAAACTTCATACTAAATTATTAATTACCAGTTTCATAGCACTAAGGGGTAGATTATAGTTGTTTTCCCTTAATCCAAATTTTTAATATTTTCAGACTTCAAAACAAAATCAGAAAAAATGTTTAAAAACCTAAAATAAACTGTCTATTTCAAAATAATATTTATGATTGCTTCGTCCCTACACTTAATAAGCTGTTGGCGGTTTCCCTCAAAGTGCCTTGTTGAGCAGAGAACCCCCTCTCCTTATTTTTAAATAAAATGAAAATGTTGTTTTTATTACATTAGTTCAGTTTCGATTAGTTTATATTATTACTAGGTAGCCCTGCAGGGTTAGGGCACTGCATGTATCGGCCAACAAAGGGGTAGGCAAAGAAAATCTCCCCCTTCCCTATTTCAAATTATTTTTCAGTGCTTGGAAGGCACTTATAGGAAAAGCACCAAAGTGTGTTGCACCTGTATTGATGATGGGTTGCCACATTTATCCCCTCCATTTATATATTTTATTCCATGGAATACTGTGTGACTGAACAGTATTAACATGGACAACCAACCTAAACAATATGTCAGTTTATTTTAGTAGGGAAGCTGCATTATTATTTAAAATGTTCTCCATTCCTTTAGAAACTTGCTGCAATTTTTAAAAGTTGAAGCTAAAAATGGCTTTGAACCTGCAGATAAATCTTAAAAACCTTTCTAAACCAGATTGTATGAATGCAAACTCTTTCCACGAGAGAGTCTGTTTTACACTTGTTAGGAAAGAATAATAGAGAAAACACAATATGGTAACCCAAGTGATCATCATAACAAACAATGCCGCATAATTTTGCACGCTCAAAAGTCGTCTTACACACATATATGGTTTAAGGATTAAAGATAATGATTTGGTATTGAAAATATTGAAGCTAGAAATGGCTTTGAAACTGCCGATACAATTTTAAATGCCTACCTAAACCTGATTGTATGAAAGCAAACTCTTTCCACGACAAGGTCTGTGTAACACTTGGCAGGGAGGATATTCCCAACAGGCAGACAACACCAAATCCAAGCACCCCTGAAAAGTTTAATATTTAGTAGCAAAGCTGAACGTCAATTCCCCGGTCAGTCTGTAAAACTATGGGGGGATTATCCCAAAGTTACAGTACAGGATGCTTGATCATACTTTTATTTTAGTACTTCTTTATAGAGATGCTTTGCCTTTTCTCTTGATGTCCTAAGAATTAATAACTCAAGTGAATTGAATAAGTATTATATCATCAAAAAAGTTTAGTCAAAAAAATCTGAAAAAAATATATCATGTGTAAATACAACGTACAGACATGCTTGTAATTATTTTAGAGTTGCCATGAATTTAAAAAAAAATTAGATTTTTAATTTTACCTGCCATAATTGCACATTCTCTCAAGAAATTCATCTTTTGTGCCTCGTTTAATTTTACAGTTTTGTTTATCATTTCGCCTTAGAAAATGAAAAATGACCAGTTTGTTTCTTTAAAAAATAAGTATCTTTATGACATAATTTATAAAATTCATTGGCCTAAAAACTTTGGGTACTTTTATCAAATACTGATCAGTTAGCTCAACAAATAATTTTTTTTATAAGTTTAGATAATGAGGATAAACCCTGATTGGTTGGTTGAAGCTAGCCTTATTTAAACCTATCAACCAATAATTTTAATTTACATGAGGGTTATTTTATTTTAAAAATTGGGGGTGTTTCATATTTATTGATCTATTAATTGTTAAGCTGGCAATTTCCTGTATTATCATCAGGCTTAACATCCATCTGTCCCTCTATATGATCTCCATACATTACATCGTAGTATACAGGAGATACATAGGCAACTGAGAAACAAGCCTAAATTCAAATGAATCGAGATATTAATACATTAATTTATGATTTCGCTAACAAAATATGTCTGTCTGTATGATTTGATTCTCCATACATTACATCGTGATGCATGGGAGATACATAGGCCACGGAGAAACACGCATAAAGTGAAACTAATGGATAGTTAAGATAATCCTTATATAAAAGTTACAGGTTGTCTCTCTGTTTGTGTGAAAAGAACTTGCTAATCGCTGATCCTATATGATTACCCTTTACAGGAAAGCTTCTTATAGGTCCTGTAAAGGGTCACAACTATCTTTGGGGGAAAGTACCATCACACTTCCAAGAGAAATCACCAGTAGGAAAATACCCCCCTCCCCCCCCAAAAAATAGGTTGCCATCATTACAGATCGACTACTTACATGCAAAGCAGCAGCTAGTAGCATCAGAAGACCAAGCTGTTTTCTCATCTTTAGCCATTGATCCAGCCAGTTGGGAAACCTTAACATCAATATATATAATAAGCCTAGATGATCAATTCATTAATTGAACCAATAGGAACACAGTGTATTAACAATCCGACAGCATTATAGTTTAGAGAATGTACATATTTTGGAAAGAGTGGGATTGGGCATTTTTTTTATGCACATTTAACTTTAAACTATACGGGTACCCTAAATCTATAAACATTCTCCTTCATTTGTGGGATCAAAATCTTTTGGAACTTTCATTAGATCTTAATTCTCTCACTAATTTTATCTACAGAAGGGGTAATCTTGTTTTATTGATTTATGCTGTAAATCAATTTATCCACCAATGTCTTATGCCTTAAGATACCTGGAAATTACCTAGGATATCTTTTTATTTAGCTGTGTTTAGTGCTCTAGAAAAATGGGGATAGCTTTAAGCCTTTTTATTTTATTGACGTCATAGTAGAGGGAAAGGAAAGGGGGAAAGAAAACCCCTAGAAAAGAGGGGGTATAGGGTATTTCCTGACGTCATAGAATAGGTAAGCCAAAAGCAGTGACATCTATCCCCATTTTCCTAAGGCACTAGAGACAGCTATTTTACCTAGAATATTTGGTTCCTCTAAACAGCTGAATCCAACCAGCCAAAACACCTAAAATAAAAATCGAGTATTTTAATGAAAATCTAAAAAAATAACTTCCTACTTATTACAATATATGTTGCAAGAAGGTAACTCCTGGGGTGCTTTCATATCTAATACTCATATTTCACCTAACCTAATAAGTAGTGTATGGATTCCTTCATAAAGAATTAAGGTCACCTATATTCTATTGTAGTGCTGAAATTTACATTAAGTTCGATATTAGTTAAAGAAAGCCAAAGCTTAATGCAAAAATATTTACTCTTGCTGGAGCTTTACCTCAAAACGACTGTCAAGCCCTAAACACTGAGCCCCATCCCCTTCTTTTTAAAATTAAATTGAAATAATGGAAAGCTGTGTTTGTTTCTCACTATGTCTATCCACTGCAGAGGGCCCTAAACCATCAGATAAAATAAAAATAATTTTCTTCAAATAATTTTTTTGTGATTTGTCATTTTATAAATCAAACAATATATCGTGAGAAGTTATCATCCTTGTTAAAAATACCTGGAAAATAGCAAAGGGACAAAGAAATGATTGCTTGTATGGCCAAAGTTTTATTCATGCTATCCAAGGGGCTATAGCTCCAAACACCTCCAGTATAACAAACCTAAAAATAATGTTTTGTTCATGTTATTCAGAGAACTATAGCTCCAAACACCTCCAGTACAACAAACCTGAAGTTAGGTAATTTTTGGAGATAATCGTTACAATGAACATTTTACTGTCCACTACACTAAATCCAAAATGTTACATTTGTTAGAAAAAAGATGAATACCTAGTATTTAAATTGTGCATTTTTCCAAGCATTCCATATAATATTAATTTTTAGGTTTCAATTTTTCTTTTCAGATACTTAAATCATGAAATACCAAATAATAACAATGGTAATTGAATTCTTTCAAACATTTTGGTAGCAAGGCTAATATAATTGTCTCTGTATGTCAGTTTGCCCATCAATATGTCAGTCAATGGGGTGATTATGATTTTCTTGTCTGCTAATTAAGATAAATTGCTGTTTTTATTTAAAGATAACCCTCATCAACTTATCAATCACAACTTATTAGGTTCGTAGGTCAGTCCAAGGACTTTCAAAGAGTGTAGGTGAAGAGGTGGTTATCCTATTACATCAAAGTTTTAGTATCTAAGTTATTCTATGATTCAAGTCAGTCTGTAAACATGGAAATGTGGAAATGTGATATTCTCGTCTGCTATTTAAGTCAGAAAGTGGTAAAAATTTCAGTAACGATCTCAATTAATCATGATTCTCTTATATTATGGTAGTTCACTCTCTTTATATTCTGCTTAATAACTCACTTTGGTCGTTTCCATAATTGTTGTGCTTACCTCATTATGGATGTTGACATTCTTATTTTTACTTTTACCTGATATTTTACAAGAGAAAGGATTGCCAGAACTATGAACAGGAACAGCTGGATGAGAAATGGTGTGCGCCAGGATGGAAACACAGACACTGACAAAAATAATTACAATTATTGTTTTTAGAAACTAATCCATTCTTTTATAAACGAGAGTCTTGAGCTGAGGTTATGTTGGTCAATATGATTTATCTATAATACAAAGTAGAACGATGTCTGTGTGTCTGTCTGTTTGTCTGTTTGTTTGTTTGAACCGATCAGTTTCTCCTTTACAGGGTAGCTTCCCGGGAAGGTTTATAACTATTTCTTGGAGGTTGGACACCCCCAACCCCCCAAAAAATTAAAAATACCCAACCCCCCCCAAAAAATTTTTTTTTTCTTCTTAAATTAAAATTAAAATAGTGGGGTCGACCTTCCCCCCCCCAAAATTTTTTTATTTTATTTTTATTTTAAATCTAAATTCGAAAAATTGGTTTGATTAAACCTAGAGGCTAGGGGCGAAGCCGCTAGTAACTATATAACTCAGAACATCCAAGATTTTTAACCCTGAATCCCCCACCCCTACTTTAAAGTACCATCCACTATCCAGATTGTGTACCATTGCCAAAAAATAGAAGCTCGGACGTCCCTGAATTACCTGGTATGTCTTCAATGTCCCTGGCAGCAGACAGTTCACCGATGTCAAATAGGGAGTTATAATTACCTGGTATGTCTTTAATGTTCCTGGTAGCAGACAGTGCACTGATGTCATCTGGGGAGATGTAATTACCTGGAATGTCTTCAATGTCTCTTGCAGCAGACAGTTCACCGATGTCAAATAGGGAGTTATAATTACCTGGTATGTCTTTAATGTTCCTGGTAGCAGACAGTGCACTGATGTCATCTGGGGAGATGTAATTACCTGGAATGTCTTCAATGTCTCTTGCAGCAGACAGTTCACCGATGTCAAATAGGGAGTTATAATTACCTGGTATGTCTTTAATGTTCCTGGTAGCAGACAGTGCACTGATGTCAACTAGGGAGATGTAATTACCTGGTATGTCTTCAATGTCCCTGGCAGCAGTCAGGGCTCCCATGTCGACTGGAGAGAAGCCACAGCCTCTGCAGAAACATAGGGATAAAGAAAAAAATGTTCATTCTTTCTTACCACGTCATAACCCTTACTTTAAAAAAAAATCAAAAAAAGGGAGGAAGTACTTTGGTTTTCTTTGAAGACTACATAGGGATAAATTAAGTTAAGTTAATTGTCATTTAGCTGATTGTGTTTAAAAATAAATGTTGTTATATTACTTTCTTCTTTATTCTTGCCTTATAAGTTCAGCTATTCTGAGTTTAGATGGTGCATGATTGCCAGCTATAAACACCTAAAAAGAAAACCAGTGAATTTACAAGTTAATAATGTAATGTTGGTTTTTCTGTCTTTATTTCAAATAACTTTCTTCGTCCAACCTGTTTTAGTAGCAAAGCTACTCTATAATTTGAAAAGTCGGTCTGTCCGTACGTATGTAAATCTGAAACGTTTAGGGGAAAACATGATTTTATTGGCTCATATGAAAGATAGAAGGATGCAATTTCTTGTCAACATTTCCATCAATATAGAGTATAATTAAGTAAAATCCATCCATAGCGGTCGGACTGCTAAATAAGAAATAAGAATAAATAAGAAAACATTATTATAAAACTTTGGGGTCTAGTGGCATGAGCAGCCCAATGTCCCCTCACAACCTGGGTAAAACGGACATTATTCTTACCTGTTTACTACCCTGAACAGTGCCAGAACTGAGAGCATAGGCTGATAACACATTAAATCCTGTGCACAACACATATTCTAATTCTAAAATATCCTGAGAAAGTAGCAGGATGTCTGTGAGTCTATGT
This sequence comes from Acartia tonsa, assembly GCF_053477335.1. Classification (NCBI taxonomy): domain Eukaryota; kingdom Metazoa; phylum Arthropoda; class Copepoda; order Calanoida; family Acartiidae; genus Acartia; species Acartia tonsa. Next base: position 29,107,522 of record NC_137273.1, read on the forward strand.
ATCTGTCTGTCTGTTTGCACCTAACAAGGGTCTCAATAACCACTGAACCGATATGTTGACGAAGCCCAATCTGTACCACTTTTGATGAGGGATTCTCCATATCTTTTTTAGGGGTTTTCTTTCCCACTTCTCCTCTTATCTTCCTCATTTTATGACGTCACAGGAATCAAAAGTGGTACAGATTGGGCTTCGTCGATATGTGTCTCCTTTAAAATGTAGCTTGTCATAAGTCCTTAGAAGGGTTTAAACTTTATAATTATTTGTGGAAGGGTACCACCATCCACCCAACAGAAATCACCTCTAGAAAAAAATGAACCCCTCTCCACGACGCCCAAGAATTCTTTATAAGACTGTCCAGATCAAGAAACCTGTATATAAGAAATTTTGTATATCTATAATACAAAGTAGAACGATGTCTGTTTGTTTGTCTGTCTGTTTGTAGCAAAGGATCTCGCTAACCGCTGAACCGATCAGGTTCTCCTTTAAAGGGTAGCTTCTCATAGGTCCCGGGAAGGTTTATAACTATTTTCTTGGGGGGTGGGACACCCCTAACCCCCCCAAAAATGAAAAATACCCCCCCCCATTTTTTTAAAATTTTCTTGAAAATCTAAAACACGAAATATTAGTTTGATAAAATCTTTTGAGACAAAGCCCCTAGAGGCTAGGGGCGAAGCCGCTAGTGATTAATACAGAATTTATGTTTAGACTTCAAAATAGTGTTAAATCTGTAGGTTTTTGCTTTAATGGATGTTTCATCCTTGTTTTAAAAAAGAATATGCTTTCCTTTGACAACATATGAATGAGGAAATAGATTTGCCAGATATTCAGCTTGTGCCCTATGACAAAATAAGGCTTTCTAATCATCTTATTATAGTCAGCTTTCCGTGGATAATAAAATATAGAATTATAGGATTAATTCCAGTTTTGTTAGCCCCAAGGGAATGAAATTATTAGTTACATGATTTTTATTTTTTATTAGTAGAAATGATATAATGCGAAACGATACAAACTTTTTTTCAGTATGGCTGAGAACCAGTTTAAATCCAGTGTATCTTAATTGGTTTTGAAGCTATTGCGGAAAAAATCTACATCGACTTAAACTTAAATTTCTTTGATTTGCACTTTGATTTTACTACCTATTTTTTTTTATCAAAATAAGGCATAATTTTGACATTTATTTTTAGTCATGAGACGGTTTAAAGCTTCGAACCAGTAACTGTTTTAATGACCGTTTTATGAGCTAGTTTGTTTTAATTATTTTTTTTTAAAAGCAGCGCTCGGCAGTCTAATCATGACCCAAAAATAGCAATCACTCTTTAAAGAAATAAATTTAAAAGCATCGAAACGGGTTTAAAGGCAAAGTTTTGAGGCAAAGTTGTTTAGTCCTGGTAAGAAATACTCACTCAACATATTGTCTTTTGGTAGTTGGCCTGTTGCTGATGTCGACCACCAGCTTTCCAGTCAGAAGCCTCTCAGGTACTGTGTGGTAATAAGTCTAAATAAAGGTTCCATCACAAACTCAGGAGTCCCAAACGTCGGAGTGGACAAACACAGGAGTCCCAAACGTCGGAGTGGACAAACGCAGGAGTCCCAAACGTCGGAGTGGACAAACGCAGAAGTCCCAAACGACGGAGTGGAAAAAAGCAGGAGTCCCAAACGTCTGAGTGGACAAACGCAGGAGTCCCAAACGTAAAAGTGGACAAACGCAGGAGCCCCAAACGTCGGAGTGGACAAACGCAGGAGTCCCAAACATCGGAGTGGACAAACGCAGGAGTCCCAAACGTCGGAGTGGATAAACGCAGAAGTGTTATAATAGTTATTTCTCGCATCGTATTATAAACGGCTTTCCGCAGATATAGAAAGTACAATTATGAGATTAAAACTAGTTTTTTTAGCCCCGAGGTGACGAAGTCACCGGCTAAAAAGCTAGTTTTAATCTTATGATTGTACATTTCTATATTCGTAGAAAGCTGGATATAATACGATGCTAGACATAGTTTTTTTGTATGGATGAGAACCGGTTCCTATCCACCGGATTCGAATGAATACGAGAATATTAATTTAATTAAGTATTTCCATCAGAATAGGTTAGGTTAAGATATGAATGTACAAATAAGTCCCCCGCAGAGGTAAGGCATTTGAAAAACCTATAAGATGGTCTAGAATAGGTTAGGTTAGGTTAAGAGTTCCACTCCGACGTTTGGGACTCCTGCGTTTGTCATATGACCTTAATAAATATTGATCTAAAATTTTCTTTCTATCTTAATAACTCTGTGATCAATATTAATGTTATTGTTAAAATCTTAAATTTGCTCTAATCAAATGTATTGTTTTTTTGTTATCGTCTTAAAAATTTTAAAGTAATTAAAATTTCAAATATTGTTTTTGATCTGCAAAAAGTTTTCCATTCAGCCATAGACATGAAAAAGGGAAGAGGGGGGGGGGTAAAGGAGTGTTCCACCCTAAATCTTTGAAACCCTTCATTCTACCTCCCACCAAATTTTAAAATACTTGAAATTTTTCCCCTCAAACCTTTGAAACTCTTCATTTTACACCCCCCCCCTCCCAACCACCTCAAAACAAAAGCTTGGACGTCCTTAAAAGCAGCCATATTGGTATAGCCATGACAATAATGTCAGGTTGCTAGACTTACCATAGGTATAGCCATGACAACAATATCAGGTTGAGCAGCATCCTCATAATTTCCCAACTTAACACCATCAGGTACAAGACTCCTAAAAATTTCAGAATTAGCTGATTAGTCCAGGAATTCATTCATATGATTTTGTCAATTTATTAGCATAGCATCCCTTTAACATCCTACAATAAAATTAGGTATTTTAACAGTTAGGGAGTTGAATCCATTTTTATAGAAGCAGAAATATAATCTATGATAATGGTTTGGACCCTCTAAAACTGTAATCTACCTTTCCACTTTCCCCTCTCTTGGTGAAGATATCTTCAACAAGAGAGACAAAAGTGGAATCTTATATTTCAAAAATCGTATCGGCGTTGAAGATATCTTCACCAAGAGAGGGGAAAGTGGAAGGGTAGATTACAGTTTTAAAGGGTCCAAACCATAATCATAGATTATATTTCTGCTTCTATAAAAATGGATTCAACTCCCTAACTGTTTAATCATAATGTAGATCACCCCCCCCCCATTCAACCTAACAAATTAAAAATAAATATTTCTAAAGAAGGTGTATCAACTTTTTTTTTATGGCTAGCCGGTTCTTTTAGTAAGTAGTAGATGTAAAATTTTTCATAGAACTCAGATATGCAATCGGTTTTTTTGTAGACCTCTTATTTTTTAAGTAATTTAAGTTTTTAAAAAAAATAATTAAGTCGGTTTTAAGGTACTTAAACGCAACAAAATAAAAGAAGAAAATGGCCAGTAAGAACAAAAATAGTAAGATCTTTAATTTGACACCTTACTTTTAAAATTCTGTTGAGTAATTATTGAAAAATCTATTTTTTAACCTCGGTTTAATAAAAACTTTAGACCTAAATATTTTCTCAAACAGACATAAAAACATGGGTTCATATATACCTTTAGAATCAGAAAAATATTACGAATCCATTGTAAGCAAAATTGAAAAAAAGTAAAAAAATAAAAAAATATAAAAATGGCCAATTGTATTTTTTGTTCTGGCAACACTATCGTCTTCCCCTTTTTACCCCCTCTTTACCCCCTCTATACCCCCTTCCCATTTTTATACCCAATTCAAAAGTTAAGACGTTGCCTGTACAATATAATATGATATTTTCATATAATTCTTTTTATTGTAGTTTATATACTATATTGTAAACTTTTTTTTTCAATTTTGCTTACAATGGATTCGTAATATTTTTCTGATTCTAAAGGTATATATGAACCCATATTTTTTTACTTGTGAAATGATAAAATTGAGTTCAAAGTTTTTATTCTCGTGGGTTTAAAAAAATCGATTTTTTCAATAATTACCTGACAGAATTGAAAAAGTAAGGTGTCAAATTAAAGATCTTACTATTTTTGTTCATAATGGCCATTTTCTTTCTTTTTTTTGTTGCATTTTAGTACCTTAAAATCGACTTAATTTTTTTTTTAAAACTTAAATTACTTAAAAAATAAGAGGTCTACAAAAAAACCGATTGCATATCTGAATTCTATGAAAAATTTTACATCTACTACTTACTAAAAGTACCGGCTAGCTATAAAAAAAAGTTGATACAACTTCTTTGCATGAAGCGCCAAAAATACCAAGTTGAATGCACTGTAGCATAATTTATTGTTTTCCAATAAATTTAAGTGTTTTACGTACATATGCGTACATTTTCACCTTATTTCTAAATTAAACAAGTAGGAATATGGCCATGATAGGTCAAATATGAATAAATGTAATAAAACTCCCAATATAAATGAACAAAATTATCCCTTTTTTAAAAAAACATTATTGGCGGGAACGTTTGGCTAATGCTAGTTTGAGCTAAACAATCAAGATTGAATAAAAGTCGCACAAGATTTTGAGCCAAAGAATAAGAGGACATATTTTTAAAGTTTAAGGCACTAGAATAATTTACCGTAATTCATTTACTGTTTAATAAATCATTATCTCAAAAATCAGATTAATAATAATTATATCATACCATAAGGAAAAAGGATAAGAGGATGAATACTCACCCCTTTTTCATGGTAAAATACTACTTCCCCATCCCTAAATTTAGAAGCAGACGAAAATCAAAAACCGCCCAGGGCTTTTTGTAAGTCAATCATAAATAATAATGTGAATAAAAAGAAAAGCGATATTTAGCAAACAGCCGTGGGCGGTCATAATCAGCTGAATGTTCATTATGAAAAAAATTTCCCCCTTTTTAGAAATAGAAGGATTCATCTTTCATGAACAAATTTTTTTAAATAAAAATAAAATTCTATGTAATTTTTAATTAAAACATTAAAACGAAAATATCTAATCTAATATTCTTGCCCTAAATATGGAAATAGTAAAAAGTAAAAATTATCTTTTTAAATAATTTTTAATCCTCCCATTTGAAAAGTAGTGGAATAGCAATAAATTTTAGCGCGGCAACAGCGCTAAGTAGGCCTCTAGGCCCACTGCCTATTTTCGTCTTCTAGTTGCTTCGATTCCTCTCTTTTATTTTTTTCTCTATGTATCATACAAAAAGTTGTTTCCAAAATAGTTAAATTTCAGCATATTTTATTTAGATGAACCTACGGTCGGACATTCTGGTATCGATAATAGAGTGTTTTTTTTTAATCGTACCTAACTGATGAATTATTATTCAAAGTGTCTAAATTTACGAAAAGAGCTAACAGTTACGAATGAACGTACGGACGGACCGACCTTAAATATAAAAAGTTTTTTTTTATAAGTCTAATAGTTATGTACATTTGAATTTGGGTTATTCATTTGAAAGTCTATTTTTCAAGGAATATACCATTTATGGAATATAATGCATTAATGGATTTGATTAGCTAATGTCTGTTTATGCTTAAAATTCTCTTCACTCTGTATAAAAAATGCTGCTTCAGACTTGACTACAGTGTTGCTTATTTACAACATTACATTGTACTACATTGTACACAGAATCAATAATGCAAAATAAAGTGAATAGGATAATTATATCATCTATAATTAATGTAGCCCAAAACGCTAAAATTAAAATTGTCTGATTATAGAGTAGCCGTGCAAGTAAGAAAGCAAGGCTTAAATAAAGAGAAGTTATTTTACATGCCCCACCCACTCTTCAGAACTTCCGTATGACGTTTATGTAAGGAAAGTCCAGGCTAGAAAAATCAATACATTTACATTAATTTTCTTTATATTAGTTCAAACAGTACATTTATCTATCTATCTATATTCTATCTATCTGTATTCTATCTATCTAACCAGCAAAAGGTTCGAATCTCGGCTTAACGCCGCGTCATAACTAAAAACGTTAAAAATGATTCCTTCTGTTTCTTTGTCAGGTGTGCGACATTAAACTGTTTTTAACCTATTTTTAAAACGTATATAAAAAATATACTATGACACCAGTAGAATCAGACTACAGAGCCTAAATTTGAATTAAGTCCCCAATAAACTTTTTTTGGGGGATTTAAATATTAATTTTTACTGTTGCCGTGATCATTTAGACCGAAGCAAAAGGTCTTTTTTTTATTTGGGTAAAATTCGTAGCTTTTAGAGTGTTTTGCTTCATAAATATTGTATTCTGGTATAGAGTAAAATTAGGCCTTATGATTTTACTACAAAAATTCACTAAAAAGTTAATTCTTTATAATATATCAACGAATTAACATTAACATGTTTGTGTTCTCTCTCTTATTTTAAAAACATAAAAAATGGCTGTAAAGGGTTAAATGACAACAAATGTTTATGCAATACAACAAATTTTTTTTGTCACATATACAAATGTGTTATAAAATAAGATTATTTAAACTTATCTTTTAAAATAATTTTAAAAAAGTATGTATCTTTTATGTAAGTGTATGGTTTTCATTCTTTTCATTTTAATTAAATAAAAAATATTTAACTACATTGGAAATAAGTCACTTTGTGAAAACACTCTCTTTTTGAATTGTAAAGAATTATATAAAACAAGACTTTTTATTGGTTAGATTTCAGAATTATTTGTTTTATTGTAAATGTTAGATTTTTCAATGAAATTAATTGTTTTGGAAAAAAAATTATTTCCAATGAACAGAGTAATGTTTTTTTTATTGTATCAATATAAAGTGAATTATATAAAAATGTTCTGTAAGCCACAATATTACCCGAAGTAAAAAAAAAGCTTTTGCTTCGGTCAAAATGATTACAGCAACACTAAAAATTAATTTTTAAATCCCCCAAAAAAAGTTTATTGGGGACTTAATTTAAATTTGGGCTCTGCAGTATGATTCTATAGGTGTCCTAGTATATTTTTGACCCCCGATTCATAAATAGGTTAAAAACAGTTTAATAGTTATAGTAGGGGGGAATGCCTTGGTCCTAAACAGACGCAACTCATTACCATGCACAGTTAGGACTTCCAGACAAAGGTCGTGCATTCAAAGAGTTGGTTGTCTGGTGGCTGATTTGGCTTGGCTCCCCTCAGATATTTGAGGTTGTTTGAGTATCTATCTATCTATCTATATACCTGAATTTCTCTGGATCCCTGCTGCCAATGATAGGACTGTAGCCACACTGGGCTAGCCTGGGCAGAGGTGAAATAGATACTAACAAAACAGGGATCTAAAGGGATTAGACAATGGCCGATAAATTGATGTACATCCCCAATGATGACACACAAAATTGCTCCTTCTTTATATTGCATTTGGACACTCATCTTAATGAACCAACCAAATAAAATTTAATAAAAGTCCCCAAAAATGTTGAGCAAACAAATAATAAAACTTTTTTTTATGAAAGTTAGGGAATTAGCGTAAAAAAACAGTCCATTGTCCCTTAACTTAATGGCATCATTAAGTAACGAAGTATGAAATATACACACAGAGAAGTTATAGAGAGATAATATGCAAAAACTTAAGGAAAATCACGAAACCTTGTGTTATATTCTCCGGCCCATAACCTTGCAGACAACTAGCAAATGGCGTTATATCTATTTCCCTGGCTGCTAAGGCGCGTCCAAAATCTCCATTACCCAGAATACCTATACTCTTGTCATCTTCTTTTGTAGACTAAAATAAAAAACAAGGATAACAACATAAATAATTAGCGAGACACAAACACATTAGAAGATACTATATTTTTGAAAATCGGACCACGAACACCAAAGATATGTTGAGTTAGAGGTATTGATTATAGAGAAGCTTCGCTACTAAAAAGATTTAGTCCATGAGAATAATTATTAGTGTCCAAACTTTTCCACCAATACTTTTTTTTACCTTTAATTACTTCGTACGGGCGGGATTGCAGTCAAGGACCTTATCGACTTGATGTACTGTCCAGGTCCTGGTCCAGCAATCCAGGAGACCTAAGGATGACTGTTACGCACCCTTCTCTGTCCAAACACCCAAGGATATTAGGTTAGGTAACATCCAACAGACAACCAACTCTCTCTGATGCACGACCTTTGTCTGAGAAGTCCCAACTGTGCATGGTAACGAGTTGCGCCTGTTTTGGGCCAGGCATTCCCCCTACTCTAACTATTTATGTCGCGCATCTGACATAGAGATTCGAACCTATCAACTTCCGACGACGACGAGCGGACGCGCTACGTGTTGAGCCACGGTCGCGGGTTCTCCACCAATACTCATATCTACAGGTTATTTAGCCTTTTTAAAAACGAAGCTTTTCTATAATTAGGGTCTGTAACGGATAGCTTCTTTAATTAATTTAGGCATGTTATAATTGTCCTATCGATTTCAAACTTTGCATGGTGCACAGTTAGAAAGCGTAGCAACTTTAATATCATTACCAGAATGTCCGTACGTCCATTTTAAACATGTTGATTTTTTTTACTTTTTTTAACAACAAATTTTTATGTGATCTAATTATCCAATTGATCTGATTTTTTGTATACTGATTCCTGGGACACCAAAGTACAATATCTTTAGCGAAGCAACTCTATAATCAAGTCATAAAAGTGTATATACGTCTATAAACATTAACCTGTATCAAGCAGTTTTTCAACAAATTTACTTATAATTTTGCTTCGACTCTAATACATTTATATTCTGCTTATTCAGTTCTGACAAAATACAACTGATAATGTCTGTTTGTCTTACCGTTTCAGTGCTTCACTTTTATGGATGTTGTTATCCTTGTTTATCATTACCTTAAGATCTCTGGATAAGTGTGATTTTTACGAAGAATTATGATGGACTTACTGACGGACAAAAAGTCGTTTTAAAGTAGATAAGCACAACAAAAAGAATTTAATAATTTGTTTATAATAGCTTTTTTCTATATTACATTATATTTACCCATAATTATTCATTAATATTTAATTTTATTGCAAATAATTAGAAAATGTATAAAGAAAGGAAATTTTTAACCAAATTGAAAGTTTTCAATAGTTTCAAGTAAGGCTTCCAAACCGATTGATATCCGCTGGATAAAAACTGGTTTTCTACCATACTAAAAAATCATGTATCGTATTGTATTATAGACAATTCTCCAAGAATAATAAGATGAAAATCATAAAATTAATACCAGTTTTGTTAACCACCGGGTCTTTGGCCCCTCGGGGCTGACTGGATTCAATGTTAAAATTTTCCATTTCAATATACGCAGAGAGCAGTTTAATACGATATGATAAATAAAAATTTAAAGCTTATAATTAGCAAATTTTTTAATTGTTGTTTATAAAGACCCGTACGCACAAAGAAAAGTTGACAATCCTAAATCAAATAATTTTAAGCCAGGTGATATTGGACTGAAAATTATTCTGGTTCCCAAATATCATATTTTCGGTTCCTATCCTATTTAACTGCAGTTCAGGTCAGGTTTTTTTTTTATACAGTATATAGTTTTATATACAGTATATAAGTTAGACAAAGACTAAAAGTTCCCTTTTGGTTAGAAAAACCTTGAGGGGTTAGAAATATAAATTAAAAATAGCACAGGGTAGGGTCGATTGTCCAAAATGGTTTTAGGCGAAAGCGACGCCATATTTTTTTATCATATAACGGTATTCTAATAATGACTTTGATAGATTAACAGCATTAAAATTGAACAGAGTATAGTGCAAAAATGTACAGAAAGCCATACGCAAATATAAATCAAGTTGGAAAAATACAATTTTTCAGGAATTACAGGGAATCATTTTTGGACGATTAGGTATAACAAAAAATTGCGCTGTTATTTTATCAACTTAATACTTGTCAATATAATTTCATTACTAAAACTTCATGTCGATATTATGTGAGCGAAGACCACTTTCATGTAATATAAAACTTTGGGTACCGGTGTAATTTACAGTTTAATAGTCTCTCCCTCACTGGGTACACAAGAGTCGCTTTACAACTTTTATATTTTTTCAATTTCCCTTTAATTTGTGAAAATAGCTATAAGTATGAATTAATAATATTCCTTTGAAATAGACAAATATATGCTTATCAAATTATAATTAGAAATTATTAGGTTTTCTTAACAAAAAAACCATTCATTTTCCATTATGGCTCAGAATCCAACTTTTTGTGGATTCTTAACAAAATTAGGGTGGATGGAACACTGCCTCACCACTCACTGAAGGAGGCTGCGGCTAAGGGCTGCTTATTCTTTAAATCTGCACAGATCTCCCAAATTAATGCAGTTGTTTGCTGATGCTATTTCCGGTTTGTTTAAGTAAAAAAGCTGCTTTGTCAGGCAGCTTATTATTACCATCAGCCGCGGCTGCAATTTTAGCTTAAAGGGTTGCTAAGAGAGCCAAGCGGCTGATTTCGAGACTTTTGTATAAGCCGCATGGCTGATGTAAGGTGTTGCCGAGCTTGATTCAACCGATCATCATATAAAACTTCTAAGGTAGCTATTTTATAAGATTAAAGACAAGAAAAACAATTGTTAAGAAAATAAGCAATAAATACATAGTAAAATGTAATATATAACATGTATATTTGTCTTATACTTTTTTTCAACAAAAACAAACAAGGATGACAACATCCATAAAAGGGAAGCTCTAAAATCAAACGATAGGACAAACGAACATTTAATACTTGTTAAGTGTCAGAATAGGTCAGGCGAATAATTGTTATTTCTCGTATCGTATTATAAACGGCTTTCCGCGGATATAGAATGTACAATTATAAAATAAAAACTAGTTTTTTTAGCCCCGAGGTGCCGAAGGCACCGGCTAAAAAAAACTGGTTTTAATCTTATGATTGTACATTTCTATATTCGTAGAAAACTGGATATAATACGATGCTAGACATAGTTTTTTCGTATGGATGAGAACCGGTTCCTATCCACCGGATTCGAATGAATACGAGAAATAAATTTAAAATAGCATGTTTTATATAGAAATAGGACTATCTTGTAACGATTATAGAATTGCTACGCTTTATAAATCTCACCTGATTGTTACAGGAATCAAGACTTACCATTGATCTAGAAAGCCGACGTCTAGATGTGTTTTCCACGTCATATCTTGCTACAGGATGGTTGTTCAGATATTTAGATTCATCAATATTATCGTTCTTGTTATTAGTGTCAGTAGTTTCTGAATTATCAGTAGGACAGGTGTTTCTGTTATCCAGGGAGGGAAGGAAAATTGGACTGTTCATTACACTAGTCCCCAAAGTTCAATAATAAAGTTTTCCTATTAGTTGGCCTAACAACTTGGGGACTTTTAATGAATTTTGATTGGTTAGTTTATTAAGCTGAATGTCCAAACGTTTCAGCCACTAATTGTCAAATACCAAAAACCCTGCGATGCTATACCCTACCTAACATAGCCTAAGTTAAAATACACTTTTTTGTTATTTGTTAGATCTGTCCGTTCCTGAATTATTGTCGTTTTCTAATTCATTGGCATTCGTTTCTCTTATATTCTCATATACAGTTCTATATATCAATTTTTTTTTTACAAAATGAGGTTTATTAATTAAGTTCTTCCTGTACAGGTTTTAATATATTTTATTATTTCGATCATTTATGAGAAATTAAAGATGACATATATGAGAATAGATAAAAATAAATTACAGTTGTACATAAACTCTCAAACAATTAGAATTGAGAAGGCTTGAATAGAGCGAAATATATTTTCTACAAAGAAGTGTGTTCTTACTGTGTAGTTAGCTCTAGCCGCGCGTTTTTTTTTAATTACAAAACCTTTATTGTATGACAGACAGACAAAGTAAGTTGTATATTAGATGCCAGGCCTAGCTATTCTAATAATCAATTATATTAAAACTAGCGGCTACGCCCCTAGAGGCCTCTAGGGGGACTTGAGGAGAGAGTCGAATTTGATAATTAAATTTCTTATTTTAGAATTTAAAAGAAAAAGTAAAAAAAAATTTTGGGGGGGGAGCGAAACATTTTTTTTTGGGGGGGGGGGCCGGGGGCCCCTTCCTCAGTTTTAATTTTAGTTAAAAAATTCAAAAAAAAATTTTTTTGGGGGGGGAGGGATTTTTCATTTTTGGGGGGTTGGGGGTGTCCCACCCCCCAAGAAAATAGTTATAAACCTTTCCGAGACCTATGAGAAGCTACCCTGGTAAGGAGAACCCGATCGGTTCAGCGGGTAGCGAGATCCTTCGTTACAAACAAACAGACAAACACACACACAAACAGACAGACATCGTTCTACTTTGTATTATAGATGTGGACATAAATCACGAAACCTTTTGGAATAAGGTTGTAGTATGACTTGTATGACTTACTGAAGAGGGGTGGGTAAGAAGGGGAGGGAAAGGGAAGGGGGGTGTTGGGAAATTTTTCGGGTATAGTCCTTTCCATGACATCGCTCCATATGGGGCGATGATTTTCTATAGCTCCTTCAAGGAGCTATAGCATAGCCTCTTATCATATGGAGCGATGTGATAGCCCCTTTTAAGGAGCGTTCATATCGCCTCTTATGATAAGAGGCTATGCTATAGCTCCTTCATGGCCTCTTAATAGCTCCTTTGAAGGGGCGTTAATATCGCCTCTTATGATAAGAGGCTATACTATAGCCCCATGATGGCTCCTTCATAGCCTCTCCATCGCCCCTCCATAGTCCTTTACCTCCAGTGCCCCTTCATCGCCCCTACATCGCTCCTTCATCTCTCCTTCTTGAAATTTATATTAAATTGTACTTTGATGGCCCCTACATCGCCCCTACATCGCCCCTACATCGCCCCTACATCGCTCCTTCATCTCTAATTCTTGAATTTTATATTACATTGTACTTTGATGGCCCCTACATCGCTCCTCCATCGCCCCTACATCGCTCATACATCGCCCCTACATCGCTCCTTCATCTCTCCTTCTTGAAATTTATATTACATTGTACTTTGATGGCCCCTACATCGCTCCTCCATCGCCCCTTCATCGCTCCTCCATCGCCCCTACATCGCTCCTTCATCTCTCCTTCTTGAAATTTATATTACATTGTACTTTGATGGCCCCTACATCGCTCCTCCATGGCCCCTTCATCGCTCCTACATCGCCCCTACATCGCTCCTTCATCTCTCCTTCTTGAAATTTATATTACATTGTACTTTGATGGCCCCTACATCGCTCCTCCATCGCCCCTTCATCGCTCCTACATCGCCCCTACATCGCTCCTTCATCTCTCCTTCTTGATATTTATATTACATTGTACTTTGATGGCCCCTACATCGCTCCTCCATCGCCCCTACATCGCTCCTCCATGGCCCCTACATCGCTCCTTCATCTCTCCTTCTTGAAATTTATATTACATTGTACTTACTTTGATGGCCCTTACATCGCTCCTCCATCGCCCCTGCATCGCTCCTCCATCGCCCCTACATCGCTCCTCCATCGCCCCTACATTGCTCCTCCATGGCCCCTACATCGCTCCTCCATCCCCTTACATCGCTCCTTCATCTCTCCTTCTTGATATTTATATTACATTGTACTTTGATGGCCCCTACATCGCTCCTCCATCGCCCCTACATCGCTCCTCCATGGCCCCTACATCGCTCCTTCATCTCTCCTTCTTGAAATTTATATTACATTGTACTTACTTTGATGGCCCTTACATCGCTCCTCCATCGCCCCTTCATCGCTCCTCCATCGCCCCTACATCGCTCCTCCATTGCCCCTACATCGCTCCTCCATGGCCCCTACATCGCTCCTCCATCCCCTTACATCGCTCCTCCATCGCCCCTACATCGCTCCTATATCGCTCCTACATCGCCCCTACATCGCTCCTTCATCTCTCCTTCTTGAAATTTATATTACATTGTACTTACTTTGATGGCCCCTACATCGCTCCTCCATTGCCCCTATATCGCTCCTACATCGCCCCTACATCGCTCCTTCATCTTTCCTTCTTGAAATTTATATTACATTGTACTTACTTTGATGGCCCCTACATCGCTCCTCCATCGCCCCTTCATTGCTCCTCCATCGCCCCTACATCGCTCCTCCATCGCTCCTACATCGCCCCTTCATCGCTCCTTCTCCAAATTTATATTACATTGTAACTTGATGGCCCCTACATCGCTCCTCGATCGCCCCTTAATAGCCCCTTACCTTAATTTATATAACAAAGCTCCTATATGGCCTCTCTATCGCCCCTTAATAGCCACTTAATTTAATTATATAACATTTCCCCTACATAGCCTCTCCATCGCCCCTTAATAGCCCCTTACCTAAATTTATATAACAAAGCTCCTATATAGCCTCTCCATCGCCCCTTAATAGCCCCTTACCTTAATTTATATAACATAGCCCCTACATAGCCTCCAAATCGCCCCTTAATAGCCTCTTACCTTAATTTATATAACATAGCTCCTATATAGCCTCTCCATCGCCCCTTAATAGCCCCTTACCCTAATCTATATAACATAGCCCCTACAAAGCCTCTCCATCGCCCCTTAATAGCCCCTTACCTTAATCTATATAACAAAGCTCCTACATAGCCTCTCCATCGCCCCATAATAGCCTCTTACCTTAATTTATATAACATAGCCCCTAAATAGCCTCTCCATCGCCCCTTAATAGCCCCTAAACTTAATTTATATAAAATAGCCCCTACATAGCCTCTCCATCGCCCCTTAATAGTCCTTTACCTTAATTTATATAAAATAGCCCCTATATAGCCTATCCATCGCCCCTTAATAGCCAATTTATATAACATAGCCGCTACATAGCCTCTCCATCGCCCCTTAATAGCTCCTTACCTTAATTTATATAACATAGCCTCTCCATCGCCCCTTAATAGCCCTCCATCGCCACTTAAAAGCCCCTTACCTTAATTTATATAACATAGCCTCTACATAGCCTCTCCATCGCCCCTTAATAGCCCCTTATATCCTCCTTCAAAACAGTTATACACCTTCCCAGGATCTATTGGAAGCTACCCTATAAAGGAGAACCATATCGGTTCTGCAGTTAGCGATCTTCTTTGATACATACAGACAATGATCCTGTTACTTTTTATAAGGATTAAAAATAAAATGGCCTAAAGCCATCTCATTACCCATAGGAAGCTTCACTGTAAAGGAGAACCATGTCGGTTTAGTGGTTAGCAAGGTACAGACAGACATACATACAGACAAAGATCCTGTTACTTTATTATAAGGATTAAAATAAAATAGTTATTAATCTCCCCAGGACCTATGAGAAGCTACCCTATTAAGGAGAACGATCTCAGGACCTATAGGAATCTTCAATGTAAAGGAGAACCATATTGGTTCAGCGGTTAGCAAGATCCTTCGGTACAGACAGACATTCATACATACAGACAAAGATTCTGTTAATTTATTTTAAGAAATACAGATAAAATTGTTATAAACCTTTCCAGGCCTAAAACCATCTCAGGACCTAATTTCTTCCGTTGACAACTCGAGTTAAGTTACTATATTATTTTTACAATGTTTAACTTATCTGTTATTATTGGCTGACGAAAAGTTTGGGCGAAAAAAAGATTTATTCTTCAATGAAATATCTATCCAGTATAATTTTGGCAAGTGCTAATTTATTAAGAATAAAGTTTGCCACAAATTTACCAAAAAATCTCATTGTCATTTCGCCAGGGAGGATTGGGATAGTTCCCAAAGTGTTATAAGTTGGCTTATCCAAGAGTGCTGTCTAGTCTCCAAAGTTTTATAATACCGTTTTCTTATTCGTTAGATTAACAACCTTGGGGACTTTTTATTGTTTTGTGATTGTTTAGTTCATTAAGTTGAGTGTCTAAATGTTTCAACCACTAATTCTAAACTAAAGAAGGGGTAATTTTGTGAATCATCAATGGGAATAATTAATATATAAACATACATATATATACAGTGTTTTTTTTTATGAGAACATTTTTGAAAGCAATTTTACCCTACTTATAGTTATCAGAATTTAATGATTAATGGCTTATTCTCTTCGTTTTTTATAACCATTAACAGAAAAGCAAAAAAATATTTCAGTTTTTATTTAAAAAGTACAGTAAATTCAAAATTTCAAAACATGGGTGTCAACATCTAAAATAGTTATTTCTCGCATCGTATTATAAACGGCTTTCCGCGGATATAGAAAGTACAATTATGAGATTAAAACTAGTTTTTTTTAGCCCCGAGGTGCCGAAGGCACCGGCTCAAAAAACTGGGTTTAATCTTATGATTGTACATATCTATATTCGTAGAAAGCTGGATATAATACGATGCTAGACATAGTTTTTTCGTATGGATGAGAACCGGTTCCTATCCACCGGATTCAAATGAATACGAGAAATGGTTTTAGCGCATTTTTCTTATGCTCAAATCTTCTACCCTTTCCAAGAATGGAGGGAGTACATTTGGGGGCCAGTATTCCCTCCCTGGTTGAGATATGGCCTTCAAATTTCAAAATGTTCTAGTACATGTCACAAATAGTATCTATATAAATTTTTAGTTCTATATCTCAACTTTGAAGCGTTTTGCAGCCATTCTTGCAAAGGTAGATTATAAGAAAAATGCACTAAAACCATTTTTAGATGTTGACACCTAAGTTTTAAATTTTTTAATTTACTGTACTTTTTGAATAAAAACTGAAATATTTTTTGCTTTTCTATTAACGGTTATAAAAAAAGAAGAGAATAAGCCATTAATCATTAAATTCTGATAACTATAAGTAAGGTAAAATTGCTTTCAAAAAAGTTCTCATAAAAAAACACACTGTATATATGTATATATATCATTTTATCGACAATCGTCTTATCCCTGTAGATCTCTGATTATCAGAGCATTTTTGAAATATTTGCTGCTTATTTTTTGGCTGCCTTTGGCAAAATAATTTTTTTTCATAAAAAATGTATACAAAATTATCGTATTAATTTGGTAAATATATCATTGCACTTGAATTATTTTTAAGTCACTAACGGCTAATCCCATAGATGACCCTAGGAGTACTTTAATGAATAGATGTGGTGGAGAGGGGGGGGGAGGGGGAAGGTTAAGAATTTAAGGGAAGTGATACCTTCCGGGGGCTGAAAGTGTTGGTCCCCTCCCCAAAATGAAAACTTTTCCTGCGAGTAAAATAAGCTTCAATGTAAAGGAGAAGCATATCGGTTCAGTTGATACTGATAAACATCCTGTTACTTTAATGTAAATATTAGTTTAAGGATAGTCTGTATAATCTCAGGGAGAAAGGAAACATTAGGCAATTTTTACAATAGTCTCCAAAGTTTTATAATGAAGTTTTCTTATTCGTTGGCTCAAAACTTTGGGGACTTTTGTCATATTTTGGTTGTAGTGTTGCAATTTTGTGTATCGTTATTAGGGATGGATAAAAATTTATCGGCCATTGTCTTATTCCTTTAGATCCTTGGTATAATCAACTGAATAACAGTTCCAACAACAAAAATTAAGATATTGCTTCGCTTTTTATGGACAAATATCCTGTTATTTTATTATAAGGAAAAAAAATAAACTATCTTAAAATCATCTCAGGACTCAGTGGTTAGCAAGATCCTACGGTATAGACAGACAGACATACATCATATCGGTTTAGCAGCAAACGAGATCCTTTGCTACAGACAAAAAAAAAATTTGTATATCGACTAGCGGCTACGCCCCCAGCATCTATTGGCTCTGTATTCAAAGGGGAATGAATAAAAGCCTAAAACCTTCCCAGGACTTAAAATAGAATAGCCTAAAACCATCCCTTGACTTAAAATAAAATAGCCTAAAGCCATTACAAGACAAATATTAAGCTTACCTGAAATAGAAAGCCCAATCTGTTTAGTAGTTATTGAGATCTTAAGTTTCAGAACAGAAAGCCTTACTAACGTGGACAAACGCAGGATATTTCGGACAAATGTCGGAGTGGACATTATATAAGTAAAACGCAGAAGTGTCTATAATATCTTAAAAATTAGGTTTCAACAACATTTGTTTAGTTATTTCTACACAGGTTAGGTTAGGTTAAGATATAAATATACAAATAAGCCCCCTGCAGGGGTTAGGCATATAAAAAAACATATTTGACAGTTGTAAACAATGTGAGAAAAAAATATGTTTTAGTTTAATGAAATGTTCTATCTGTTTCAAACCTTTGCCTTTCGATAGAACTTACCTACTTTGGAAAACTGTCAGACTGATTTTAAAATTTCAGTCTGTGAGAAAAGATATTCAAGATTTTTTTTTTGTTTTGAAAGATTTTTATCTTATAAATAAAATAAAAGACACTCCTGCGTTTTACATAAGCAATGTCCACTCCGACGATTGTCCCATTCCTAGGTTTGTCCACTCCAACGTTTGTTTATGTTTTACTACTTTATATAATAGGATAATATGTATTCTCCTTTTATATTTCTCTTTTCTTATTCACTTGCAGCTGCGCTCTTTTTAATGTAAGGAGGCAGAAAAATAGCCTAAACCAATTAGGGGCTTAAATCTGAAAATGAAAAAGCAAAAAACCATCCCATGACCTATGTGAAGCTTCCCTTAAATGGATAATTTAGTCAGTTTATGAAATTTTTAAGCTTCAGACCAAAAAAAATACTTTTTTTGTTAAAAGAGAAACTTTTCTACAATTAGGTTTAGTCCTTTCGTCATTGCTCTTGTCATTAAGTTAAGCATGTGGTTTTCTCTGCTATTGTTAAAGATAGACTGTTGAGATTTTTAGTGAATATTCCCATGACATATGTATATCCAGTCTATAAATTATTTTGTCTGTCTCTCAATTATGCTTCAAAAGACTTAGGTTTCGTGATAATCTTTGAGTAATAGCATATTCTCTTAAAGTCTGCTCTATAACTTACTTTGTCTGTTTGTCCATTATATGATCCTTATTCAATATTCTATTTAACTAAAAAATTTCATTCTCTTAGTTTATTTTTTTTTCTTTATTTCATTATGTTATTATATTATTTATATTTATTTTATTAATTCATTATATTTTCATTATAATTTTCCTTTTTAAATGCGAAACTTTTCTATAGTAAGGATTGGTTTGTCCGTACGTCCAAACGGTTAGACGACATTTTCTTTAATTTAGACATGTTATAAATATCCTATCGATTTCAAACTTTGCAGAATGATTTCTATAACAGTTGGGTACAATACTATATTCATTACTAGAAAGTATGTACGTCCATTTTTTTTGTATAATATCATTGTCCCATTCATCTGGGTTTTGGAGTAATGTTTCTTAGGACAACAAGGTTTAGTATTATAATCAAATACTAAAAATAAAATTATGCCCTTTTACTATATTCTATACTAGCAGATTCGCCCCTAGCCTCTAGGGGCTTTGCCCCAAGAGGTGATAAAATTTTTTTTGGCGAAATTCGTAATAGGACCAAGAAAATCTTCAGCAAAAAAAAAATGGGGGGGGATTTTTTTGTTTTTGGGGGGTTGGGGGTATCCCACCCCCCAAGAAAATAGCCTAAAACCACCACAGGACCAGTAGGTATATTCCCTGAATAGTAGAATATAATCGGTTCAGTGGTTACCAAGATCTTAAGGGACTGACAGACGGACAGACAGACGGACAGACAGACAGACGGATGGACAGACATCATTCTACTTTGTATTATAGATTTACGCTAATTTTAACAAAATTTTATGTTTGACCTCCTGATTTTAGAGCTTTGCTTTTGTGAATGTTGTTATCCTTGTTATCTTGCTTTTTTTTCCTTTTTCATAACCTATTATATAAAGTAGTAATCTTTTTTTGTCTATAGAAAAGCTAACCGCTGAACCTATATGGTTCTCCTTTACAGTGAAGCTTCTTTTAAGTTCATAGAGGGTTTATAATTATTTCGAGGGAGGGTATCTCCACCCTCCCAGAAAATTCACCCCAAGAAAAATATTACCCCATCCCCTCAAAATTTTTTTTTAACTTTTTAAAAGCAAAGCTTTTCTATATTAAGGATCAGTCCGTACGTCCGTAACGGTTAGCTATTTTCGTTAATTTAGGCATGTGATTCCTGTAGTAGAAAGGTACGATTTAGAAAGTCTATAATCATTATCAGAATATCCGTACATCCATTTTAAGCATACTAATTATTAACTTACAACAAATTTTTATGTATCAAAATTATCCGATTAATCTGATTTCTGGGATACTGATTCCTAGGACAACAAAATAGAATGTTATAAGCGAATCATATCTATAATCAAGTAAAAAAATGTGAGTACGTCCTTAAGCATTTTCCTGCATGTAAGCAATTTCTCAATAAATTTACTTACAATTTTGTTTCGAATTTTAAATTTATGTTCTGACTATTCAGTTCTGACACTCTACATTATTAATGTTCATTAAACTTTTTTCTACCGTTTCAGAGCTTTGCTTTTATAAATGTTGTCATCCTTGTCATCCTTTTAAAACTTAAATTTAAAACTGTAGAGGGTCACATTCCTTCCTTACCTTAATGCCCTACCTTCTATAATGAAGGGGCAATACAATTACAGAGGCTGTACAGGAGCCATAAAGGACCTATGTTATATAAATTAAGGTAAGGGGCGATGAAGAGGCTATGAAGGGGCTATGTTATATAAATTAAGGTAAGAGGCTATTAAGGGGCGATGGAGAGGCTATGTAGGGGCTATGTTATATAATTAAGGTAAGGGGCTATTAAGGGACGATGGAGATGCTTTGTAGGGCCTATGTTATATAAATTAAGGTAAGAGGCTATTAAGGGGCGATGGAGAGGCTATGTAGGGGCTATGTTATATAAAATAGGGTAAGGGGCTATTTAGGGGCGATGGAGAGGCTATGTAGGGGCTATGTTATATATATTAAGGTAAGGATTATATAAATTAAGGTAAGAGGCTATTAAGGGGCGATGGAGAGGCTATGTAGGGGCTATGCTATATAAATTAAGGTAAGGGGCTATTAAGGGGCGATGGAGAGGCTATGTAGGGCTATGTTATATAAATTAAGGTAAGGGGCTATTAAGGGGCGATGGAGAGGCTATGTAGAGGCTATGTTATATAAATTAAGGTAAGGGGCTATTAAGGGGCGATGGAGAGGCTATGTAGGGGCTATGTTATATAAATTAAGGTAAGGAGCTATTAAGGGGCGATGGAGAGGCTATGTAGGGGCTATGTTATATAAATTAAGGTAAGGGGCGATGGAGAGGCTATGTAGGGGCTATGTTATATAAATTAAGGTAATGGGCTTTTAAGGGGCGATGGAGAGGCTATGTAGGGGCTATGTTATAAAAATTAAGGTAAGGGACTATTAAGGGGCGATGGAGAGGCTATGTAGGAGCTTTGTTATATAAATAAAGGTAAGGGGCTATTAGGGGCGATGGAGAGGCTATGTAGGGGCTTTGTTATATAAATTAAGGTAAGGGGCTATTAAGGGGCGATGGAGAGGCTATGTAGGGGCTATGTTATATAAATTAAGGTAAGGAGCTATTAAGGGGCGATGGAGAGGCTATGTAGGGGCTATTTTATATAAATTAAGGTAAGGGGCTATTAAGGGGCGATGGGGCGATGGAGGAGCGATGTAGGGGCTTTTTTATATAAATTAAGGTAAGGGGCTATTAAGGGGCGATGGGGCGATGGAGGAGCGATGTAGCAGCAATGTAGGGGCCATCAAGTTGCAATTTTATGTAAATTTGGAGAAGGAGCGATGAAGGGGCGATGGAGGAGCGATGTAGGAGCGATGTAGGAGCGATGTAGGGGCCATCAAGTTGCAATGTAATATAAATTTGGAGAAGGAGCGATGAAGGGGCGATGGAGGAGCGATGTAGGAGCGATGTAGGAGCGATGTAGGGGCCATCAAGTTGCAATGTAATATAAATTTGGAGAAGGAGCGATGAAGGGGCGATGTAGGAGCGATGAAGGAGCGATGTAGGAGCGATGTAGGGGCCATCACAGTACAATTTAATATAAATTTGGAGAAGGAGCGATGAAGGGGCGATGTAGGAGCGATGAAGGAGCGATGTAGCAGCGATGTAGGGGCCATCAAGTTGCAATGTAATATAAATTTGTAGAAGGAGCGATGAAGGGGCGATGTAGGAGCGATGTAGGGGCCATCACAGTACAACTTAATATAAATTTGGAGAAGGAGCCATGAAGGAGCGATGTAGGAGCGATGAAGGAGCGATGTAGCAGCGATGTAGGGGCCATCAAGTTGCAATGTAATATAAATTTGGAGAAGGAGCGATGAAGGGGCGATGTAGGAGCAATGAAGGAGCGATGTAGGAGCGATGTAGGGGCCATCACAGTACAATGTAATATAAATTTGAAGAAGGAGCGATGAAGGGGCGATGTAGGAGCGATGGAGGGGCGATGTAGGAGCGATGGAGGGGCGATGTAGGGGCCATCAAAGTACAATGTAATATAAATTTGAAGAAGGAGCGATGAAGGGGCGATGTAGGAGCGATGGAGGGGCGATGTAGGGGCCATCAAAGTACAATGTAATATAAATTTGGAGAAGGAGCGATGGAGGAGCGATGAAGGGGCGATGTAGGGGCCATCAAGGAACTCAGATATATATATAAAATCGTGAAGGGGCCATGAAGAGGCGATATTTAATTAAATAGCCCCTTGGGATAAGAGGACATATCATCTCCTCTTTAGAAGGGGCGATAAAGGAGCGATAAAGGATCATTTAATCGCCTCTTAGGGCAAGGGGCTATCAAATCGCTCCTTTCAAGGAGTCATAACATCGCCTCTTGTTATAAGGGGCTATTAAATCGCCCCTTTCAAGGAGCCATTACATCGCCCCATGTCATAAGAGGCGATCAATTAAAATCATCGCCCCATATGGAGCGATGTCATGGAAAGGACTATACCCAATTTTTCTTTAGAATTGATTGTCAGAATCACATTCTCTTTTCCCTGACTAAATGCTCTTTGTAAAATAATATCTTATAAATTACATTTTACCCATTGCAACACGGACGGACAGACAAAGTTAATTATGGAAAACCTTCGCTACTTAAAATATATATATTTTTTCTGTAAAAATAACCTAGAATTATCTTGTGAAATATCTCTGCTTCGCCGGGATCTTTTCTTTCGTTTTGATCCATCCAAAGATTTGTCTCTTGTCTAAAAGTAAATTCGATGGAAACATTCTATTGGATTGAAACTTTCCCTAAACAATATAGTGCCGGGTAATTTTTCTAAAATCCTTTCCAGGACCTGTATAAGGCTTCTTTGTAGGGCAAAGCTATATCAGTCAAGCACTTTCGGTACATATATACGGACAGACATGCTGATACTTTTAATAGATATGTATCGCATCGAATTATAGACAGCTTTCCGCGGACATTAAAATTATAAGTTTAATTCCAGTTTTGTGAGCCCCCCAATGGGGCCGAATGCCCGGTATAACAAAACTGGTTTTTATACTAATTTTCATTTATTATTTGTAGGAAAATTGTCTATAATACGATATATAATTTAGAACCGATTGTATGACTTTTATGTGTACTTACTGTATAGTCATTACTAATGTATATAGCAGCCATGCTAATGTTCAAAAACACTAAACTCTTCTATTACTTAAACTTAACTAAACTAAATATTACTCAAAATAAAAAGACGGCACTGGGCAGTCCAGCAAACAAACAAAAAATTAAAACCTTTACATCAAGGCTTTCCTTCATTTTCTTCGATTCAATTAATTAAATAAGTGTTATTTTATTGGTTAGGAAATTAAGTTTGAGTACAGGGTAGCCCCGCAAGGTTGGGGCATCGCTGGAAGGCCCCAAAATGTTAGCCCCCTCCCCCACCCCCTGTTAGGTATTTTAAGAAAATATGGTATTAATAATCAAAGGTCGTCTTATGATATTTTTGACTAAAGGGTGTGCAAAATAAATTTAAATTAAAATTGCGCCACTTGTGTTAATTTATTTGTTGTTTTATTGGAATATTTACTGGAATACCAAAAGAGAATGAATGAAGTAAAATAACACATATTGTAAAGTGTATAATGTAAATAATGGATATAGAATGCGTGGATAATATGACTGGGGACATTTTGTCGTCAATTTAGGTTGATAATAAGGTCCTTTTTTATATTGGTCAGCTCGTTCCTCCAGTAGGAGGGGAGGGGATATATTAGCTTGCGTAAATTAGCCTATTATCATGGTATGCGAGAAACTCTTACACTATCCACGTATTTTATATCAATTAATGTATGCCAGTAAGTGATGAACTGAATTTTAATTTCCGAATGTGTACACATTTTTCTCGGTGTTTCCTCATCCTATCTCAATATTTACTATTAGCTAAAAAAGCTTCAAACATCCAAAATAAATATCAAAATTTTAAGAATTAAAATTTTGAATGTATAAATCGTTTATACATTCATAATTTTGAAAGTTTGGAAGTTTGAAGCTTTTTAAGCTAGTAGTAAATATTGAGATAGGATAAGGAAACGCCGTGGAAATTGTGTACACATTAGGAAATTAAAATTCAGTTCATCAAGTAAGTATAATATACTAGAGTGCTTAAAAATAAAGGAATTTAAAAAAACAGAATTTATGATTTTAAAAATCCCAATGAGTCTTTCTTAAACTGTTCTGCTAAATTTTATGGAAGCAAAATTATGATTTCCATGTCAGTTATTAGCTAGAATTAAATTTACCGTGAATATTCCCGTAAGAATTATGTGTATTTGTATTTATTTATATTTATGAGCTTTTCTGCCTATGGATGTTGTCATCCTTGTTTATATAAAAAGCAACAAAATATTCTGCCAAAAACCCATAAAAATTTGATAAACCTTAACTTTTACCATATATATGTACATACAATATTTCATTTTTTACAATTTATAAAATCCTTTTAATATTAATTGGAACATTTATCCTGGGGTAAAGTTATACCACACAATGAAAAGATCACATTAATAAATAATCTTAACAAAAATGAAAATAATATGTTCATCAAAGGTTAACACATTAAAATTTCAAGAAGTTTTAATGTAAACTTCGGGGAAATTAGAGGAAAATATATTACAATATACTCTGCTCTGACGTCATTCTTTGGCATTTTTAAAATACAGAGCATGTTGTATAAACATTAACTTCCCTTACTTATTATTACTGTGTCAGTGTGTATGTAACGCTTGTTTTATATAGCAAATAAACAGTCCTACAGAAGGGGTTAATATGGTTTATGATTATTGTGATTGTACATTGTCATATCATAATCCTTAATTGTTTACTGTCTTTACTTTTCATTTTATATTTGTTTCATTACTATTAGAGGCCTTGTTCTTCTACAAGCACTTAAATAGAAGGAAAACAAGGATGACCACATCCATAAAAGTAAAGCTCTAAAACAAACTTTAAAACTTGTAGAGTGTCTGAACTGAATAAGGCATAATTCTGGGGAAAAAATTCTTTTTAAGGACATACTTACTTTTTAAAAACTTGTTTATAGAGATGCTTCGCTTATAACCTTGTACCTTGTTGTATAAGGAATCAGATTTTCGAAATTCAGATTAATTGGATAAATATAACATACAGAAATTTGTTGTTAAAAAAGTAAAATATCAGCATGTTTTATTTGGACTTTCTGGTAACGATTATAGAGTTGCTACGCTTGCTTCCTTAATCGAAATTTATTGTTATTGGATTCATCATGCAAAGTTTGAGATCGATAGTACAATTCTAACCTGTAATAAATTAACGAAAAGAGCTAACTGTTTCCGCAATTCCTTTTCAAGATAAAACGCTGAAATTTTCAGGGTTAATTGATTTTACATTCTACATATGTTCACCAAGTTTTATGTAGATTTGTTTTTAGGTTTTAAGATTTTCTCTATTCCTATTCAGGATTAATTGTCCATTAATTGCGGAGCTAGATCGATTCCTAGATTGTTAATTTTTCGTGATTTTAAAGGTTTCGTTATTTTATCAAGTTTAATGTTTATTGTATGACACTGCTCTATAGTAATTTTTTTCTCGATATCCATTCATGATTTTTAAGCTTCGCTACTTATGGATGTTGTCAACCTTGTTATTAATTACATACGTTAATCCTTCATTAAATTTAAGAAGTAAACCAAATAAGTAAACTATTTCAATCAAACTGTGTCTAAATGTAAACAAGGATGACGACCTTCATGATACAGTAGGTTAATAAATACAAATACAAAACAAATGAATTCAGACTGAGGGCAGGTTTAATGCTATTTTTAGAGATAAAATAGTTTTTGTAGTAAACAGGGTTTTAAAACTAAAATTAAAGAATTACATACAATAGAAAGAAAGTATAGATTAATATAAATAAAAAATCACGAAACCTTTATTCAAATTTTTTTAAAGATTCTTAAAAAGCTCTCTAACAGTTTGAACATATCATAAACATGTACATATAAATATGTGACACCCTGTATGTATGAATAGCTTTAGTAAACTGCTAGCGACTGCGCCCCTAAAGGCCTCTTGGAGCCTTTGAGTGCGGGGGGAGAAAGTCGACCCTCTCCCACATTGAATTGTAGTTTTAATAAAAAGAAAAAAGAAAAACAACTTTTTTAGAGAGTTAATTTTTCTATAAGGCGATTTCGCTTTGGGAGGGTGCTGGTACCTTTCCCCAAAATGATTATAAATCTTTCCAGGACATATGAGAAGCTACCCTGTAAAGAAAACTATATAAATTTAGTGGTTGGCGAGATACAGACATACAGATAGACACACTGAGATCACGTTACTCAATTATAAGGATAAATATGGACCGTGTGTCCAAAATTAATATTCTAATTCAATTTTATGTGACACCCTGTATGCAGGGATGGAGAGGACATTGCGCTGTTTATCCTTATAGTCCCCAAAGTTTTATAAAAACATTTTTTATCCGTGGGGAATTTTGATTGGGTTGGTTCAAGTTAAGTTTTTAGGGGTTTCAACCACTAATTGAAATCTACAAGAGGGGTAATTTTTTACATCATCATTGGGAATGAACATCAATTTATTGGTTATTGTCTTATCCCTTTAGATCCCTGCCCTGTATGTATGTTTAAATAACGGTTCCATATGTTTTCCCAACGTTGATTTTCATTTGAATATGCAATTTCTTTATTCTCCTTTTTTTGTCTTCGTTTCAGGGGTTAACCATCAGTTCTGTATAATATTACAAGCCTCTAGAGGCCTGTAGGGGCAATTGAGGTTGAATTATGATCTTAGTTTTAAAATTGAAAATTAAAAAAAATCTTGGTGTGTGGGTCATTTTTTTCTCTTAGGACAGTTGTACCCTCCCACAAAATAGTTATATAGCTTTCCAGAACCTGCGAGAAGCATTGTAAATGCGGTTAGCGACATCCTTCGGTACAAACAACCAGACAAAGATCCTGTTACTTTAAATTTGAAATAGATTGTTGTTTTGATAATCTGATACAATTTGGAAGAAGTACTGCAAACACTAATCATATCATATTGAAATAATTGGTGGAAAAGTTAGAGCAAAATAGCCCTATTATAAGTATTTCTTAATATCTATATTTTATTTTTAGCTCTAGTTTTTCTAGAACTGCTTCGAATGAACGTTTTTTCTTAGATAATTGTTCAAGCTAACTTTTGTTGCAAAAATAGAAAAGAGGAAACTGCAAAATACCTTTTTTGCAAGTGTAATTTTTATTTTATAAAACATATTTCTTAAATTGGACCTTTTATAACATTTTAAACATTGAATGTTTTTTGTAGAATGTGAATTTAAAACCTGCCCCTTCCACTTAAAAAAAAATATTATAAAGGGTTGAAGCTTCAACGAGACCGTTAAAGCTATTTTTGGGAGGGGGGGGGTAAAAATTTAAATAGGAGTTGTAATTCAACTTTAAGGAAGGTATGATGAAATTTTTCAACCCACCCTAAAAATTTTTATTTGGAATGGATAATTACTTCCCTTATATGCTTGGAAATACCCACACGAAAATGTTTTGTGGGGTTAATTCAACCCTAGTAGTTTATTTTGCCAACTAAAAGATCTCTAGTAGTATTAATAAATAGCATTTGGGAAATGGGAGGGGAGGGGGGGGGGGGGGTTATGTTATGAACATCTTGAAGATAAAGTGAATTACCGTAGGAAGAAACTTATGCAAAATTATTTTCTTTCTAACAAGTGCAGGATGGCGTTACAGGCTGAGACACAGACATACAATCAGAAAAATAATATTTTAAAAGCGAAGCTTTTTATATAATTAGTGTCGGTCCGTCCGTCCGTCTGTAACGGTTAGCTCTTTTCATTCATTTAGACACGTTAGAATTGACCTATTAATTTTAAACGTTGCATGATGATTCCTGTAGCAGTTATGTACGATTTAGAAAGCGTAGCAACTCCATACTCGTTACCAGAAGTCCGTTCGTCCATTGAAAACATACTTTTTTATAGCTTTTTAGCAACAATTTTTTGTTGTATGATATAATTATCCGATTCATTTGATTCAGGACGGCGTTACATGCTGTGACACAGACTAACAATACGCCACCTTGGTCCCTAGGGGCACTTCGGGGTGGGGGGCAAGTCTTCCTACTTTAGTTTTAAAACGAAAAAGCCTCCATTATTGTTATTTTATTTTTATTTTAATGCTAAAAAGATATCGTTTGGTCTACTCTCAAGTGCCCCTAGAGGCGTAGCTGCTGTAAAATATAAATAAGAAGCATGTTTAATGTAACAATTGAAAGTACAAGCATTTTTTTCAGAAATATTATTCCTGTCCCTTATTACAAGGAAGTTCTGTAAACCTAGGGAGGGAGGGGACTTGGAACTGTAAAATATACTGTTACACAAAGTTTTAGAAAACGTTTTCTCATTCGTTGGATCAAATCGTCGTAAATCTTTATTAATTGGTGCAACCTTTTAAACTAATAACCAAATCCATAATGTACAAAGGGGCAATTTTATTTATCATCAAAATGATAGAATTCATGAATCATAACGACTTTTAAAATGAAAAAAAAATTACAAACAGACGCCATATAAAATCGATTTAAAAATTTTTCATTAATTCTTATTTAAAAAATCACGCAACCTTTTCAATATTTCATATTTATTCTACTTATTAAAATAGGATTTAATCTAAATTCTAACTTTAGTCACATTAAGAGAGATAAGACTTCGTACAGTTAATGATTCTTTCCCCAGAATTCTAAAATGGTTCTTCTATTGGTCAATTTTAGAATCAAAAAGAACAATTAAAAGTAAATTTCTGAGGGATTGGTAATATTTTAGAGGCAATTTCTCTTGGAAATCCACCCTCAAGATAGTTATTTACCTTCCAAGGACCTATCAAAAGCTACAGTGCAGTGTAAAGGAGAACTGTGTCGGTTCAGCTGTTGACAAGATCCTTTTGTACAGACATCATGTTACTTTTAAGTAAGCATTTCCATAACACTGAAATCTCAAAAACTTTAGGCCTACTCAGCTCTACGACTTATTGTCATTACATCCTTGTTACACAAATGCAGTAACAGAACACTGGGTTACGTAAAAATGCAACCTTAAGCATAATAATAAGTTTTATTTTTCTTTATTACTTTTATAGCTTCATTGTTTATGTTTAAACCCTTGCTTATTTAAATACACTAATAGAAAGAGAGAGAGAGAGAGAGAGAGAGAGAGAGAGAGAGAGAAAGAGAGAGAAAGTAGAAAAAGATAAATAGAATGATAGAAAATTAATAGATGGATGGATAGATGAATGAATATATGGATAAATAGATTGATAGATGTATGGATAAATGGATTGATAGATGGATAAAGGGATAGATAGATGGATAGGTAGATGGATGAGTTTATGAATAACTAGATGGATTGATATATGTATAGATAGATGGATAGAAAGATGGATAGATAGGTGGATAGATAGAGGGATATATTGATGGATAGATAGATTTATACTTAACAAGATAAATGGTTTAGATAGATTTATGATAGAATTGATGGAATGTTCTAGTTTTAAGTAAAATCAAAATAGGTAGTTCAATTCATAATTAGATAATTTGTAAAAAAAAAATAAATATGATAAAAAAAATGGGGTATAGTCCTTTCCACGACATCCCTCCAAAAGGGGCGATTAGTCGTATTTTTAAAATGGCTTTTTATAGGTTATTTTTAGGTTAGGTTAGGTTATATTGTGTTAGGTGATTGCCCCACAGGGTTAGGTAATTGGCCCCGCAGGGTTAGAGCCCCCCGCAGGGGCTAGAAATAGGAGAAAAGCTACTGTGAAAAATACGAAGAATCACCCCTTATGAAGTGATGTCGTGGAAAGGACTATACCCAAAAAATGATAGAAAATTATTATCATTTTAATTTATAATATAATCCTTTTAAATCTATTAATTCATTAAGTAAAATATTAAAAATATTTAGTAAGATGTTATAAATAAAAATAAAACAAATAAGTTTAGTTATCAGATTACAATTATTAGTGTAAAATTCAGTTCTTCTAGAATTGCATACAATTACATCCTCATATAAAAGTATTAGGATGTTTGTCTGTCTATCTGGACTGTGTACTGGAGGATCTCGCCAACTGCTGGACCGATATGGTTCTCCTGGAAAGGTATATAACTATTTTGAGGGAGAATACCTGAATCCACCCAAGAGAAATCGCCACTTCAAAAATCATAATCTTAAAACTAAAATGTTAAGTGTAAGGCCAACTTACTCCCCAACCCCTCCCCCCTGTCTCAATTGCCCCTAGAGTCCTCTAGGGGCGTAGCTGCTAGATTATGGTAAAATAAAAATAGAATTTTCAAATATGATGTCAAACATGTCCAAAAACATATTACTCCTGTTAGATCTAGAAGTCTTTAATTTTTTTATTGTAGCCTTTTTTATTTAAAAAATTATTTATCCATTCAGAATTCTAGCCAAATTATTTTGAATGATTTTTGTTAGAACATTTATTCTTAATTAAAATATGAAATTGAACATATATTTTTATTTATAATTGAAAATAAATCTTCCAATTAAATAAAAACAAAATCAGTTGTAATTGTGCCATAGAGATGAAAATTAATATCTCGTTATGGATATTTATTTTTATCTCAGTTTTGAATAAAGTTTTTTGTATACCAGAAGGGTATCCTACAGGAATGATCACTCAAAAACTTTTTAGAGTTCCTGTTGAGTTTATTCAATATGCTTCTATGATTAGGGCCTGTCTGTATGTCTCTAACAGATAGCTCTTAATATTTATTTAGGCAAGTTGAAATTGTCATTTCTAGTTCAAATTTTGGATGGTGATTCCTTTAACAGTACAATATAAAAAGTGTAGCAACTCTATAATCGCAGTCAGAAAGTCCGTACATCCTAATGATATCCTTATAGTGTAAGTAGGGCCTTAAACAGTATCCTGTATTTAACAATCCTGCAACAAATTCATAACCAATTTTGTTTAAACTTATTCATTAATATTCTGTTTATTTGTTTTTCTTACCATCTGATTTTATAGCTTTGCTTTATAGATGTTGTCATCCTTGAATTTAAATCTTTTTTAATAAATTTGTTTTCTTGCATTGTTATACTTTTAAATACATTTTATCTAATATTCTTTGATGTGGATCAAATGGAAAAGGCGAAAACCAAGAAAATGGGCATGAATATGAGAAAGGGCACAAACCTGGGCCTCATAGTCATGGCAAAGGCCATGCTTACCATGCGAATGTCAGAGTAGTCAACTTTACAGATTCCCACCATCCAGGAAAATCCATTATTTTTTTGAAGCTATGTATGTGAAAAATCGATTTTCTTGCTTTTAAAATCTTCATGAATGGCCATAAACATTGAATTAAAACCAATATAAAAAGAATAAATAAACTGGAAAAGTAAAATCAAAAACTATAAAAATAGAAATTTAAAGTTCATGTGACCATTCACTCCATTGTACCAAAAGGCACAAAGTGTAAGAACAACCCAACAAATTGATGTGTAATAAAATGTACTTATTTTTTCATTTTATCGCTAATATAAGTCAGCTATCCTATTATATACAGTGCAGTGGTAAGGTTTTTCTGTCTAAAGCTAATGATCAATGTTATTGCTGGAAAGAATAGGAGGTGCTTAACAGGCAATTTTTTTACTGCCCGGGGTTGGTTTTAGGCTATTTTCCTCATCCACTCCATCCTCCCATATAAGATATTAAAATAAATATAAAAAAACTAATCCTGGATTGTTACTGAACAGAAATGGCGCCTCAGTCTTTACAGCTGGGACCAGACAGTGAGATATCCATCAAGTTTTCAAACCCCACTCATCATCAGCCCAAAAAGGATGATCATGATGATTATAGCAAAGAAGAAAGTGATGAGAAAGAAGAAGAATATGATGACAAATCAAAAGAATCTTTGGATCAGTTGCAAAGCAGTATGGGTGAGTTACATTCAAAATGATCAAATCTAAAAAAAATAGCATAATTTTTTCATTTGGTTTAGAATTTAAGTTGTAACTTGTATATATTATGTCAATTAAGTATATATGAAATCTATATTATATACCTTTCACAATGTTTTGAGATTGATTATTCAAATTGTATTGCACTCAAAATACAAATAATACTGGCAATTAATCAGCAATTAAAATAAGAGAATGTTTAACTGTATAATGAGAGGAATAAGGATTTATTGTTACAGAAAATGAACTAATCATAAATATTCTTTATTATTATATATTTGAATTTTTGAACCATTTATTCAGAAATCAATGAAAAAAATGTGCCTCCACCATTAAAGGCCATGTACACAAGAAGTGAAGGTAAATGTAAGTTAATTATAAGAAAGGGAACTATCCATGAACAAGAGCAAGTGATTTTAAGCACCTTCCAACATTGATTCAAAGTATTTTTTAGTGAATATACTATGTTTATGTTTAATATTTGGTTTATTGACTAAAAAGTTAGGTTTCACCATGGTTTTATATGAAAAAAATCTAAAGAATATTTTGATGCATATCATCATATCAAATGCTTTGTTGAGTTCTAAGGACAAAATAAAATAACAGACAGAAAAGCATCAAATGCTGTAAATTGCAAAAGTACATTAAATAAACAATATTACAAGCTACTAACTCTATTCTAAATATACAATTTTAATCAAAATAATATACTTTTGTGTCAAGTTTGAACCCATTAAAACATTTGATGATATTGCACAAAAAAATGCTTAACATTTCAAAGTTTTTTTCATACAAAACCATGGTAAAACCTAACTTTTTAGTCGATTAACCAAATATTAAACATAAAACTAGTATATTCACCAAAAAATACTATGGATCAATGCTGGAAGGTGCTTGGAATCACTTGCTCTTGTTCGTGGATAGTCCCCTTTGAGAAACATGTAATTTTTTCCCTAGTGTTACTTCAAACCGATTAACATCCGGTGGATGAAAACCGGTTAATTGTTAGCCACACCGAAAAAATACATATAGCATTGTAATATTTCCAGTTTTCTATAAATATGAATAAAAATTACAGGACTAAAACAAGTTTTTTAGACCGTGCCTTCTGCATCTCAGGGCTAAAAATAATGGTTTAATATTATAACTGTACATTTTAATATCAGCGGATATCAACATGTTTATAATACTATGCAATAAATAACTATTCAAAGTTATATAAAATTGATCTTTTTCTGATATTGTTTAATTATTATTAACCTTTCAGGTGATAAGAAAGCAAATGAAATTTTGGAGTGAGTTTTTTTGTGTCTTACATGAATTTTATTTTAAATTTTGCTACATAGTTTAGTCAAATTTCTTTTATCATTACCACATTTATAATTAAGTTTTTACATTGCCAACCATTGTTATAAAAATCCAAATTTAATTAGCTGTTTCTAAATTTGACAATTTCAGTAATCTTCCAGAAGGATTAAAACTTCCAGAGGCACCTCCCCCTTCTTCAGAGTGAGTAGTTTGTTCATGTCTCTTTCTCTCTGTTTGTCTACTCTTAAGTAACACAGGTGGGATAATGTTTATCCATCAGGGAGGAAGGGAGGGGACAATGGGTCTAAAATTCATATTTCTGACAGTCTTGGACTTTGGGTACCAGAACACATGCAACTTTTATTATTTTGGCAAATTTCAAAGACTTTGGATACCTGCGCAAAGAATGCCGCTAAAACAATTATTCCCAAAGCAGACGACTCTATCTGAACTAACCAATACAAATACAAGCAATCAAAAAAATCAAAACAAGTTTATTTTGGTTTTTAAACAAAATAATTTACTTCTAAGAATGGTTAGGATAAACCAGAAATTCTACTGTAATACTTCTGTAACAATCCATTCTAATCAACTTCTTGTCAAATATGAAAACAAACCCAAGTATGGTATAATTTTGTAAGAAACTGCCAGTACTAAGGTCACACCTTTTATGATAAATTACAGACTATTCGCAGGAAAATAAGACAGGATAACCTAATGTTAAATACTTTTCTTTCAGTGTTTAATAATTTCTTATTATACAAATCTAATAAAGATTGCTATATCTAAATTTTTTATCCATTCTTATTTTATGTATGTCCGTCCATAGAACTGAGGAAATCCAATTATATAAGAATCATAAAATATGAAAATTTTAATTATTATTTGTAAAACTTTGTCCATCCATTCATCCATAACTACTATAAGATTTGTAAATATTAAGCAAGTGTGATTGTCTTGTCTTGTGAAAAGTCTTTAAAAACTACTCAATTCTTGTTCTAGTGATATTTCAGTATCTGGTAAACAAAGGGCTCCTTCACCAGATTCTTCACAGTATATTACATTATTTACCTTTACTCATCATATTTGGATTTTGAGAATAAAATGTTTATCTTTTCCGTGCAGTAATGTTAGAAATTCCCTTTTGTTTATTTAAAACAAGTTACCATTCAAACAAAAAGATACTTGTATCTGTCCATGAAAAAGATTTTAAAATAAATATGCTTTTAATTTTGTTTTATTTCCAGATACATTCCACCTATCATTCCAGCCAATATTGATATAAGTATGCCAGAACTCCCACCTGACATGCCTGCAATGCCATCGGCAGAGTAAGTTATCTATCTTATATTTTCAGTAGCGGCTACGCCCCTAGAGGCCTCTAGTGGCACTTTCAATGGTTTTTTTTGTTCCAGTCTATACGATACCTACCAATGTTTCGTTCAAGTCTCTCAAATATTTTTTATAAATTCCGATTTTTCATGAATTCTCATGGGAATTTGGTGGTACCCTGTCCAAAAATTGTTCATGGGACCTATAAGAAGCTACTCTGTTAAGGAGAACCTGATCGGTTCAGTGGTTAAAGAGATCCAAACACACAGACAAACATCCTGTTACTGTAGTATAAGGATTTAGAATACTTTTAATGGTCAATATTTATTAACGGTTTGAAAAAGAATATCAACCGGGGAACTTATAAAAGGCTCCTTCTTGAATATAATATTTCTTTACCTAATATCTATTTCAGTTCACTACCAGCTATGCCTCAATTGCCACCCCCAATGCCTGCTGCAGAGTAAGTATAATTATAACAATTTAACATGTACAATTTTTAGAATCATCCAAGGAACCAACAAATATCTCTTCTTGGTTAAAAATTTTCTTAACCTACTTTAAATCTACTTTAGTTCTCTTCCAGCTATGCCTGAATTGCCACCCCCAATGCCTGCTGCAGAGTAAGTTTAACATTCACAAACTAACATGCAGAATTTGACTCTTTAAATTTATGTTTTACTTAATATAATTCACTAAATTATAATAGAATACCATAGTTTCAACAATGATAGATATTTCTCGCATTGTATTATTAACATCTCTCTGTGGATATAAAATGTACAGTTATAAGATTAAAACCAGTTTTTTTAGCCCCGAGATGCCAAAGGCACGGGTTAAATATTCTGGTTTTAATCTTATGGTTGTACATTTATATATTCGTAGAAAACTGAATATAATACAATGCTAGACATAACTTTTTTTGTATTGATGAGAACCGGTTCTAATCCACTGGATATTAATTGGTTTTGAATATACATTTATTTTAGTTCACTTCCAGCTATGCCACCCCCAATGCCTGCTGAAGAGTAAGATTTAAAAATACAATTTAACATGCAAAATTTTAATATTTAAATTTGAGTATTACTCTATAAAAAAAAAACACCAAATTATAATATTATACCATAGATTCAATATTAAAAAGAGTTTTAACTGCTACATTGTCAAGAAATTGATCAACTATATAAAATGTGTAATAATTATATCAACTTAATTACAATAAATGAAACTATAATCTTGTAGAAAAAACACTTCTTAGCTTTAGCTAGAGGCCGCAAGAACATAAATACAATTCATGTAAACTAGAATGAATTAGACCCATAATAACTAATATTCATCCTTTTCAGTTCATTCCCTGATATGCCAGAATTTCCACCTCCAATGCCTGCTATAGAGTAAGTCTAAATGATCTTACCAGCATATATTTTTACTAGCAAAGCTACTCTATAATTCACAATGTCCGGCCATCTGTTAGTTAGCCACCAAAAGGGGGAAACGTAATTTTCTTGGCTCCATAAAAGATAGAAGGCTGAAACTTTTTTGACAACATTCCCATCATTAAGCATTGTCAACTTTTAGCAGGCTATTTTTTATATTTTTCACACTTTTCCCCAAATCTTTGGTGTTTATGGTCGATTACCAAGTTAATTAAAAGAAGTATATTAAATTTAAAATCCCGTCTTTTAAAGAAAATATCCATGGTGGATGGACAGCCTAATTAATTATATTTTAGTGCAAAATCAGAGGGAGATTTGCACATGCCTGAGATGCCTAATGCACCTGATATGCCTCCTCCCAAAGTGTAAGGTTTCAGTAAACAAAGATAGCATTAGATGTTTTGACTTAATTAAAATACTCTGGGAATCCTAATTTCCATCTTCAAGTACTTTGTTTTCACTGACTATAACTCAAATTAGGGATGGCAAATACCTAAATATGATAAATTTAAAATGCTAATTTGAACAATGTCTACACATATATTTGTATGAAGCATATGATCTCTAGCTGCTGAACTGATAAGATTCAGTTTACCTTCTTTAGATTATGTTTATTATTCTGGAAGGGGGAGAATAAAAAAAAATAGCTCACTAATAAATAGAGAAAAAAGACTTTTATTATGTACAGGGCTGATATTATAAATATTAGGGCTAGCCATTAATTCCCTCCTAATCTATATTTTTTTTATTTCTGTTTGGATAGAAAAGCTAAAGTAGATGTTAAATATCTTCCCCCACCACCAACACCTCCCCAATCAGATCAAGGGTAAGTTTTTCTGAGCTGGATCTTTAAATCGTTTAGTGGTGCGCTGAATCGTGGCGATCCAATTTCGGTGCACCTAGATATTATTAGATTTCAATCTTTAAATCAAAATAGAATGGGCGAATTTGCGCGCCCAGTGGCGCAGTACTGGCGCGGCAATGGCACTCAATGAGTGACATTGCCGCGCCAAACTGGGGTGAACTGGATCGCTCCGATTCAGCGCACCACTAAACGATTTGAAAATCCAGCTCTGTTTAATTAAAGTTTTGCAATGTTTGTATTTGAATATGGTCGGACAAAATTAGTTTACATAATAAAGCATTTGGAAGCTATGCCAAGTAAGGATTTAATGAGAAATTATATAAATTAAAGATGATTAGTTTCCTAATTCTCTTAATATTGTGTTGATTATAAGGGCAGTTAATGCTATTGTAAATTGTAATAAACACTAAGGTAATAGTAGCTTACACAATAATCTGTAAAATTGTGAGCAAGCTTCCAGTCAAATGCGCTTATTAAGTCTAACTGTTCTCAATGTTGATGAAACACTTAGTATAATCAAACATATATTTAAAACCAGTTTGACCTAATAAGTGCATTATTGCGTAAGCTGATATTCCCATGTTATGACTTAGAGGTCAGATCCCTGAAGTAATAAAAGTTCCCTTGTATCCACATCCACCTCCATTCTGGGCCATACCAGGTCCCCTACCTATCCATCCACCTGGTTATTGGGGCAAATCTGCTAATCAAAAATTGGGCTCTCTGGAAGAACAAGGCAACCTTAATGTCATATTGCTATTTGATGATATCTAAACCTTTGAAAATTCAAGACATTGTGATTTTCTAGCAATCTTTATGCTTCAATTTAGAGAATCCATAGCATCATCCGTGTGTAATGGGATGCAATACTCTAACACCCAAGGATATTAGGTTAAGTAACATCCATCAGACAACCAATCCTTTGATTGTATGACCTTCGTTTGAAAAGTCCTAACTGTGCATGTTGCGCCAGTTTATGGGCCAAGGCAATCCCCCAATTCTTACTATTTGTCTTGCACCTAACATAGCAGCAGTAGGAACTACTTTAGTTATGATTCAGTGCCAGCCCAAGATTCAAACTTATAACCTCCCTGGCAACAAGTGGATGCGCTACATGTTTAGCCACGTTCTCGGGTTCAAATGATGTATTTACTTGATAAAACCAAACTATAATTAGTCTAGGTTAAGACTTCCCTTACATTCTATTTTTTCATCTATGATTAACTGTTAGGCTTAATGAGATCTACCTAGTCTAGTAGTCTAGTCCTGCAGTCCTAAAATATTACATTTTAAGGCCAAAAGAGATTGTAGGAGGGTAAAAAGAAACATTTAATTTAACCAGTTAGTGAAATTATTTTTACACGCAGACAGATAGACATACATTCTATTAATTTTATATAAGGATTGTTCATGATAATAGTTTATTAAAAATGCAATATGACATAAATAAATAGATTCTGGTAATGATATGACATTGAAACATAAAAACCAAATCCATCCTGGCAAACGTGGAAAGGGCCACAGGCATGCAAGAATTCCACAACCCCAACCAAACCCAAATTCCTTTGGTCACCACATGGTAGGCTTAATAACTGATTCCAATCTGGAGGCTTCACAACTTAATCCAATGCAATTGGGTGAACAGATAGCACCAATGATACATAAAATGACAAATAAGCTAAAGCTGGATCCTGTGGCTTTAAGCCAACAAATTGTAGAAGTTCTCAGTGCTAAGAATGGAAATTATGCCATAGATCCAATCACTCTAGGAACGGAATATAAACTATATGCTTGACTAAAACTATCCGTATTAGAATTATTATCGCTTCCCATGTTTTTATTGTTTGCAATCTGTATACAAAAGTAACAAGATGTTTGTCTGTGTGTGTGTGTGTGTCTTTACCAAAGAATCTCTCTAGCCACTGAACTGATATCGTTCTCCTTTATAATATGACTTTTCATACTTTCTGGGAATGCTTATAATTATTTTTGGGGAAGGGTACCTCCACCCTCCCAAAAGAATTCACCCCTAGAAAAAATGCCGAGCCAATCCAAATTTTTTTTTCATTTTTACTTCTTCTTCTTCTTTAAACCAAAATTACTCTAGAGGCCTCATGGGGCATAGCCGTTACTATGATAAACAGTAACTGACATATTAGGTTGAGGTAAGCAATTTCTTTGTAGGGTTTAGAAAATGGATAGGAATGTTAATTTGACTGTAAAGCTTATATTCTGTTTCTGTAGGTGATATATTAGAACCTTTTACAACATATATCAACAATCATGACTCTATACAACCTCAAACTCTGGGGACACTCACACTTTCCCTTGTACAGCATTTGAAATCTGCAGTAAACAAGAAAAATTTAGTTACAAATAGATTTGATCCTGGAAGCCTTTTGCATGACACAAATCATGATCAAAATCCTAATCTTGTTGAAAAATTAGTTTCATTTGTTGGTAACCTAGTCAATATGTAATCATTAGAAAATACTTTTTGTGTAGCTGTGTTTAGTGTCCTAGGAAAATGGGGATAGATATCTTAGCTTTTGGCCTACCTTTACTATTGACGTCATAGTAGAGGGAAAGGGAAAGGGAAATGGGAAAGAAACCCCCTTGAAACGAGATAGGGTATAGGGTATTTCCTGACGTCAATAGAAAAGGTAGGCCAAAATCAGTGACATCTATCCCCATTTTGCTAAGGCACTACAGACAGCTACGCTTTTTGCCTAATTGGTATAAATAAAAATCTATTATATTCCTAATAAATCTAAAAGTTTAAATTTTCTTCTTACTTTAATTTTAAAATAAAATAGTGCAGTATCTCTTTAAGAATTTTCTTCTCCGTAATAAAAATTTTTCAATAAAAGTCAATATTCATCTTAATATATAGCTTATATTCCATGGGGTTTAGGAAAATTACTGGAACCATTCACCCAATACATAAACAATAACAACAACCACATTGAGAATTCAGTTTTGGGAAATTTAACATTGCAATTGATTGAAGAATTAAAATCATTGATGGCTAAGAAAAATTTGACAACAAATAGAAGAATGAATGTTGAGAACAGGGATGTTGTTCAGGATTATAATATGGATAATTTTGTTACAAATGATGTTAAGAACAGAGGAATTATTCATGATTCTATACCTATGATGGCTAAAATTGCTCATTTTGTTACTGGATTGTTTGATTTGTAAAAAGCAAGAATAAATATTGCAGTTTAAACTGAATCAATAAATCCACAGGTAACTTGCACCAGTCCCCAAAGTTTTATAAAAACGTTTTGTTTCTCTTTAGCTTTATAACTTTTGGGACTTTTATGGATTTTGATTGGGTGGTTCATTAAGTGTTTCAACTACTAATTATAATAATACAGAAGGTGTAACTTTATGTATGATAATTTAGGATGTACATTAATTTATTAGCCAATGTCTTATCACTTCAAATCTCTGGGTTACTTAATAAAATAGATATAGAAACTTGGACCTATAAAAAACTGTGTAGAAACATTTCATTATTGTTGCCTAGACAGTGTAAACATAGAAATGACGTTTATTTCCTTATTTCATATAATAACTTATAAAAATAGTTTAATTTTTGAAGATAAAGCTCTATGATCTAAAAATTTCATGATGTTATATTGGATTGCCCATTCAGGATAATAAATTTAATGATATTGAGAGAACTATCAATTTTACAGCCTTTTTACGAATTTTTAAAAGCTCAGTTTTTCTATAATTAGGGTTAGTCAGTCCATAACGGTTAGCTATTTTCGTTAATTTAGACATGTTAGAATTATACTATCGATTTCAAACTTTGCATGGTGATTCCTGTAGTAGTAAGGTACGATTTAGAAAGCGTAGGAACTCTATAATCGTTACCAGAATGTTCGTACGTCCATTTAAACATGTTGATCTTGAACTTTTTAAATATAAAATTTTATGTGATATAAATATTCTTTTTATCTGATTTTTGGTTTACTGATTCCCACAAAGTACAACAAAGTAATATAGCAATGCATCTCTATAATTAAGTCATAAATATATAAGTATGTCTTTAAACATTATCCTGTATTTAGGCAGTTTTTCAACAAATCTACTTAAAATTTTGTTCGACTTTTATAGATTTATATTCTGATTATTTATTTCTGACACTCTACAAGTTATAATGTTCGTTTGTCCTATCGTTCTAGAGCTTCGCTTTTTGGATGGTGTCATCCTTTTTTTTCTGTATTTTCCTTTACAAATTAGGGAACAGCAGATTTTAAATCCAAATATTATGAATCATCCAGTGCATAAGGTTCTTTTTGCTGTTTGATTGTTAATAGACAAGATAAAGTTTTTAAAAAATGAACCACATCAGGATTGCTTGTTTTGTAAGTTTTGTATCATTTATGAATACTTAAAATTATTGATAAATTATTAAAGTAGAAGAATAGAGGGGACATGAGCTATGTTTAATTCTCCCCACAAGGTTGGGACCCTGTTCCGATTTTGAATTTGGTCTTTGAAATATTAAATTACATCCAAATTTTACTTTTTTCAACATATAAAAATAGAGTATAATTATCAAGCGAAGTTTCTATATGACCAAGTCCTAAAAGTGTGTTAAGTATGTCCTAAACAGTTACTGAAACAAATTTATTTACAATATTGTTTAGACTTAAATAATTATATTATGAATATTAAGTACTAACACTCTTCACGTGTTACTGTTCGTTTGTCCTTCCACTTTTAAGGATGTTGCAATCCTTGTTTTGTTCTAATTATTTCTCGATTTATCTACAGAATGTACAGATAACTGGGGTCTAGTACGTGTATTTTTTTTTTGAAAACAATTGCAAGTATATTTTGTGTACAGTAGATCTTTTCATGAAAATACCTATTCTCGAATTTCATTCTTCTGCTAACCTAAAAAGTTACTTTAGGGGCCTAGAAATACATGTACAAAATTTCAGCTCTTTATCTCCACTGGCGACCTAGCGCCAGGCATGTAAAATATCAACAGATAACGGTAGCACGGCGGTTTTAACAATATCTCAGTAATGTGCAGGTTTTAAGCTTTTCTGCATATTTCAATTTAAACACATAAGGCCAAAGATATTATATCCAAAAAATCTTTTGTCAAAGTCTACTCTACACCTAGCGCCAGTCAGTTTTCTAAAATCATGCATTTTATACCTGTGAAAAATGAAATCGCCAGCGCTAGGTGTAGAGTAGACTTTGACAAAAGATTTTTGGGATATCATATCTTAGGCCTTATGTGTTTAAGTTGAAATATGCAGAACACCTAAATTCACCTTCCAAGCCATTCTCTATGCATTTTAAATTTTTTTATGAAATAACGGGATTTCAAAACTGCCTTTTGAAAAGGCCTAAAAAATATCTTTTTTTGTCCCTTTTTTCACTGTTTATAGTTACAACTTATTAAGATATTATTCTCAGTTAAAAAAAAATTGGCGCTTCCAGCACCAAAACCGGCAAAAACAGGCAGTTAAACTTCTGTACCCCTACTTAACCCCCTAACAGACCCCCCCCCCCCTCTATCTCGGCTCCTGTTACAGATAGAGACATAAAACTTTTTTCTGGTGGTTCATGTGTATTTTTAGAGAAAATTACTTTTCTTGTCATAGTGGTCAGACCGCTCCTTATCCGCTTTTTAGCGGCCAGCCGCTAAATATTAAAACTGCTGTAGAGCAGCCAATTTTAAAGCTAAGAAAACTAAATTTTATGACGAACTATTATTTTTATAACAAAATAATACCTTTTCTGACCATTGCCGAAAAACGACAAATAACGGAAACCACCAATTTTGGCGGTAAAATGGCAGTTGGCGGCGCTAAATAATAATTTTATCTGTTTATAGTTACAATTTATTAAGATATTATTCTCAGTTTTAAAAAAATTGGCGCTTCCAGCACCAAAACCGGCAAAAACAGGCAGTTAAACTTCTGTACCCCTACTTAACCCCCTAACAGACCCCCCCCCCTCTATCTCGGCTCCTGTTACAGATAGAGACATAAAACTTTTTTTCTGGTGGTTCATGTTTATTTTTAGAGAAAATTACTTTTTTCTAGTCATAGCAGTCAGACCGCTCCTTATCCGCTTTTTACATAGCTAATTCTTGCAAAACATAGCAAATTCTTACAAAACAAAGCAAATTCTTACAAAACATAGCAAATTCTTGCAAAACATAGCAAATTCTTACAAAACATAGCAAATTCTTGGAAAACTTAGCTTTTCTGTCCTTCACATAGCTAATTCTTGCAAAACATAGCAAATTCTTGCAAAATATAGCAAATTCTTACAAAATATAGCAAATTCTTGCAAAACATAGCAAATTCTTGCAAAACATAGCAAATTCTTGCAATAGGGGTCTCAAACTCAAAAACAAAGTTTCAGCATGATCCGACCACCGGTTCTCAAGATACAGTGACCTGGTGTCCTTGGTACCGACAGTAATATTTGGGAAATGGTTTGAATCCTTAGTAAATTTGGTCTAAAAATTTTTTGACACTTATATTTTTGACCTGGTTTCCTCTTAGTAGGTACGCTTGGTGTCACCTGGGTATTTTTTCTTCAAAAATTTGACTAAGTGTCAAAATATTTTTGGACTTTACTAAGGATTCGAACCATTTCCCAAATCTTACCGTCAGTATCAAGGACACCAGGTCACCTTATCTCAAGAACCGGTGGTCGAATCGCGCTGAAATTCGGGACCCTTATTGCAAGAATTTGCTATGTTTTGCAAAAAATTGCTATGTTTTGTAAGAATTTGCTATGTTTTGT
This sequence comes from Acartia tonsa, assembly GCF_053477335.1. Taxonomy (NCBI): domain Eukaryota; kingdom Metazoa; phylum Arthropoda; class Copepoda; order Calanoida; family Acartiidae; genus Acartia; species Acartia tonsa. Next base: position 29,151,635 of record NC_137273.1, read on the forward strand.
AAGAATTTGCTATGTTTTGTAAGAATTTGCTATGTTTTGTAAGAGTTTGCTATGTTTTGCAAGAATTAGCTATGTGAAGGACAGAAAAACTAAGTTTTCCAAGAATTTGCTATGTTTTGTAAGAATTTGCTATGTTTTGCAAGAATTTGCTATGTTTTGCTAGAATTTGCTATGTTTTGTAAGAATTAGCTATGTTTTGCAAGAATTTGCTATGTTTTGCTAGAAATTGCTATGTTTTGTAAGAATTTGCTATGTTTTGCAAGAATTAGCTATGTAAAGGACAGAAAAGCTGAGTTTTCCAAAAATTTGCTATGTTTTGCAAGAATTTGCTATGTTTTCCAAGAATTTGCTATGTTTTGTAAGAATTTGCTATGTTTTGCAAGAATTTGCTATGTGAAAGACAGAAAAGCTAAGTTTTCCAAGAATTTGCTATGTTTTGCAACAATTAGCTATGTGAAGGACAGAAAAGCTAAGTTTTCCAAGAATTTGCTATGTTTTGTAAGAATTTGCTATGTTTTGCAAGAATTTGCTATGTTTTGTAAGAATTTGCTTTGTTTTGTAAGAATTTGCTATGTTTTGGAAGAATTAGCTATGTAAAAAGCGGATAAGGAGCGGTCTGACTGCTATGACTAGAAAAAGTAATTTTCTCTAAAAATAAACATGAACCACCAGAAAAAAGTTTTACGTCTCTATCTGTAACAGGAGCCGAGATAGAAGGGAGGGGGTCTGTTAGGGGGTTAAGTAGGGGTACAGAAGTTTAACTGCCTGTTTTTGCCGGTTTTGGTGCTGGAAGCACCATTTTTTTTTTAATGAGAATAATATCTTAATAAATTGTAACTATAAACAGATAAAAATATTATTTAGCGCCGCCAACCGCCATTTTACCGCCAAAATTGGCGGTTTCCGTTATTTGTCGTTTTTCGGCAATGGTCAGAAAAGGTATTTTTTTGTTATAAAAATAATAGTTCGTCATAAAATTTAGTTTTCTTAGCTTTAAAATTGGCTGCTCTACAGCAGTTTTAATATTTAGCAGCTGGCCGCTAAAAAGCGGATAAGGAGCGGTCTGACCGCTATGACTAGAAAAGTAATTTTCTCTAAAAATACACATGAACCACCAGAAAAAAGTTTTACGTCTCTATCTGTAACAGGAGCCGAGATAGGGGGGGGGGGGTCTGTTAGGGGGTTAAGTAGGGGTACAGAAGTTTAACTGCCTGTTTTTGCCGGTTTTGGTGCTGGAAGCGCCAATTTTTTTTTAACTGAGAATAATATCTTAATAAGTTGTAACTATAAACAGTGAAAAAAGGGACAAAAAAAGATATTTTTTAGGCCTTTTCAAAAGGCAGTTTTGAAATCCCGTTATTTCATAAAAAAAATTAAAATGCATAGAGAATGGCTTGGAAGGTGAATTTAGGTGTTCTGCATATTTCAACTTAAACACATAAGGCCTAAGATATGATATCCCAAAAATCTTTTGTCAAAGTCTACTCTACACCTAGCGCTGGCGATTTCATTTTTCACAGGTATAAAATGCATGATTTTAGAAAACTGACTGGCGCTAGGTGTAGAGTGGACTTTGACGAAAGATTTTTTGGATATAATATCTTTGGCCTTATGTGTTTAAATTGAAATATGCAGAAGAGCTTAAAACCTGCACATTACTGAGATATTGTTAAAACCGCCGTGCTACCGTTATCTGTTGATATTTTACATGCCTGGCGCTAGGTCGCCAGTAGAGATAAAGAGCTGAAATTTTGTACATGTATTTCTAGGCCCCTAAAGTAACTTTTTAGGTTAGCAGAAGAATGAAATTCGAGAATGGGTATTTTCATGAAAAGATTTAGTGTACAGAATGTACAGATAACTGGGGCCTAGTACGTGTAATTTTTTAAAAACAATTGCAAGTATATTTTGCAGGTACTACAGGGATTAGACAATGGCCGATAAATTGATGTACATCCCAATGATGATACACAAAATTATCCCATCTGTGGATAACAATTAATGAATAAAACCTACGGACACTCAACTCAATGAACCATACAATTAAAAATTTTGAACAAACGAATGAGAAAAAGTGATTATAAAAATTTGGGGACAAATGTAAAAAAAAGGCCATTATCCACTCCCTCCCTGATAGTTTGTGTGTGCCAATAGATTCAAGTTCAAGGCATTTTTATTATTTGTTTTGTCTCGGGAACAAGAAAATTATCAAATCATTTTACAGAATGTAGTATTTGGTATAGAGAACTTGGTGGTTGTAAATCTTCTCTATAGTCCATACGTCCCATGTTTAAAGGGATTGTGAACAAAAAGATTTCTTATCAGATTCCCTGTTTTTTCCTTTTTCCCTCCCAAAATACCATAAAATCAAGGCATTATTCCTGAATATTTTTGTTAATAGAACGTTTTTGGTTGATCAATGTAGTGAAATGTGCTTAGAAAATATTACGATTTGATAATCAGATGAGAAATTTTTACGTTCACACTCCCTTTAAGCAGTAACCGGACAAAGTGTCTAAAAAATGAGCCGTGTGATGTCATACAAATGTAGGAGATGAGAGAAGAAGTGGGAAAGAAAACCCCTAAAAATGAGATGGATAATCCCTCATTTTATGACGTCACATGGCTGATTTTTAAGACACTTTGTCCGGTTACATTCAAGCGTAATTCATATCCAATGCACTGTGGGGCAATAAGTTTTTTTAAAATAATTTTTTTTTAACCTTTAAGCTCCTCTAACAATTACTATTCAAGTAAGTTAAAAGCTGTTTGATATATTTTTTAGATCATATTTTTTCTACTGTCTTATTTTAAATAGACACTGAAGATTATCTTTTTATTTTAAGAATATTCAGAAATTGTTCCATAGTTGCAATGAAAATACAAACATTTTAATAGTTATCTATCGCATCGTATCATAGACAGCTTTCCGCGGATTTGAAAATGAAAAATTGTAAAAATAAAATCAAAATCAAAACTGGTATAAGTTTTATGATTTTTATTTTATTACTCGTAGAAAATGATTTTTCGGTATGGCTAAGAAACAGTTATAATCCAGCGTATATTTATCGGTTTCGAAGCCATACTGAAATAATCTTTCTGAGTAGAAAATAAATCATTCCTTTGCTTACAGCTTTATAATCTATTTTTTTTCTTCATTTACTAGATAATCTTCACAGTTTAATGGATTTTTAAAGAGAAAATTTTTAATTTGTCATCCTTGTTTTTATAATTTCAAAAATCATGAAAGTATGATTTTAAGTACCTGCTTTTTTCAAAAATCTGTAGTACATAGTAAATAAATTTTTATTTGTCCGTCTTCCTGTCTGTCTGTCTAAAGCTTAAGATCTTGGTCGTTGATTAACCCATTGGGCTCTACTCTTTATAGCTACTAGTCCTGCGGTGGTTTTAAGCTATTTCCAAGAGTTAATCGTATATTATTTTATAAGTTCCCAAAGGTTTTTATAAAAGATTTGGGGACTTTAATTGAATCAGGATTGAGTTGTACAAACCACCAATGACAAACTTTCTATCTAATTATTTTTATTTGCAGAAAGGATTATTTTGTTTATCATTATTGAGATTGTACATCCATTTTTTTGTCCATCGCATAAGATTCCGTGCAGCACCAAATAGTTGAAGTTTCATCTTCATCAAAAGAAAAAAAAATTGAGGGGGATCTTCATCATCTGCATCATAAAAAAAGAAATAATGGGGAAATTTTTATGTTCGGGGGGGGTTGGGGGTGTTCCCTAAAGAAAATAGCCTAAAACCACCACAGGACCAGGTATATACCCTGAAGAGTAGAATCCGATCGGTTCAGTGGTTACCGAGATCTTAATGGACAGACGGACGGACGGACAGACAAACATACATCGTTCTACTTTGTATTATAGATTAACAACTATAGAAGATATCTATATCCTTAAATACAAAATTTGACCAATAGGAACACATTGTAGTAACTTTCACGTTTTTGATTATAATAGTTATTTATCTCAACGTATTATCTTTCCGAGGGCCAGGCTAACAAAACTGGTATTAATATTATGATTTTTATTCTAGAATAAGTGAAAAATTGTCTGTAATAAGATTCTTTACATGATTTAATAGTGTGGCTGAGAACTGAGGTGGATTCTTAAAAAAAATTTGCCCCACTAATCGCTTAGTGAGGCAAAATTGTTTTCGTGAAAAATCCTCCAACATTACATAAAAAATCTACAAAAATTTTAAATATCTCATAGAAGGGTTATTAAAATAAGATTTTATTTAATTTTTGTAGATTTTTTATGTGATTTTGGAGAATTTTTCACGCAAACAATTTTGCCCCACTAAGCGATTAGTGGGGCAAACTTTTTTAAAGAATCCACCTCTGGTTCTAATCCAGCAGATATCTATCGGTTTCAAAGCCTTACTGGAAATTGTATTCTACATTTTTGAACAAAATAAAGATATTTCTATTCTTGTGGTGTAATAAGTCACTTGTTTTATGTGTTTGTCAAATGTGACTAAATATAAACAAAATAGAAATTTTCAAAATTGACGAATAATCCTATGTAATTGACCATCTAGAGTAATAAATCTATCTAATCATTATAGATTCCAATCAAATTGTTTAGAAAGCAGAAGTGTAGCATGCATATAATTAATATACATCCGCAAGGAAGGGAGAGTACATTGGACTATAATTTATTATATAAACATCTTATATCAATATTTGGCTTTAAAACTTTAGGAACTTTTAGTCATTCCTGATTGGTTAGATAAAACTACCTGTGTCCAAACTTTATAACCCATAAGTTTCTTCAATAGAAGGGGTAATTTTGTTAATCATCAATATATCATTTATTGTCTTATCCCTTAAAATTCCTGACTTCCGCTAACTTAAGCATTCACCTTATAGTTGTCAATGTTAGAAGCATAGCAACTCCTAAGTTGCACTTATTGGTATGTTGGTTTTCTGTAATGACTTTTTTATAAATCTGTACTTGTGCATGTCTGACTATCTTAGATTTTTAGACTAGCACCTAAGCCCCCAGCATCTAGGGGCTCTGTATTCGAAGGGGCAGAAACTTAAAACCATTTCAATTTGAAAATAGAATAGCCTAAAACCTTCACAGGACATATGTGAAGCGCACCAAAAATAGAGAACTCATAAGATATAGTCATAAAGATCTTAAATTTCAGCCAAAAAAAACCTGAATTCTTAATATAATGGGATTTTCAAAACATCTTTTTTGGGGTATTAACAAATATCTAGGTGTTTTGCAACTTTTAAAAAAATTTCTTAAATGCCTTTACAGACTGTTGTCTACAGACACGTAGATTAAAATTATTTGATAGTCCCAAGCTAACAACGAAAGTATAAAGGTTATAGTTTCATTGACAATTTACATGAAAATAAAGAAGATACTGTCCTCCTCTTTAGTCTTCATAACCGGTTTAATTCCGGTGGAAAAGTGAGTGGAAGAAATGAAAAAAATCAATGTGCATTATACATTCCTTGAAACTGAACACAATGTATAAATGTGGTTGCAAGCAGGGAGTTGTCATTGGACTATAAATCATAGTATTACCCAAGGTTTTACATTTGTTGAGGACTTTTTTACAATATTTTTATCATACTTTTCTTCCCAGGAAGGAAGAGTACATCTTTTCAAATAATAAATTTATTGAACGGAAAGTAGTAATTTAGTCTGTCATCATCGGGGATGTATATCAATTTATCGTCCATTGTCTTATCCATTTATAACTCTACATTCTAGACTTATTATCTCATAACACTTGACAACAACAGTTTCATAACTTTCTTTAACATTTAAATAAGAATGACAACATCCATAGGCAGAAAAGCACAAAAAAAACAAAGAATGGACAAACGGAAGAAGTAAGTTTTAGAACAAATGTTGATAACAAAAAAAAGAAAGAGATAGAATCTGCAAAACCTCAAAGAAAGTCATGAAGCCTTTCAAAAAATAAGCTTTATGTCTTTTAAGGTAGAGGACTGACAAAGAAATTTCAGCTGTCTTTCTTAGATAGCAGCCGAGATAATCACATTTCCCTCATAGCGTTACAGACTGATTGACTGACTTTAAAAAATATGTTTAATATAAAGAAAACAAACGAAAAAAAATAAAGCAACATGAATTAACAACTGCCTAAATCATTCCCCCTATTGACGTGCAGGCGTACAGACAAACCAAGTGAATCATAGAGTAGCTATGCTACTGATAACTTGATAATATCAAATAAAAGGGTGTAAGTTAGGTAAACGTTTCCATGCATATAATTATCCTGTAAACATTTAGACCGGAAATGATTCAAAATTCAGGGAAAATTATCAATTTGTATATTATTATCTTGTTATAATTATATTATACTACTAGCGGATTCGCCCCCTAAAGGCCTCTAGGGGCACTTGAGGAGGGGGAAGTTAAATCCCAAAACTTCCGGGAAAATATCAAGATGGGTATAAAGGTGCAAGTTTCTTCTGGAAGGGTGGGGTGTAATCTTTCAAAAAAAGGTGGGGGAATAGATCTAAAATTGTTGAATTTTAAAGCAAAATTTAAACTTTTGTTATGATAGGGGTAAGGGGGGGGGGGGATTCCATTCCATATCGGATTTGGTTACCCTACTGTCCTGGCTTTTAAACACCTATAAGTATTGGGTTTTTCTCCGAGGAAGGGTGGTAGCCTCCCCTTTCCTTACTTTAATATAAAGTATCATAGAGTGATCAACACAGTTTAATTGAACATGTTATTTTTATTTAATAAGTTCAATACACAGTGTTTCATGTTAAAAAAAAACAATCTTCAGTTGGTTATAAATAAAAAGACATAATGATTTAATAAGCATATATTGTGTAAGGTTTTCTTGTATTAAGCTGAAGATCTGAGAAATTGCTGGTTCGAATTACTATTGGTGTAATTTTAGGGTGTTAAGAGCAAAGAAACTAGTTATATATTGACAAAGATGACAACATTCATAAAAGCGAAGCTCTGGAATGGAAGGACAAACGAACATTAACACTTGTAGAGTGTCAGAACTGAATAAGCTGAATATTAATGCATATGTCTATACAAAATTGTAAGTAAATTTTGTTGCAAAACTGATTAAATGCATGTTACTGTAATACCTGTTATATGTTACCTTGTTGTAATAGGAATCAGTATTCAAAAAATCAGATCAATAGGATAATTTTAACACTCAAAATTTTTTTGTCAAAAAAGTAAAAAAAATCTGCTTGTTTTTAATGGACGTACGGACTTTCTGGCAACGATGATAGAGTTTCTGTGCTTTCTAAGTCGTACATGTTACAGGAATCAGCATGCAAAGTTTGAAATCGATAGGACAATTCTAACATGTTTAAATTAACGATTAGAGCTAACTGTAACGGACGGACGGATGACCCGACCCTAATTATAGAAAAGCTTCGCTTTAAATAGTTTAATTTAGGACACCTACCATACTAGGCTAGGGGCTAGGGTGGGGTAATAATGAGAAGCTCTCATGAGATACCCGGTCAAGCCATAATGGGCTTAAACGTGGAGCTTGAGCTGGCCCTAGTGGCTAAACAAAAGTGTCTCAACCTTAGGTCAAAATCTTGAGCAATCATCAATGATAAATAAGTTATTCATAATTTCATTCTATGTTAAGTCATAAATACATCTATGTATCTATGACATGATTTTTTATAATTAGGATCGTTAATTTAGGCATTTTAGAATTGTCCTTTCGTACGTCCATTTAAAACATGTTGATTCTTAACTTTTTTGACAACAATTTTTCTTGTGATATAATTATCCTATTTATCTGATTTTTGGAATACTGATTCCTAGGACAATAAAGTACATTGTCATAAGCAAAGTATCTCTATGATCAAGTCCTATAAACAGTACCCTGTATTTAAGAAGTATTGCAACAGGTTTACTTACAAAATTTGTTTTAGCTTACACATCATTATTCTGCTTATTCAGTGTTAATTTTTTTTTGTCCCACCGTTTTAGAGCTATGCTTTTATGGGAGTTGTCATCCTTGTTTTATGACAGTATACTGTTCTTTTTAGGTTTTCTGTTTCTAATTTTCTATCTGTATCATTTGTAAGTTTGTACTTATAGAAAGTGAAAATTTTGAATATATAAACACATTTATTTTGTGCATGTTTCCCTGTGTGTGTGTGTGTATGTGTGTGTGTGTGTGTAGGTGCTATGATGTTTGCATATATTGTAAGTGAATAATATGCCATTATAACTTCCTTGCTTCTTCTTTTCTACACACACACATTCACACACACACACACACACACACACACACACACACACACACACCGTCTACAGATATTGTAGACATTTTTAACTTCAATTCCTGATTCGGTTTTTTTCCCTTTCCCCATTCGCTGCCTTCCCTCTTTTCTGTTTACTAACAAGGATGACAACGTTAGTAAAATCCTTATAAGCTGACTTTAGATTTGCATTACTCAACATATTTAAAAAGTAATATTAACAATTTTGACAAATTTCAAAATGATTAGACAAGTCTTTCATGTTTATAAATTAGAATATCTAATTATGGAAAAGCTTTGCCTTCAAAAAATATGACCAAACCATCTCCAGAATTGTATATCAATGATTCTTTACCCTTATTCTCTCTTTTTATTTTTCTTTCCCCCCAACAACCCCCTCCCCCTCTTATCTCCTTTGCATAAGCGTGTAAAACCGACGCCTCTTCTCTCGCCCAGAGCTCCGGGAGGCGCACAGAGTCATAAGTGTGTGTGTGTGTGTGTCTGTGTGTGTATGATACAAGAAATGCATTTCTATTTCTCCCCCCCCCCCACCCTAACCACCACTTTCCCTTTCATAGACACTCCATCACATCTCGCTTGAAATGAATCAAGAAAAAAAGAAGAAGGTCTAATACTAACTTATGAAAAGGTTACTTAGTAACGAGTTCTTTATGTAAGAATAGTCCTAAATTTATAACCCCTAGATGTTGTTCTATAATTCTGGCTTTTTTTCCTTAATTTTTTCGAGGTATATGTGACATCCTTTTTCATTCTCTCTTCTTATTTATCCCCTTTATGTATTTCTCTCTTTTTATAATGTCTCTCTACACATCTCTTCAATGAAAGTTTGAATTCGTGGTCTGAGCTTCTGGTTGACCATATAAACAGAGTCGCCATATCATAACATGTAAACAGAGGTACCACAAAGAGAATTTTGGAACAGGGTGGTCATAGCATGTAAAGACATAGTTGCCACAAAAAAAAACAAGTAGCCATATCATAACAAGTAAACAGAGGTTCCATAAAAAGATTTTTAAACATGGTGATCATATTTGAACATGTAAACAGAGGTACCATAAAGAGAGTTTTGATTCAGGGTGGCCATATCTAAAGATAGAAACAGAGGTTCCATGTAGAAAGAGTTTTGGTTGGATATAAATAGGGTGGCCATATCATAACATGTATACAGAGGTACCATAAAAAAAGGTCTTTCATAGCATTAAGAACAAAGATACCACACAGAAAGTGTTTTAGTTAAATATACACTGAGAACCTAAAAAAAGGCATATCCGAATTTTCAGATTAGCGGCTTGGCTATTCATTTTGGATGATTTTACTTAAAATGTAAAATATAGATGGATCTTTAGGGTACTAGTTTCCATTGTTAATTTGCAGTTAATTAGCACCAAAAAAGCACAAGATCTCAAAAACAGTATTAGGGGAAAATATTGATGAATCAAAAAGATATGTAAATTCAAAGAAAATCCATGTGAAAACTATTTTTTGAACTTTTTTCTTCTTTTAAAAATTGATTCTGATATTAACAATTTTAAACTTTTATTATTTGAACTATTCTCTTCTTTTAAAAATTGATTCTGATAGATTAACAATTTTTCAAGGGATTCATGCATTAACTATTATGAATTATAATATAAGGTAGAAAGTAATGAACATTCTAAAGATGAGATATTAGAACAAAAAATTCGACCCCTATCAATTTAGAGGGTTCCAGGACAAACGCAGGAGTCCCAAACGTCGGAGTGGACAAACGCAGGAGTGTTAAAATATTAATTTAAGTAAGTCTTTCTATACAAGTTAGGTTTGGCTAAGATATAAATATACAAATAAGCCCCCCACAGGGGTTAGGCATTTATAAAACCTAAAATATGGTTTAAAATAGGTTAGGTTAGGTTAAGTGTCCACTCCTGCATTTGTCCACTCCTACATTTGAGACTCCTGAGTTTGTTCTAGAACCCTTTAGAGGACAGTTGCTGACATCCAGTCTTATGTATGTAGCTAAATACATGTTGAAGATAAAAATTAGCCTGAAAAGTATAAAAAAAATGATTTTTGATGTGTTAAAAAACGAATTTTAAAATCTTAATTTTAGGGTGACCTTTAACATGCTCCTACTGTTAGTGATGGTGAGCCAAATGTTAACAAGGTACACTTTAGAGAACAGCTGCTGCCTTTTATTCTTATGGATGTATCTAAATAGAGTATAATAAAAGTATAATAAAACATTTAACAGGCAGCAATGTTGTAAAAATTATTTTTTATTGAATTTTGCGAGAAATAGAAATTAACTTTATCTTTAAATTTGACTTGGAGACCCTGTATTATTTTTGACCATATAAACAGCGGCGATTTACATGGATAGAAGGATAGATAGATTAAAACGGCGGCGCATTGGCCCCCCTATTAACCCACTTCCTATTCTGTTAGTTTTAGCATCAGGGGTAGGGGTAGGGGGGGCTATTCCGGTATAAAGCCCCCTTTTATAGTTTTCAATCCATGCAATAATTTTTCATTGCTCCCCTGTGGAAAAAACTCATACAACTTAATACCCTTTACACCCCCCCCCCTCCTCCCATTCTTCCCCCAAGCACGGCATTATTAATATTATTTGAAACCACTCTCCCTTTCTCTTTCTTTCTCTTTATCTTTCTCTGAGAGAGTCTTCCTTATCTAGCCCCCCCCCCCTCTCTCTCTCTCTCTCTCTCTCTGTCTCTCTCTTTCTCTCTGTCTCACTCTCTGTCTCTCTCTAACTATATGTCCTATTTACCGGTAAGAGAAAAGGACATATAGGATAGGAGATATGTAAGTGCCTCCGTCTAACTCCCCCAGCCCTCCCCCACCCCCCCCCCACTACTGGACCATAGTTAAAGCGTGTATGAATAATATCAGTCTCTAAACCACGGCGTGTGTGTGTGTGTATTATACCCCCCGTGTGTGTCCAAAGTGACGGTGAAAAAAAAATATTATATTGAATTTGAATTGTTATAAACAAAAGTGAAACTTTTTCTTCCCTCTCTTAAAAAAAACTTAGAGGGAAAATAAATTATTATTATATATTATATATGAATTAAACAGTGACTGATTTTTGTGAATTAAAAGTATACATGGTAAGTAGATATTACTTCATTTTTTAGTGGCAAAACTACTCTTTAATTATTTTTTGTCCGTCCATCCATCACTTTTGTAGCTCACATTTACTTTCATAAGTGATTAGTTGCTTCGTCCCTCAGGGAATAGCGAGGAAGGTTATGAAAATAGCTTTAAACCACCAACATATATATTTTTTTAAAAAGGTTATTTGACTAAAACTAAGCTTTATAAATTTATAAATATAGTTAGGAAACCTAAATTTTTTAGCAATATTAGGTCAAATTAGCATTTTCAAATAAATTTTAATGCATTTTTTTCTGTTGAGGAAAGTCAAGTAAAATAAACTATTGTAAATTTGATAAAATAAGTTAATTACAATCTCTAATTAAATTAGGTCGAATTTTTCATTCATTTGATGTAAATTTTGTTGTTTAAAGACTATAATGTTTAATTTTAATTAATATGATACTAAATAATTTTATTCTAAAATACACTGTTTTTCTCTGTTTTCGTCGATATCTATTTTCTAAATTGAGAAAATGGATGTAAATTATACGTGGATATTATGACAGGGGAATACTCTAGTCAATTTAACTTGCTAACAGTTGGATATTGCTTATTGGTCAGTTCGTTCATCCAGTAGGAGGGGAGAGTGTGGGATAAGGGATAGATGAGGGCATCATTATTTTAGCCAGCTACAAGTTTCACTTTTTTAGATTACATGATAATCTGGTCTAAGATCCAATTAATAATGAATCCATTTAATTTTTCGTTTTTTCTTTAGCTTTCCAATTTTTAAGTTCCTAAGAAAGTCTTTTCCCTTTAAAAAAGTTCGTTTACGGTCCATATGCCTTATGAGGAAAACACAAAAGTTTTTTTTGTATAGCTATCCAAGGATCTAAAGGGATAATACAATAACCGATAAATTGCTATACATCCCTAATGATGATACACAAAATTACCACATCTGTAGATTACAATTAATGGTTGAAACGTTTGGACACTCAACTAAATGAACCAATTAATCAAAATTCAAGTTCGCAACGAATAAGAAATGTTAATATAAGACTTTGGGGACTAGTGTAATAAACAGCCCTATGTCCCCTCCCTCCCTAATAGCCAACCATAGTGAATTAATAACAAACATATCAATGCACATGAACATAATATTATATTATTGTTATTAACTTACTGTATTTATTCTTTGCTATCGTATTTTAATAGTTAATTTTTCGTATTTTTATTATTATATTATGTATGATTTTTTCCATAAGATGAATAAATCATTTAAACAACAACAACATTTTCTAGCATCAAAATTGGTGCGCTAATATTTAACATACCAGTTCTTGTTTATATGAAGAAGACTATTTCATAATAGTGAAATGATATACTCTTTAAGACCTTTTATGAAGCTTCAGTCTTCCTTGACAACTAAATTCATTGAAAAAGAAAAAAAAAACACATAAAACTGATTTTTGGCAGATTAAAATTTTCTTTTCATAAAAAACAAACAATTCTAAAATTACTTCGTTTTTTCCCGCGGGGAGGGGGGTTGTTTACACCCCCCCCCCCCCCCCCTTAAGACTGAACTTGGGAAGACTTGCTTTTTCCTTTTTTAACCCCCCCCCCCCCCCTGATAAATCGCTATGAACGCCACTAATTACAGGGACTGGAATATTGAAGAAAAATTAGTTTTATCTTTATAGATGAAAACAAATTTCAAATACTGCTTGTGTAGGTATTCAAAGGTTACCTTTTCACTATTTCAAAAGCCTCCCTTTTCCTAAATAAGGGTCAGCTTATTTAGGCTTAACACAAAACCATCGAATATTGAATGTTTTCTTATTCCATTTTTGCCACTGCCCTTTTATCTGTCTGATTTGTTAAGTTTCGCTATTATAAATGTTGTCTTCCCAGTTTCGTCTAGAATTCCGGGTCCATATTTTTAAAAGCGAAGCTTTTCTATAATTAGGGTCTGTCCGTCCGTAACGGATAGCTTTTTTTCGTTAATTTAGGCATGTTAGAATTCTCCTATCGATTTCAAACTTTGCATGGTGATTCCTGTAGTAACTTTAGGTACGATTTAGAAAGCGTCCATTTTAAAAATGTTGATTGTTTTACTTTTTTAACAACAAATTTTTATGTTATCTAATTATTCGATTGATCTGATTTATGATATACTGATTCCTGGGATAACAAAGTACAATATTAAAAGCGAAGCAATCCTATAATCAATTCCTAAAAATGTAAGTATGTTCATAAACATTATTTTGTATCAAGCAGTTTATCAACAAATTTACTTACAATTTTGCTTCGACTCTTATACATTTATATTCTGATTATTCAGTTCATGGTCAATTTTTACGAAATGAATTTAGATAACATAAAAAATACTAAAATCAAGGATGACAGAATCTATAACAGCGAAGCTCCTAAACGGTAGGACAAACGAACATAAAAACAAGTGTAGAGTGTCAGAACTCAATGAACAGAATATAAATGTATTTGTATTGTAAGTAGATTTGTTGCATAACTGGTTAATAAAGAATACTATTGAAGGGCATATTTACATTTTTATGACTTGATCATAAAGGTGCTACGCTTATCAAATTGTACCGTGTTGTAATAGGAATAAGTATACCAAAAATCATATGAATAGGATAATTTTATCACATTAAAAATATTTTGTCAAAAAGGGATAAAAACTTATATGACAATATCTAGACAATGAATATTTTCCAACCAACTAAGATGTAACAAAAGATTTTGATCCAACGAATGAGAGATTAGATTTATATAACTTTGTTTACCAGTCACCAGTGTAATTTACAATCCAATGTCCTTTCCCTTCCTCAGATTTATCACAAAAAAAAATATATTCAAACAATCAAGTCTATCTTGTAATTGATTTTCATTCAAAACGACAACATCCATAAAACACTAACATAAAACTTAACACTTGTAGATAATGGACATACTTACATTTTTAAGACTTGATCATATAAATGCTTTGCTTATAACATTGTTATACTGTATTTTTCTTAGTAATCAGTATTTCAAAAATCAGACCAATTGGATAATTTTATCACATAAGAATTTGTTGTTAATTAAAAAGTTAAAAAGCAACATGTTTAAAATGGACGTCCAGACTTTCTAACTCGTACCTAACTCCTATATAAATCATCATGCAATTTTTGAAATCGATAGGATAATTCTAACATGCCTAAATTAACTATAAGAGCTATCCTTTACGTACGGACGGACGTTCGGACCGACCCTAATTATAGAAAAGCTTTGCTTTTAAAAACAACATTTTTCATGTTTTGAACTAATGCTTTGGATGTTTTCATTCTAGTTAGAATAAAGAAATCTAAAGATTTTTTTTTCTTCAAATTTCAGTAAATCCCTTATTGCAGATATCTATTATGTAATAATATCAAATTTTCATGGATTTTTTTGGGAAATTTTGAGTAATTTAAGGGGTAATCTTTTCTGTTAAGCAATTTTCTTCAAAATTTTACTATAAATTAGTGGATATATTATTACTTGGATCTTACACCAAATTTTAATGTTATCTAATAAAGTGAAACTTGCAGAGGACTAAAATAACGATGCCCCTATCCATTCCCATGACCTCTCCTCCTGCTGGATGTACAAACTGACCAAAAAACGAGTTCCATGTTAGCAAGCTAAATTGAAGACATTTTTCCACTGTCATAATTTCTGTCTTTCTGTTTGTATGTGCCATGCCAATTATGAAATCCAATCTTACTAATCGCGTTAGGATTAGGTTCACATTTTTAGAGAAGCTCCATATTGGTCTTGGAAAAGTTTTTTTAGTTCTATTTTTAGTTAGGTTAGTCCAACTTTTATTACAAAATTTTTGTCCCCTCTCCCCTCTATTGTTTTTACTAAGAGTTTTGATAGGAGCTAACCCTTTACTAAGAATTACAATGACCCGCAGGTCTAGTGGAGCATCTTACGTTTAGCTGATTAAAAATATAAAAATAACTGTCTTCTTTGTAAGATTCTGAATATTCTAATAATTTATAATTCAATTTAATGTAATTTTTAATAGAGAAATTATTTTTTTACCAAAAAAATCACACACACAACTCACACACACTCACACATACACACACACACAACCAAGACATGCATATTAGGTTTTAAAAGACACCGCAATACGAAAATCACACACACACACACATACACAGACACAAACACACACACACATACACAGACACAAACACACACACACATACACAGACACAAACACACACATACATACACCAATGGTCAGCTTAAGATTAAGTGATTTATGAAAATTAATTCAAAGATACATTTGCTCGGAGGCATGTTTAAATGTAGATTAATTAAAGCAAGAACGATTAAGCTGAATGGCAGCAAAACTTTTAAACCAAATAGTTTAATTAACCCTCACCCCTTTGCAAAGCTACTTTAAAATAAGTATATTCGCAAGGATAAGATAATGGATGATAATTTAATGTATATCCACAATTACAAAAAACATAATTACCACTTTTATAGACACTGAAGGTTTTCATAAGCCAATCAATATTTCACAAAAGTTACGCAGCGTTTTTAAGGCAACAAATGCAAAATCGTGTTTATAAAAGTTTGGGTACTGCTGAAATTTACTATCCAATGTCCCCTCCCTAACGGGATATTTTGTTTTTTCCCTTTAAAACTTTTAATCTATTTAAGGGGTAAATTTGTTTATCATAATTGTTCTTAACATTATTGTTACATTTAGGAATATTTATAGGCAACTTTTAAAGCAAATGTTTACAAATTCCATCTCTTAAAATCATTTGGCATGCCTTAGCAATTTTTAACAGCGATGAGGATAGCTTTTTTAGTTAATTTAGGCATGTTAAAATTGTCCTATCGATTTCAAACTTTGTATGGTGATTCCTGTAGTAGTTAGGTACGATTTAGAAAGCGTAGCAACTCTATAATCATTACCAGAATGTCTGTACGTCCATTTTAAACATGTTGATTTTTCTAATTTTCTAACAACAATTTTTTATGTTATCTAATTATCCATTTGTTCTGATTTTTGAATGTTGTCATCCTTGTTTATAAAAATATCCACTAACTTTGTCATGAAGTTATTCCATTAAACCATATAATAAGAACATACAGACGGTTAGTGTATCTTTTCTAATAGCTACGCTTTTATAGATGGTTTATGTATGCGTGATATTAGCAATTTTTAATGTAAACAGCCGCAAGAATTGTCGTGATTAAATGGAATTAGCGCATAACCCTTTGGTGCTAGACATGCATTTTCATTGCGCTGCACAAACACTTAATTTGTAATTAAAGAGATATTCTTAACTTTTAATTTTTAATAACGCAGCTAAACTATTCTTAGGTCGTAATTCCTTACGTCTTTCTTTACATATTACTTAAAATTTCTTTAACTACCTTCATGTTATATATATTTTTTTTAAATTCTACTAAATTGACATATTCATTCTTTTAAAAGAAAAGTACTGAGCTGGATCTTAAAATCATTTTAGTGGTAAGCCGAATTTCAGCCAATCACAGCGCGGCATCTCATAAAATGCTGTGCTCTCATTGGTGGAAAGTTGGCTCACTCCGATCTGGCTCACCACTAAAATGATTTAAAGATCCAGCTCTGGTTATTTGCCTCATTGTGCCTAGCAAGCACAGAACTCCCCATCCTTATTTTTAAAGTAATTTAAAAGAAGGAGGGGGAGTTTCTAGTGTCTTAATATTTTCTTAGGTTTGGTTGGGTTACATTGAGTACAGGAGAGCCCCGCAGGGTAAGGCTTCGAGATAAATAACCATCATCCCTTCTTATTCTTGAATTTTTTTATTTATAAAATAAGGGATTCTTTGCACAAAAGGCACTTTAAGGGGAAGCACCGAAACATTTATTTTACATTTTTATTTTTATCAAAATTGATGGTACCTTGTTTTAGGGCTTTTACTTACCCTTTTAATTAAATACTTGGTTACTTTTGACAAATATGAAATGATGTTTTGTAGTGCACCTTTAAATTATTTATGATTATGATATTGTTTAATCTTACGCGCATCTATAATGAAATTGTATTATAGGATTAGGGGTCTTTAATTCAAGAAATGAGAAAAATTCATGTATCATGCGTTTACGTTAGGTTAGGCAAGAAGGGTTTAATGGAGCCCCGTATGTTTAAAGCTTCCCGCGTTTTAAAAACTTTAGTAACAATATTCCACCTCCCTTTTACCACTGAAGCTAAAGAAAGTGCTTTCAAAAGTTAGGTTGGGTCAAGTAGGATACATAAGGGTTAGCAGGGTTATAACTTCCATTACGGGTTACCAACATGAAACATGAGTTTGGGGAAGTGAGTTTAAATAAACTTTATATAGTACACAAACATAACATGATAAAAATTTATGAAAAATTTTCCCTTCTCGTGCATATATGTCATGCCTAAGTATAATTTAATAAAGACCTGGAGGTCAAATTATTGATATTGGGTCAGAGGTAGGATCTTAAGAGGCATAAATTCATTCAAGGTTAACACATCCTGATATGCATTCTTATGCGCTGGATCTAAAGGGATAAGACAATGGATGATAAATTGATATAAACCCCCAAATGTGATTACCACTTCTGTAGTTTAGTTAAAGTTTGTGTATTTCGTGTATAGCTCCAAAATGTGTGCAATTTTTTATCAATAATGTGGTCGAATTTTTTCTATTGCCCCACTATTCGGTTAGCGGGGCAAAATTGTTTTCAAGAAAAATCCTCCAAATCACATTGAAAATCTACAAAAATTAAATAAAGTCTTATGTAAATAACCCTTCTATGATTTTATTTAATTTTTAATGTGATTTTGGAGGATTTTTCACGAAAACAGTTTTGCCCTACTAAGAGATTAGTGGGGCACATTTCTAAAGCGAAGCTTTTCTATAATTAGGGTAGGTCCGTACGTCCGTCCGAGATAGTTAGCTTTTATGCGTTAATTTAGGCATGTTAGAATTGTCCTATCGATTTCAAACTTTGCATGGTGATTTCTGTAGTAGTTAGGTACTATTTAAAAAGCGTAGCAACTCTATAATCGTTACCAGAATGTCCGAACGTCCATTTTAAACATGCTGATTTTTTTACTTTTTTTATAACAATTTTTTATGTGATAAAATCATCCGATTGATCTGATTTTTTGATTACTGATTACTATTACAATAAGGTACAATATTATTAGCGAAGCATCTCTATAATCACGTATTAAAAATGTCAGTATGTCCTTAAACAGAATTCTGTATTTAAGAAGTTTTGCAACAAATTTAAGTATAATTTTTTCAAATCTTATAATTTCATATTTTGTATATTCAGTTCTGACACTCAACAAAAGTTAATGTTCGTCTGTCATATCGTTTCAGAGCTTCGCTTTTATGGATGTTGTCATCCTTGTTTTTAAAGAATCCACCTCAGGTCACGGTAAAATGTTAGCAGCCTTTAAAATTCATAGATCTTTCGAGATGAACCCAGTAATAGTGTCGGACTGATTATGGCGTAAAAAAATTAGCCAATGAGAGGCCATTATTGACCAATGGTAAAATTTATAGTGGCCTCTCATTGGCTAATATTTTTTTTTACGTCTTAATCAGTCCGACACTTTTACTGGGTTCTTGGAGATTATCGTTACCAGGAACATTTTACCGTAAACTGCATTAGTTCCAAAGTGAATAATATCACAATATTTTTGGAATTAGATAAAAAAAATCATCTCCAATTGACCTACCACTGTTATATTGAAAATGGTATGGCGTATTCTTAACTAAGTTACTACTCATAAGCAGTAAAACTGTCAAATATAATTAACCTAAAATCTAGTTCTTTAAATCAATTTAGTTCACAATAGCACAGCAAAGTTTTAGCCAGCTACTGCATTTAATACAACTGTTTTTTTCCTTGGGTTATATTCATGGCAAGGATCTTAAGGGATAAGACAATGGATGATCAATCGGTTTTAAGCCCTCAATCATGATAAATTAAATTATCACTTAGATTCAAATTATTGGTTATAAAGTTCGGACACTATAAGCTTGAAATCAACCATCAAATTTCAATAAAAGTACTCAAAGTTGTTGAGCCAATGAATACAATAAGTGTAATTTAAAATCGAATGTCCCCTCCCTCTCTGGAGTATATCTTTAAACATGGTTTTAATAACCATTACAATCATAAAGTTTGTATGTCGGTGTGCTGGAGGAGTTTTAAAATGTATTTTAGGCGAAGCTACCTTATAATTTAAAATTGGCGTTGTCCCTTGCCTGTTAGGCGATTAGAGGTTATTATATAGTTGCTTCCTTTATAAATTTTCAAAATTGTCGAAGGAAAACTTAAAAAATAAACCTTAAAGATCAGGATTGTCTTAATTTAAATTTTCAAACCTAGCTTCTAAATGAATCAATTCTTCTAAAGATAAGTTTTTTGATACAAATTAATTTAATTTCAATTTGTTTATTTCATGTCTCGACTGACATGATTAAAAAAGATCTTTGCTATAAAATCATGCTATATTCATTAGTAAAGGGTGTGCAGTGCAAAAAGTGATGTAGTGTAAAAAAAGCTATGCATACATGTGGATTAGTTATAAAGCTCTGCCTTTTAAAAATATAAATAAAATTTTTGTGCTAAGTATGGTTTAGGAGCAATAATGAAAAATTTGAGTAAGGTTTGAAAGTTTTAAATTTTTAGATTTTTATCCTTTATTTCGTTTTAATCCATATTTTTATCCTATAAGCCGTAAATAATACATTTAGGAAATACAACATCAATAAATATTTTAATTAAAAAAATAGCATGCTTAGCATTTTTGAGCTTCTTTAGAGGTTGAGCTAATTTAATTTTAAAAAGTATGCAATTTTTTGGCACATCCATTGGATTTAAAAGTGGGGGTGGGATTCGTTTTCTTCTTACATGGCAAACAACTGTATATGTGCTGCATATATAAATTCTATTAAGAAAATTAAAATTTTAAATCCAAATTGTAAATGAATTAAAATTAAATGAAAATTAAGACACAAATGAGAAATTATCATCTATGCTCATTAATGCAAGTTTCCCAAGAACTTTTAAGGATTAAAAGTAACATATGTTATTCATGTTGCTATATCGATAACCACTGAACCGATTGAGTTTTCTATTTTGAGCTAGCTTAACATTAGTTTCAGATTGGCTTCAGTTTATTAGATTTAATTCTGAAGATTTTTTTTCTTTCCCCTCTCCTTCTGTTTCAATTTATATCTCCTAGATTATAAGGGAGCAGCCGCCAATTAAAGACGAGAATTATTGATTTTATAAAGTAAATTATAGAGTAGTTTTTCTTTAATTAAATTTAACAATTGCAAAACTACTCAAAAACTCATTTACACTTGATTATACTTTCTTTCACTTTCTCGTGGTGTTTTAACTTTTAATTATTAAATGTACACTACTCAACTTTGCTTTATATGTAACTTGCGGCTACATCCCCTAGAGGCCTCTAGAGGTACTTGTGGTGGGTAGGGTGTTGTGGGGTTGAAGTTAAACCTCACCATACTAGATGAAAAATAGTTATAATATATCTATGGAAGCTATATTGTAAAAGAGAACCAAATCGGTATAGCGAAGGGTTATGCGTATCAACATTTGGGATCCGCTTATAATTGCAAAGTGTTTCATATTTGCCATAAAAAATAATGCCAAAAAAGTTGGAAAGGGGGTTTAATGATAACAGAAAAGCATAGAGAACGGGGCATTTTGCACTGTAGCAATAATTCGTAGTTTAAATTAATGAGCTGTAGAAATTTTTTGATAATTTGTGATAACATTTGTGGAAATGATAGCACAGATCTATGCATATAAACAGGGAGGGAGGGGACAATGAAGTGTAAATTACACTGGTATCCTAATCGTTGACTCAGATTTAATACTTATTTGTAATTTTGATTGGTTGCTTCCAATTTAGAAGCTTCAAAACTTTTCAATAAATACTTCTATTCTTCAGATGGGGTAATGTTGTTTATCATAATCTGTAATATATTTAAATTTATCGTCCAATGTCTTAACTCTTGTCATCCCTGCATACAAGAGTGTCCAGTCCATATGTCTTTTCAACTTTGAAATATAGAAATGAGCAGAAGTCCTAATAATCACTTTAGTTTTAATTTTAATTTTTAAACTTTTAATAAAATAATTGAACGCCTTAAATTTGTAGTTTATAGATAAAGATCTAGGTGTTCAAATCTCCTAATTGAATAAACCAATAGTTGCTCCCCTAGCATCTAGGAAAGGCAATAAAAGGCATAAATCCATTCCAAACATATATATAAATAAAATATGCTACAACTATCCTGGGACCTGTGCGAAGCTTTCATATAATGCAGAATATATGCGTTTCAGTGGCTAGCGATAACTTAAAGGACAGACATGAACCCTTACTACTTTACATATTTTAGTGTGTAATCTATAAATCAAGATATCCTTAGTTGTTGGTTATTCATTTATGTTGCCACGTTTTTTTTGTTTTTTTTTAAAGCGAAGCTTTTCTATAATTAGGGTCGGTCCGTCCGAGATAGATAGCTTTTATTCGTTAATTTAGGCATGTTAGAGTTGTCCTACCGATTTCAAACTTTGCATGGTGATTCTTGTAGAAGTTAGGTACGAGTTAGAAAGCGTAGCAACTCTAAAATCATTACCAGAATGTCCGTACGTCCATTTTAAACATGTTGATTTTTTTTACATTTTTAACAACAAATTTGTATGTGACCTAATTATCCGATTGGTCTGATTTTTAGTACACTGATTCCTGGGACAAAAAAGAACAATATTATAAGCGAAGCAACTCTAAAATCAAGTCCTAAAAATGTAAGTATGTCCATAAACATTATCCTGTATCAAGCAGTTTTTCAACAAATTTACTTACAATTTTGCTTCGACTCTTATACTTTTATATTCTGAGTATTCAGTTCAGACACTATACAAGTGTTAATGTCCGTTTGTCCTACCGTTTTAGAGCTTCGCTTTTATGGATGTTGTCATCCTTGTTACATTAGTGTATAAGAAACATGAACGGTTTATAGAAAAGTATCGTTAATGATACAAGAGCTCAATATATACAACAAATTGTTTTTTTGTTGCTTTTACAAGATGTTTGACAGTCTGTATATCATGATTAATAAACTTTACATTTTTGCCTTAAATATTTTTCTATTTATCATAAAAATTCATTTTTTTCCTTTTAAATCTTTCAATATATCTTGAATAAGACGCACGTTTCATTTCAATTTTAAATAATCTACTACTTCAAAAGGTCATCTACAAAGTCAAGATTTTCAACATATATATTATTTCCGTATGTATTGTATGTATTTATACTAAGGTTTGTAATATATGACCCGCGTAAATGCAGTTTGGGAGATGTCGGGTTCGATTCTGGACCATATCTATAAATTCTGCTATGTCTGATGGGTGATATAAATAATTGGAGCTGGGAGTAGTAATAAACTTTTCGGGAATAGACCCTTTCGTGGCAACGCCGCTTAAGGGGCGATACGTCGTATTTTTAAAATGGCTTTTGATAGGTTATTTTAGGTTAGGTTATATTGGGTTAGGTCATTTTCCCCACAGGATTAGGCAATTGGCCCCGCAGAGTTAGAGCCTCCCGCAGGGGCTAGAAATAGGAGAAAAGCTACTATGAAAAATACGACGAATCGCCCCTTAGGGAGCGTTGCCACGAAAGGGACTATACCCATTTATTTTTCTCATAAAGAGGAGCAACTTTGACCCCAAATTACATTGGTACCCAAAGTTTTTATAAATCTCGGCTCTCATATATTGGCCTAAAGACTTTGGGAATTTCTAATATATATATTTTGATTGATTGGTGCAAACTACTAGTGTCTAAAAAAAATTATTCCACCAAACCAAGATTTATTAAAGGTCCCCAAAGTTTTTAAGCCAACACATGAGGCAGCATGATTATTAAACTTTGGAAACCTTATGAATTACAGCCCAATGTCCCCTCCCTCCATTTATTTCATTCATAATAGATTAAGATCACATATTATGCATTCTTGAATAAACTTAAATTGTACCGACACGAGTTTTGAAATTATGATAAAAAACAATAGTGACAAAATCCATAAATGCGAAGCTCAATAAATTAGACAATCGGAAAAACTTACAATAGAGATGATTCAAAAGTTTTCGTTATTTGTATTTTTTGGTTATTTCCTTATATTTGCTTACAGCGCTGCCTTATATTTTAACTAGTCGTTCAATAAATCCTTTTTTCCAAACATTATTATTCAAAATTGGATGTCAAAATGGCAAAAAGTAATAAACTAAAAAGTAGACAAAGACCCAACTGCTGCAAAATTGTGTCAAAAATCATTAATGTGACGTCATAAAAATGAGGGATTATCCATCTCTGTTCTAGTGGTTTTCTTTCTCCTCTCATCTTCCTCATTTTATGACGTCACATGGATCATTTTTGACACAATTTTGCAGCAATTTGGCCTTCATCAAAATGTACGTACAGACAATAGAAATAGAAGAATAGAATTATATTCTGAACCCTTTTTTCGTCAAATCTAAGAAGGAACATTTCTAGCAGACAAAAGTATTGTTTACTTTCGACTCAAGCTGATGTGGATTCTTAAGAAATTATAGACTCGCTACTCGATAATGAGGCAAAATTATTTTTGTGAAAAATCATCCAAAAGCACATTAATAATCTACAAAAATTAAACAAAATCATATGTTAATAACCCTTTTAAGATTTTATTTAATTTTTGTAATTTTTTTTATTCGATTTTGGAGGATTTTTCACAAAAATAATTTTGCCTCACCAGCGAGTAGCCAGCCTAACTTTTTTTTTAAGAATCCACCTCGTTACTAAGCTTTCAAATTTAAACGAAATTTTTGGGCAATTAATTCTGATTCCGCAAAGCTTTCTACTAAGAAAATATACTGTTTACAGCTGACTTTTATCTAAGTGTGAAATGAAAAAAAACATGCACTCTTAACAAGATGTGTACAAAATTTCAACCAATGAAATTAAATGTATGTACCGATGCGATTCTCCTATTGGCTCAATCAGACATTCCCTCTCTTTCTTAGTACCTTTATTGTACAGACAATCTGGAATTTTGACTGTAACAGGAGTCGGTTTGCAAGGTTTTACTTTAATTATACGATTCTAACATTCCATGGTTTACGATTGATAATTCAGGAAGGGTAAATTTTAAAAATCAGTGTCGATGTTAACAACCCATATTTCAAATCTACATTGAATGAAACTCAGATATAGAGACGCTTCGCATTTAATAATAATCTAGTTTCAAAAACTCAGCAAAGCATTATTAAAACCATAGGACAAACACTAGACATTGGGAGTTTAATTGCTCTTAGTTAATTAATTTATCGTATTAAATCTTTCTAAAAATTCATAAAGTTAATACCAGTTTTGTAATCCGGAACTTCTGTCATTCACAGTTCTAGTTTAAATCAAATAATTTTTTTATTTTTACATCTGCGGAAAGCTGTTTATAATACTATGCTTCTCATGTTGGAAATACATTTGATTACAGACGCATAAAAAATAATTCATGAAGCCAATTGTGCACTGTATGTCCAGCAATTAAAGGGTCAATGAATTGTAAATTAAACTAGTAGTGTCCAAACATTTAGAGCAAAAATTATAATCTGCAGAAGGGGTAATTTTGTTGGGTATCATCAATTGACTTATCCCTTGAGATCCCTGTTTTATTCAAAGCTAGTTTGATGATTGAAGTAAAAGAATAGAGGGTTTGAAAGCTATATGTTACTTAACCCAAGTGGTGGGGAACCTGTGCCGACTTTCATTTGGGTGTTTGAAGATCAGCCAATAGCGTTGTAAATATAAACACAGTCCAGTCGCTACCAAAGAGCATTAAGAAATTTGGTAGCAGACGAAAAAGCTTCTCACTACCTAAGACAGGTAATTGTCTGAGTTATACATGTATACTTATGCATTTATTGTTATATGGGTTATTTTATAATGAATGGATGGAATATGACCCAGCCAGGCTGAAATATAAATAAGGAAATAATAACCATGAAAAAAAAACAAGTTCTCTACAAAAGGGGCAACATTAATTAAAATGTAATATTAATGACAGAAAGTTTTTAACATTTTAATTTTATATGACTTTATTGATCATGCATATAAAAAGTATTTTATTTTTTCTAATTGTATAAAGTAGGTCCAAGGATGGTTTTAGGTCATTTTATCTTTGAATTTAGGTCTATTTTTATGCTACCTCCCTCGAATACAAATCCCCAAGAAGCAAGGGACGCGACGCTTTACTATAATGGATGTTTTCATCCTTGTTAAAATGTATGTTTCATATTAGGTTTAAAATCTGTACATTATAAAGAAATTTAAATTAATATATGCTGAAATCTAGGGATAGGCAACTGGAAGCTAAAACAATTTCCCCTTAACTCCTTAAAAATGTACTCTTTATATACCTATAGAATTAGGGAAATGACAAGGTAATGGGAACAAATTTATCTTCCATTAGAGCTACCTGTATTTCTAATTTTATGTAAATTTCTCTACCATATGACCACAAATGCTCTAAATTTAAAATCATCACGGATAAATGGATACCTACTTGAAGTCTTGGTGGATTTTTAAAGTTCTATTTTTTATTTTCATATTTACTTTTACTGTCTTTGGCCTTAGGCAATCGATTTTCATTTTGTTATGATTACAGTTTATAATCCGAAAGGGGGTACAAAAGTAGCCTAAAACCATCCCATTCTTAAAAATAATAGCCTAAAACTATCCCAGGACATATGTGAAGCTTTCCTAAAATAACCAACTTGATCTGTATAGAAGTTAACGAGATCTTAACCAACAAAGCAACAACAAAAAACTTTACTACTTTATATAATAGGATAAAACTTAATTTTGAAAACAATTTTCATATGACTACATCTCATTATTCCAGACTATATTTATGCAATTGAAATAAATCTGAATTTTTCGCTTAATATAAAATATGGTTAAAGCATAATTTAGACTTCATTCAATTGGAGGGAGAGTGTAATGTAGAAACATTTAATCTAAATATTTTTAAGCTATAACTTAAAAATGATGCATTGGTCAATACACATTTATATTTTTTTCTTCATGAAGGCGAAGATTTAAGTATAGAATCAACCATAATGATGTTTATTATTTCAATTTTATTTCATAACAAAGTTTTCTTTATTTTGGCGTTTGGGGTATAGTCCCTTTCGTAACATCGCACCTTCGTATTTTTCACAGCAGCTTTTCTTCTATTTCTAGCCCCTGCGGGGGGCTCTAACCCTGCGGGGCCAATTACCTAACCCTGTGGGGCAATCACCTAACCTAACCTAAAATAACCTATAAAATGCCATTTCAAAAATACGACGAATCGACCCTTAATGGGCCGTTGTTACGAAAGGGACTATTCCCGGCGTTTGTCCTGGAACCCTTGTTTAGGTTGTATTGCTTATGAGCTAAATAAGTAAATTATTTCGAAAACCACAAAACCGATATAATTCTTAATTTCAGGGAAGATTAACAAAGATGTGTTTAGGCTATTTTATTTTTAGATTCAAATGTTTGAATGGTTTTAGGCTATTTTAAAACTCTGTGGAAAAAGTTACTGTTATTTATAATTATCAATTGTTCTCCTAATGTGTATCTCTTTCCTTATTAAAAAAAGGAATCTTCACACAAACTCTCAGAAATAAGGTATCTAAAATCTATTATTTTGATTATTTTATTAACTATGTAAGATATCTATCTGACTTTTAAAATGGTCTGGATCAAATTGGGTTTGGTGCATAACATTTGTCTTGGGAAAATCATATTTCTCCTTTTTAAATTGATTAACACAAAGTTTACCATCCCTAATCTCTGAGCACAATTGAGAAATTGATAATATATACCTTTCAACGCTTGGAAGAAACAATTAGATCATCAAAAACATCGTTTGTCTTTCCATCATGTAATTTTATTATACTTATACGCATTATGTTACTTTCTTAACGGCTACGCCCCTAGAGTTATCTAGGGACGCCTGAGATGGGGTCATTATATGCTAGGTGATTTATGTTGGGGAGGGAGGTGGTACCCTCCGCAAAGGACCTATAAGAAGCTACATTGTAAAGGAGAAACTTATTGGTTCAGCTGTTCTTTTTCCCATAGGTCCTGGGATGTTTTTGTTTTAACTTTAAATTCTAGCTTTGGGTTGCTTATTGGTTATATTCTCCACCCCTTGAATTAAGGAACCTCTTGCTGATACGGGCGAAGCCGCTAGAGAATAAAAATTGCATCCTTCGTATGATCTCTAAGGGGTTCAAGTTTTACGAGCATTGATGCTATCAAAACATTGAAATAACTCAAATGAATAAATTAAAATTCAAAGCATACTTGAATTAGTCATGTAGATAAGAAATATCTAAAAGACATGATTAATATTGCTCTAATTCAGGAATCTTAAGGGATAAGACAATGGATGATGTACTGATGTACACATGAATAAAATCATTAAAGTTTATATGAAAGACTGAAAAGTTTCAACAATGCTAGTTTGAACTAATGAATTAATATTTGGATGTCAGTCTAATCTAAAGTCTAATGTAACTTTCCTCTCTGATAACACAAGTTTAGTGAACGGACTTAATGATTTAAATAATAGCTGCGAAAATTTTTTTGTAATTTCTTTTTGGAGGGTTTTGGTACCCTATCCCAAAATAGTTATAAACCTTTTTGGGACCTATGAGAATCTACCCTGTTAAGGAGAACCCGATCGGTTCAGTGGTTAGCGATAACCTTCGGTACAGACAAACAAACAAACACATCCTTTTACTTTATTATAAGGATTTACCATCTATCTATCCATTAATTCAACTTTCTTCTAATTTCTTTATCTGTCCATCTATTTATTGATATGTATCTGTATCTGTATATCTATCCATCGATTCATCTGTTTAGTTATCCATCTATTTATCTGTCTATTTATCTATCTATCTATTCATCTATTCATCTCTTTACCTGTCTATCTACTTGTCCATCTATCTATTCATCTGTCTATCTATCCATCTATCTATTCAACTGTCTATCTATCTGTTCACACAACTGCCTCCCCATTGCTTTATCTATCCATCTAATAATGCTTCTTTCATTAACAATTGAAATTATCTTTTTCTAAATCTAAATTAGTCTGGGAAATTTTAAGATTTTGTAATATTGTGTATTATTTTTAGTAGCAAAACTACTTTAAAGATCACCTTGTCCGTTTTTTGTCCATCCATGCGTAAGGCTATGAGCGCAATGTGTTTTCTCAACTGCTATTTAATCTAGACCTCTTTTTAAGCCGCTTTTCAATATGACTATGAAACAGATTATTATCCGCTAGATTAGAACCGTAGTATTGTATTAAAGACAATTTTCCACGAATAATAAAGAATAATAAAATAATAATCAGTGCCAATTTTGTTGGCTATCAATTATACGAAGGGCTTCGTTAAATAAGGATGTTATCATTCTTGAATATTAATAAAACTAAAATTCCTTGTTTTAATTTGATGGCGTTCTGTTGATATAAAAATCTTATGTAATTGTCGACTGTATAAAATTATAAAAAAATACATTATTTACTATTGATTTTTTAAATTGAGCCTAATAAAATTATCAACTTTAATAAAAAAAACTGTACAAAAAGACAAGAACAATAAAACCCATAGCTAAGCAAAGCTAACAAAATTGCTAACATAAAAAAATCAGCAACTGTCTTTTGAACGAACATCGACACAATAATTTGGAATTTCTCAAATCTCATTTTATAATATGTTGATGAAATCATACAGAATGTTTTTACAGACTAGAATAGAAAAACAATTATTATTAAGTAGCTACGCTTTTAAAATGATAAACTTGTGAAAAATCTTAAAATTAACAAACAATCGCCCTTCATGATTTCTTATAAAAGGACCTTTAAAACTTTAAAACTTTATAGAGTAGAAAAAACATCAATAACTTTTTTTTTAGTATTAAGACTTTCTTGTTTTATTTTCGTTCATATTTCGCTCATCTATTGGGTTCTTCATTTTAGGGTAGCTTCACAAAGGTCCAGGTATGGTTTTAGGCTATTTTGTTTTTAGATTGAAGTCATGAACATACTAAATAATTTGAGGATAAACTAATAATATAATTTATGTTTATCCCCAAATAATGATAAACAAAATTATTCCATCATTACAATAAAAGGTTGAAGCTTTGGGTACGGGTATTATTTACAGTCTTCTTACCAATGCAGTCTTCTCCCTCTCTAAGATAAGTCAGGTTTTTAAATTTTGGAGTCTATCTTTAATTTCGTAATAAATCACTCATTAAAAAACAATTATCATTGATTTAGTAAAGAAATTTTTAACATTTCAAAGTACAGAAATATGTCATACAAATTAAATTTTAAAATAAACTATTTTTGGAAGCGGTAACTTGACAAAGTGTCTCAAAAATCAGCCATGTGACGTCGTAAAAATTAGGGGTTATCCATCTTTTTTTGGGGGGTTTTCTTTCCCCTTTCTCCTCTCATCTCCCTCATTTTTATGACGTCACATGGCTGATTTTTGAGACACTTTTGTAAAGTTACTTGGAGGCTAACAAATAATTAGGGTTCGACTTCTGAGGTGGATTCTTAAAAAAAAATTTGCCCCCCTAATCACTTAGTGGGGCAATTTTTAAAAAAAGAATCCACCTCTGTGCGATCCTACTACCCCTCAAAGTTCTGAACACTTTATGCTATTGCTGGCTTTAAATCTATATAGGTCTACCTTAATTAATAAATAGTGTGTCCCAACTTTTCCACCATTTATTTTTAATTTAATATGGTAATCTTTTGTCCACTGAAATGCCTACTCAATGATGATATACAAAATTACCCCTATTTGTAGTTGTAAATTATTTCTGGAAAGTAATTATTTTTTTTAGCAGCGAATAAGATAAAGTGTTCATAATCAATCTTTGGGTACCAGTGTAATTTACAGTTCAATGTCCCCTCCCTCCCTCTCGTTTTACGATTCGTTATCTTGGTGTTGCCAAAAGATTTGTGCAAGGCAAATATTAATTGTGATAATGATTAAATGAATTACCAAAATTGATGTAATAGAACGTGGATATAGTGAAAAAATTAACACATAGCCGGATATGATGTTACTCCCAGCTGGCTAATATTACGGTATCCCCCCCCCCCCCCATCACCCTCCGCTCCACTCTATACCCTTCCCTGACCATGAAGAAACATATTGACCAACATCTGAGGTGGATTCTTAAAAAAATTTTTTTTTGTGATTTTGGTGGATTTTTCACGAAAACAATTTTACCCCACTAAGCGATTAGTGGGGCAAATTTTTTAAGAATCCACCTCTGAGCAATATTGTTGACAAAAATCCCCTCTGTCACAATATCCACGTATTCTATATCCATTATTGCAAACGACAATGAGATAAGATAATTATTCTGGTGGTCTTAACTTTTACCAGCTATACTTCTATACAATACGAGTATTTCATTTGGTCGGAGATCTTATGATGTAATGTAATGGACAATAAATTGATGTTCATCCCTAATAATGATGATAGACAAAATAACCCCTCTGGCAGATTAAAATAATTGGTTGGAAGTTTAATCAAATCAATCAATATTTGATTAAAGTATCATAAAGTTTTTGTGGCATGATATGTAAATGAAACTTTGATTTCTTCCAACCCTATATTTTAAAGGTCAGAGGAAAATTAAAAAGTGAAAAGGTAGATTAAAAGTTTCCAGTTGGAAAGTGGTTATAGACTGGGTTTTTTTGTTCAATAAAAATAAAAGCAATTCAAAACACAAGTTTTTTTACTTTTATTCATGATCGTCCTTGTTAAATTATCAAGATTCAAGTATCCAAAAAGATAAACATTGCTTGACCTTAACCAAACAAGAAATAATATTTCATTCAAATAAAGATGGGGAGGGGGGATTGTACAGGAAATATATTTTACCTCTAACAATTATGTCAACCTTCCATCATAATCTAGACAGACATGTTGCCAGTTTTTTTAGATTCATGTTAAATAGATAGAATAAGGGTCCTCCAGCTAAATATACGATTTATTAAGATATTTTTTCCCAAGATATCAAGAAATAAGAGATTGGAAGAAAAACTAATATACATCCCCAATTTTGAAAGACAAAATTACCAACGAGGGAGGAGACATTGGGCTGTTTATTACACTAGTCTGCAAATTTTTATAAAAACCGTTTTCTTATTCGTTGAATTAACAAGTTTGGGGACTTTAATCAATTGTGGTTGGTTGTTTCATTGATCAAATGTCCAAACGTTTCAACCACTAATTGTAATCTAAAGAAGGGGTAATTTGGTGTATATTGATTGAGGATGTATATTAATTTATCGGTTATTGTCTTACACCTTTGATCCCTGCATAATTACCAATTCTTTAAGTCTGGTTGAAAGGCTACTAGTTTGAACAACCCAATCAATAATTATTAAAAGTTCTAAAAGTTTTTGAACTAACGAACTAGAGAACCTGATTGTAAGAATTTAGGTACTAGCATATTTGCGGAAATGAGAATAAAAGAACATTAAATAAAAAGCTAACCACACACAAAGTTGGGACAAAGTTACTCAAAAATCAGCCATGTGACGTCATAAAAATGAGGGAGATGAGAGGAGAAGTGGGAAAGAAAACCTTTTAAAAAGGGTCACTTTGTCCCACTACTTAAAGGACAGCTAAACAACAGACAGACGGACAAATGAATAGTGTAGAGAAACATCTCTCCTGTAAAGCATAATTACTTTTATAGCTTTATTCACAGACAATATAAAATATAAAATTTTAAACAATTAAACGTCGAAACCGCCTGTCTGTTAATCGGGGAAAGGACAATGTCAAGGAAAAAATAGTTTACCTCCAACTTGATAAATTGATCAATATTGGTCTGCATGTCGACGTAAATATGTATGATAGATAGTTTAGCAGCATAACGGGTTAGAATTTTATTTTAACGCATAATTTCTGGTTCGCGGTAAAATTTCGTGTAATTTTCTTTGTTAATAACAATTTAAGCAACTTATTTAAAAAAAAGGGTATAGTCCTTTCCATGACATCGCTCCATATGGGGCGATGATTTTAATTGATCGCCTCTTATGACATGGGGCGATGTAATGGCTCCTTGAAAGGAGCGATTTAATAGCCCCTTATAACAAGAGGCGATGTTATGACTCCTTGAAAGGAGCGATTTAATAGCCCCTTGCCCTAAGAGGCGATTAAATGATCCTTTATCGCTCCTTTATCGCCCCTTCTAAAGAGGAGATGATATGTCCTCTTATCCCAAGGGGCTATTTAATTAAATATCGCCTCTTCATGGCCCCTTCACTATTATATATATCTTAGTCCCTTGATGGCCCCTACATCGCTCCTACATCGCCCCTTCATCGCTCCTCCATCGCTCCTTCTCCAAATTTATATTACATTGTACTTTGATGGCCCCTACATCGCCCCTCCATCGCTCCTACATCACCCCTTCATCGCTCCTTCTTCAAATTTATATTACATTGTACTTTGATGGCCCCTACATCGCCCCTCCATCGCTCCTACATCGCCCCTTCATCGCTCCTTCTTCAAATTTATATTACATTGTACTGTGATGGCCCCTACATCGCTCCTACATCGCTCCTTCATCGCTCCTACATCGCCCCTTCTCCAAATTTATATTACATTGCAACTTGATGGCCCCTACATCGCTCCTACATCGCTCCTCCATCGCCCCTTCATCGCTCCTTCTCCAAATTTATATAACATTGCAACTTGATGGCCCCTACATCGCTGCTACATCGCTCCTCCATCGCTCCTCCATCGCTCCTACATCGCCCCTTCATCGCTCCTTCCACAAATTTATATTACATTGTACTTTGATGGCCCCTACATCTCTCCTCCATCGCTCCTCCATCGCCCCATCGCCCCTTAATAGCCCCTTACCTTAATTTATATAAAAAAGCCCCTACATAGCCTCTCCATCGCCCCTTAATAGCTCCTTACCTTAATTTTTATAACATAGCCCCTACATAGCCTCTCCATCGCCCCTTAATAGCCCCTTATCTTAATTTATATAACAAAGCCCCTACATAGCCTCTCCATCGCCCCTAATAGCCCCTTACCTTTATTTATATAACAAAGCTCCTACATAGCCTCTCCATTGCCCCTTAATAGTCCCTTACCTTAATTTATATAACATAGCTCCTACATAGCCTCTCCATCGCCCCTTAAAAGCCCATTACCTTAATTTATATAACATAGCCCCTACATAGCCTCTCCATCGCCCCTTACCTTAATTTATATGACATAGCCCCTACATAGCCTCTCCATCGCCCCTTACCTTAATTTATATAACATAGCCCCTACATCGCCCCTCCATCGCTCCTACATCGCCCCTTCATCGCTCCTTCTTCAAATTTATATTAAATTGTACTGTGATGGCCCCTACATCGCTCCTACATCGCTCCTTCATTGCTCCTACATCGCCCCTTCATCGCTCCTTCTCCAAATTTATATTACATTGCAACTTGATGGCCCCTACATCGCTCCTACATAGCTCCTCCATCGCTCCTCCATCGCTCCTTCATCGCTCCTACATCGCCCCTTCATCGCTCCTTCTCCAAATTTATATTACATTGCAACTTGATGGCCCCTACATCGCTCCTCCATCGCCCCTTAATAGCCCCTTACCTTAATTTATATAACAAAGCTCCTATATGGCCTCTCTATCGCCCCTTAATAGCCACTTAATTTAATTATATAACATTGCCCCTACATAGCCTCTCCATCGCCCCTTAATAGCCCCTTACCTAAATTTATATAACAAAGCTCCTATATAGCCTCTCCATCGCCCCTTAATAGCCCCTTACCTTAATTATGTAACATAGCCCCTACATAGCCTCTCAATCGCCCCTTAATAGCCTCTTACCTTAATTTATATAACATAGCCCCTATATAGCCTCTCCATCGCCCCTTAATAGCCCCTTACCCTAATCTATATAACATAGCCCCTACAAAGCCTCTCCATCGCCCCTTAATAGCCCCTTACCTTAATCTATATAACAAAGCTCCTACATAGCCTCTCCATCGCCCCATAATAGCCTCTTACCTTAATTATGTAACATAGCCCCTACATAGCCTCTCCATCGCCCCTAAATAGCCCCTTACCCTAATTTATATAACATAGCCCCTACATAGCCTCTCCATCGCCCCTTAATAGCTCCTTACCTTAATTTATATAACATAGCCCCTACATAGCCTCTCCATCGCCCCTTAATAGCCCCTTACCTTAATTTATATAACATAGCCCTACATAGCCTCTCCATCGCCCCTTAATAGCCCCTTACCTTAATTTATATAGCATAGCCCCTA
Source organism: Acartia tonsa (assembly GCF_053477335.1). Taxonomy (NCBI): domain Eukaryota; kingdom Metazoa; phylum Arthropoda; class Copepoda; order Calanoida; family Acartiidae; genus Acartia; species Acartia tonsa. Next base: position 29,186,548 of record NC_137273.1, read on the forward strand.
CATAGCCTCTCCATCGCCCCTTAATAGCCTCTTACCTTAATTTATATAATCCTTACCTTAATATATATAACATAGCCCCTACATAGCCTCTCCATCGCCCCTGAATAGCCCCTTACCCTAATTTATATAACATAGCCCCTACATAGCCTCTCCATCGCCCCTTACCTTAATTTATATAACATAGCCCCTACATCGCCCCTCCATCGCTCCTACATCGCCCCTTCATCGCTCCTTCTTCAAATTTATATTAAATTGTACTGTGATGGCCCCTACATCGCTCCTACATCGCTCCTTCATTGCTCCTACATCGCCCCTTCATCGCTCCTTCTCCAAATTTATATTACATTGCAACTTGATGGCCCCTACATCGCTCCTACATAGCTCCTCCATCGCTCCTCCATCGCTCCTTCATCGCTCCTACATCGCCCCTTCATCGCTCCTTCTCCAAATTTATATTACATTGCAACTTGATGGCCCCTACATCGCTCCTCCATCGCCCCTTAATAGCCCCTTACCTTAATTTATATAACAAAGCTCCTATATGGCCTCTCTATCGCCCCTTAATAGCCACTTAATTTAATTATATAACATTGCCCCTACATAGCCTCTCCATCGCCCCTTAATAGCCCCTTACCTAAATTTATATAACAAAGCTCCTATATAGCCTCTCCATCGCCCCTTAATAGCCCCTTACCTTAATTATGTAACATAGCCCCTACATAGCCTCTCAATCGCCCCTTAATAGCCTCTTACCTTAATTTATATAACATAGCCCCTATATAGCCTCTCCATCGCCCCTTAATAGCCCCTTACCCTAATCTATATAACATAGCCCCTACAAAGCCTCTCCATCGCCCCTTAATAGCCCCTTACCTTAATCTATATAACAAAGCTCCTACATAGCCTCTCCATCGCCCCATAATAGCCTCTTACCTTAATTATGTAACATAGCCCCTACATAGCCTCTCCATCGCCCCTAAATAGCCCCTTACCCTAATTTATATAACATAGCTCCTACATAGCCTCTCCATCGCCCCATAATAGCCTCTTACCTTTATTTATATAACAAAGCTCCTACATAGCCTCTCCATTGCCCCTTAATAGTCCCTTACCTTAATTTATATAACATAGCTCCTACATAGCCTCTCCATCGCCCCTTAAAAGCCTCTTACCTTAATTTATATAACATAGCCCCTATATAGCCTCTCCATCGCCCCTTAATAGCCCCTTACCCTAATCTATATAACATAGCCCCTACAAAGCCTCTCCATCGCCCCTTAATAGCCCCTTACCTTAATCTATATAACAAAGCTCCTACATAGCCTCTCCATCGCCCCATAATAGCCTCTTACCTTAATTATGTAACATAGCCCCTACATAGCCTCTCCATCGCCCCTAAATAGCCCCTTACCCTAATTTATATAACATAGCCCCTACATAGCCTCTCCATCGCCCCTTAATAGCTCCTTACCTTAATTTATATAACATAGCCCCTACATAGCCTCTCCATCGCCCCTTAATAGCCCCTTACCTTAATTTATATAACATAGCCCTACATAGCCTCTCCATCGCCCCTTAATAGCCCCTTACCTTAATTTATATAGCATAGCCCCTACATAGCCTCTCCATCGCCCCTTAATAGCCTCTTACCTTAATTTATATAATCCTTACCTTAATATATATAACATAGCCCCTACATAGCCTCTCCATCGCCCCTAAATAGCCCCTTACCCTAATTTATATAACATAGCCCCTACATAGCCTCTCCATCGCCCCTTAATAGCCCCTTACCTTAATTTATATAACATAGCCTCTACATAGCCTCTACATAGCCTCTCCATCGCCCCTTAATAGCCCCTTACCTTAATTTATATAACATAGCCCTACATAGCCTCTCCATCGCCCCTTAATAGCCCCTTACCTTAATTTATATAGCATAGCCCCTACATAGCCTCTCCATCGCCCCTTAATAGCCTCTTACCTTAATTTATATAATCCTTACCTTAATATATATAACATAGCCCCTACATAGCCTCTCCATCGCCCCTGAATAGCCCCTTACCCTAATTTATATAACATAGCCCCTACATAGCCTCTCCATCGCCCCTTAATAGCTCCTTACCTTAATTTATATAACATAGCCCCTACATAGCCTCTCCATCGCCCCTTAATAGCCCCTTACCTTAATTTATATAACATAGCCTCTACATAGCCTCTCCATCGCCCCTTAATAGCCCCTTACCTTAATTATGTAACATAGCCCCTACATAGCCTCTCAATCGCCCCTTAATAGCCCCTTACCTTAATTTATATAGCATAGCCCCTACATAGCCTCTCCATCGCCCCTTAATAGCCTCTTACCTTAATTTATATAATCCTTACCTTAATATATATAACATAGCCCCTACATAGCCTCTCCATCGCCCCTAAATAGCCCCTTACCCTAATTTATATAACATAGCCCCTACATAGCCTCTCCATCGCCCCTTAATAGCCTCTTACCTTAATTTATATAACATAGGCCCTACAAAGCATCTCCATCGCCCCTTAATAGCCCCTTACCTTAATTATATAACATAGCCCCTACATAGCCTCTCCATCGCCCCTTAATAGCCTATTACCTTAATTTATATAAAATAGCCCCTTCATAGCCTCTTCATCGCCCCTTACCTTAATTTATATAACATAGGCCCTTTATGGCTCCTGTACAGCCTCTGTAATTGTATTGCCCCTTCATTATAGAAGGTAGGGCATTAAGGTAAGGAAGGAATGTGACCCTCTACAGTTTTAAATTTAAGTTTTAAAAGGATGACAAGGATGACAACATTTATAAAAGCAAAGCTCTGAAACGGTAGAAAAAAGTTTAAAGGAAGCCTGCAAGAAATACCACGCTTTAACTGCTGAAAGACTGCCACAAGTAGACCAAATACCCCAAATTTGAAGCCTTCAGCTTCTATAACAAAAAAGTTCTAGGCATTTTAAAATGACATTTTATGTACAATGGAAATTTTGAAAGAATTGCAATGCTCATGTTGAAAACTTTAAAATTAAACTACGTGGCCTAGAAACAAAATTATAAGCTTATTTTTGTCATAAATTTAGGTTTCCAGTAACTAATTATATTTTTACAATAAAAATACCCATTTTTATAGTCAAAATCATTAAAAAAAAATAAGTTTTACTTGCGTTGTACCGAATGTACTGTAGCCAATCAGAAGGCTGAATCAGCTTAACAACCAATCACAGCTAAGCTTGTATTAGTTTACCCCTTTGTTTCCGCTATGATTTTCGTTTAAAAATGCAATTTAAATCGATTTTTTTTCATAGATTTTGACTATGAAATGTGGTGTTTTTATTGTAAAAATGTAATCAGTTACAGGCAATCTAAGTTTCTGACAAAGATAAGGTTATAATTTTATGTCTAGGCAACGTAATTTAATATTGTTTTTTCTTTTATGAGCATTGGAAATCTTTCAAAAATTCCATTGTACATAAAATGCTATTTTGAAATGCCTAGAACTTTTTTGTTATTGAAGCTGAAGGCTTATAATTTGGGGTATTGGGTCTTCTTGTGGCAGTCTTTTAGCAGTTAAAGCGTGTTATTTCTTGCAGGCGTCCTTTAATGAACATTAATAATGTAGAGTGTCAGAACTGAATAGTCAGAACATAAATTTAAAATTCGAAACAAAATTGTAAGTAAATTTATTGAGAAATTGCTAACATGCAGGAAAATGCTTAAGGACGTACTCACATTTTTTGGACTTGATTATAGATATGATTCGCTTATAACATTCTATTTTGTTGTCCTAGGAATCAGTATCCCAGAAATCAGATTAATCGGATAATTTTGATACATAAAAATTTGTTGTAAGTTAATAATTAGTATGCTTAAAATGGACGTATGGATATTCTGATAATGATTATAGACTTTCTAAATCGTACCTTTCTACTACAGGAATCACATGCCTAAATTAACGAAAATAGCTAACCGTTACGGACGTACGGACTGATCCTTAATATAGAAAAGCTTTGCTTTTAAAAAGTTAAAAAGATTTTTTGAGGGGATGGGGTAATATTTTTCTTGGGGTGAATTTTCTGGGAGGGTGGAGATACCCTCCCTCGAAATAATTATAAACCCTCTATGAACTTAAAAGAAGCTTCACTGTAAAGGAGAACCATATAGGTTCAGCGGTTAGCTTTTCTACAGACAAAAAAAAGATTACTACTTTATATAATAGGTTATGAAAAAGGAAAAAAAAGCAAGATAACAAGGATAACAACATTCACAAAAGCAAAGCTCTAAAATCAGGAGGTCAAACATAAATTTTGTTAAAATTAGCGTAAATCTATAATACAAAGTAGAATGATGTCTGTCCATCCGTCTGTCTGTCTGTCCGTCTGTCTGTCCGTCTGTCTGTCCGTCTGTCTGTCCGTCTGTCAGTCCCTTAAGATCTCGGTAACCACTGGACCGATTATATTCTACTATTCAGGGAATATACCTACTGGTCCTGTGGTGGTTTTAGGCTATTTTCTTGGGGGGTGGGATACCCCCAACCCCCCCAAAAACAAAAAAATCCCCCCCCCCATTTTTTTTTTTGCTGAAGATTTTCTTGGTCCTATTACGAATTTCGCCAAAAAAAAATTTTATCACCTCTTGGGGCAAAGCCCCTGAGGCTAGGGGCGAATCTGCTAGTATAGAATATAGTAAAAGGGCATAATTTTATTTTTAGTATTTGATTATAATACTAAACCTTGTTGTCCTAAGAAACATTACTCCAAAACCCAGATGAATGGGACAATGATATTATACAAAAAAATGGACGTACATACTTTCTAGTAATGAATATAGTATTGTACCCAACTGTTATAGAAATCATTCTGCAAAGTTTGAAATCGATAGGATATTTATAACATGTCTAAATTAAAGAAAATGTCGTCTAACCGTTTGGACGTACGGACAAACCAATCCTTACTATAGAAAAGTTTCGCATTTAAAAAGGAAAATTATAATGAAAATATAATGAATTAATAAAATAAATATAAATAATATAATAACATAATGAAATAAAGAAAAAAAATAAACTAAGAGAATGAAATTTTTTAGTTAAATAGAATATTGAATAAGGATCATATAATGGACAAACAGACAAAGTAAGTTATAGAGCAGACTTTAAGAGAATATGCTATTACTCAAAGATTATCACGAAACCTAAGTCTTTTTAAGCATAATTGAGAGACAGACAAAATAATTTATAGACTGGATATACATATGTCATGGGAATATTCACTAAAAATCTCAACAGTCTATCTTTAACAATAGCAGAGAAAACCACATGCTTAACTTAATGAGAAGAGCAATGACGAAAGGACTAGCCCTAATTGTAGAAAAGTCTCTCTTTTAACAAAAAAAGTATTTTTTTTGGTCTGAAGCTTAAAAATTTCATAAACTGACTAAATTCTCCATTTAAGGGAAGCTTCACATAGGTCATGGGATGGTTTTTTGCTTTTTCATTTTCAGATTTAAGCCCCTAATTGGTTTAGGCTATTTTTCTGCCTCCTTACATTAAAAAGAGCGCAGCTGCAAGTGAATAAGAAAAGAGAAATATAAAAGAAGAATACATATTATCCTATTATATAAAGTAGTAAAACATAAACAAACGTTGGAGTGGACAAACCTAGGAATGGGACAATCGTCGGAGTGGACATTGCTTATGTAAAACGCAGGAGTGTCTTTTATTTTATTTATAAGATAAAAATCTTTCAAAACAAAAAAAAATCTTGAATATCTTTTCTCACAGACTGAAATTTTAAAATCAGTCTAACAGTTTTCCAAAGTAGGTAAGTTCTATCGAAAGGCAAAGGTTTGAAACAGATAGAACATTTCATTAAACTAAAACATATTTTTTTCTCACATTGTTTACAACTGTCAAATAGGTTTTTTTATATGCCTAACCCCTGCAGGGGGCTTATTTGTATATTTATATCTTAACCTAACCTAACCTGTGTAGAAATAACTAAACAAATGTTGTTGAAACCTAATTTTTAAGATATTATAGACACTTCTGCGTTTTACTTATATAATGTCCACTCCGACATTTGTCCGAAATATCCTGTGTTTGTCCACGTTAGTAAGGCTTTCTGTTCTGAAACTTAAGATCTCAATAACTACTAAACAGATTGGGCTTTCTATTTCAGGTAAGCTTAATATTTGTCTTGTAATGGCTTTAGGCTATTTTATTTTAAGTCGAGGGATGGTTTTAGGCTATTCTATTTTAAGTCCTGGGAAGGCTTTAGGCTTTTATTCATTCCCCTTTGAATACAGAGCCAATAGATGCTGGGGGCGTAGCCGCTAGTCGATATACAAAGTTTTTTTTTGTCTGTAGCAAAGGATCTCGTTTGCTGCTAAACCGATATGATGTATGTCTGTCTGTCTATACCGTAGGATCTTGCTAACCGCTGAGTACTGAGATGATTTTAAGATAGTTTATTTTTTTTCCTTATAATAAAATAACAGGATATTTGTCCATAAAAAGCGAAGCAATATCTTAATTTTTGTTGTTGGAACTGTTATTCAGTTGATTATACCAAGGATCTAAAGGAATAAGACGATGGCCGATAAATTTTTATCCATCCCTAATAACGATACACAAAATTGCAACACTACAACCAAAATATGACAAAAGTCCCCAAAGTTTTGAGCCAACGAATAAGAAAACTTCATTATAAAACTTTGGAGACTATTGTAAAAATTGCCTAATGTTTCCTTTATCCCTGAGATTATACAGACTATCCTTAAACTAATATTTACATTAAAGTAACAGGATGTTTATCAGTATCAACTGAACCGATATGCTTCTCC